>NC_054486.1:58512012-58815043 GCF_017639515.1 Carcharodon carcharias
AATGGAAATGCAGCGCATCATTCGGCAAATTATACATGAGGATCCAAATGCAAGAGGAAGAAGATTAGATACTAAATAAAGAAATGTGGCTGATAAATATTTAACATTAGCGTGCTATGTAAATGAACTTACAATGACCTCATAACTCTGAATGGCCATTTCACATGGGTATGATGAATGAGCTACCTGGAATGCAAACACTGGGAAATTGCCTACAAAGGTATTAACAAGATTCTGTCTGTTTAGTGTGTGCATTTCTGCCCTTGATGTTTTATGGAATGGAAAGTGAAGATCTGGTATTACTATCACTGTTTCTTTTTGTGATGAGGGTTCCTAATTCATGGGTGGAATCTTGTAGAGCTGATGAGGGTCTCAGCCACTGGCTGGAGAGCCAGTGAGACAGACACGTCACCTCTATTTGAGAAGGCCCATTGCATTTGTGATTCAGGCACTTGACAGGCCAGCAGCGGGCCTTCCCCAGGATCAAGGAGCCAGGAGGCGAATGCACCACCACTGAGAGCTGCTGGCCAATCAGAGACCAGCAGTTCTGTACTCACAGCTCTACTGGGGAGATGGTGGCCGCTGCTGGTACTGCACCTACCAGAGGCCGGAGATCAAGGAAGGAAATGAGCACAGAATATTTAAGGCAAGAAGGTGGTCGTGAGGGGAGTCGGCAGCAAGGGCAGGGGTATGCTTCTCAGTGCACCCCCCTGATGTCGGATCCCTCTATCAGGCACTATCAGTTCACCCCACCACCCCCTCCCACTTCTCCACAGCTCCCCATATCCCACAAGCAAACATGCCAGGGATTGCTTGTTGTGCTACCCGTATGGTGAACCCCCTCATCCACTGGGTTAATACCAGTGGCAGTGGAATGAGGCCCTTAAGAGGGCATCAATTGCCTATTCAAGAGCCTCAATTGATGGCAAATCATGAAGACTGTCCATGGGCCTTTCCACCACAGACTTAATCGGGTTGGAGGCAGGAAGGTGGCATGGGCCTCACCCATCACCTTCTGCCCAATTAAATTTCCCCACCAAACTTGCCATGTGGGAGGGCACAAGATTCCAGCTCATGTGTGCAAATTGGGCAAACCCAACCACAGAATACTCCTATCAAGTATTTTTCAATCAAGCGTTCACCTGATGAATCTGCATAGCTACATATATATTTCAAACAAAGATTGCCAACAAACAAACTTTGACCTATTCAGTTACTCAGTACAGGCTGTGGGATAACAGTTTAAGCCAACTGCCTCTCATTAACATTGTGGACCTTTATGGACAGCTTTGTGTTTTGTAGGTTCCCTGACATAGAGTCTCTTTTTCAGCTACTGTAGGTGATCTTAATTCACATTAAACTATCTAAATTCAGAATAATATATGATACAAAATTCTTCACTATTTGATGTGGAATGACCATTTCCAGCATAAGCAGGTTCTACTATGAAGAATACAGGGATTCTTCAAAGGATTCTTAAAGGAGGAAGGGAAAGATGGAGAGGCAGAAAGGCTGACATAGGGAATTCCTGAGCATGGGGGCCTAGGCAGCTGCCAATGGTACATGATGGGAGGGAAAGTGCTCAAAAGGTCAAAATCAATAACTTGTTGTTACGCCTTTAAAGTAATAAAACCTCCCAAGTTACTTTACAGGAGTATTATAAAACAAAATTGACATGGACAAAATTGACATAAGGAGATATGAGGCCAGATAATCAAAACATTTTATAAAGGCAGAGAGATATAGGAAGGGAATTCCAGAGCATAGTGTTGTAATATGGGTTCTTTAGATGTCTCAGTGTGAGATCTTGTGACTTGTATACCTAAACATGAACCTTTTATTATTCATTTTTAACAATTTACAGATCCCAGGTTACTGTCATGCGTGGTGCTGTTTCCTCCATGCAGGCTGATTCCAGAGGTTCTCTATATTCTCTCAGTCTAATCCCTTGTGACTCTATACATGATGCTGTGGGCTGTGCTATTCTCCAGTCCCATGTTAACCTTTTCCCTGCCAAGCACCTTTACATTACAATGGCATGCAGGCAAATACAACAATCCCCTTTCTTTGTCAAATAAAACTTTCCTTGCCAATTGAGTATAATTATTTGTCATGCAATATTTACTTGCTACTCCTGCTCCCCATCTCAAGTCTCTGACTTTATAAATTCAAGTGGTCTTGGGGCTTGACAGCTATTCCACAACCCGGTCTGTCACATTTGGAGGAGTGGTAGTACCACTTTGAGTTTCTGGTGTTTGTCTATCTCCATTTGATTTGTTTTTTGTGCTCTGTCAAGGTGTATTTCTCTTTATTAACAACTAGTCTGCTTTTTCTGGATACAGTGGGTTTGTCCCGTTCCTTCTGAAGGGAGGAACATTCATTCCTAAAGTGGACTCAATTTTTTTTCCTATGGTGTCCACCGTGTTCTTGCTGGATGTATATATTTCACAAACGGAACCTTCATTTCCACTTGTCTCACAACTGCAGCCAAACATTGCTGTTTTATTTTAAAATCCTTTTGCAAACTTATGAATCTTTCCATTCAGCCCAGCTTTTTCTTCTTCTAGTGCCTTGTGCTTCAGTGTCAGATTTATATTTTCCAACCTCATTTCTGTCTTTTGTTTCGCTGTCTGCAACAGAATTTCATCTTTGTCCTTCACTTTAGATTTGCTGTTGGCCAGGTCTGTCTCTGGCGAAGTGTTAACTTGTTTCAGTTCTGTAATTCTGCAATCCATGCCTTCATTATCTGCTCAGAGTTTGGAAACTTCAACAGCTTTTCATTTCAATGCCTCCTCTTTTCCATTCAGCTGCTACTTCAGCTTGTCAGTCTGTTTCTTGGAGCTTTTGACTTCCTCCTGGAGTTATAAACATCACTGAGTCTCCTGCCAACTGGTTCTTCAGTTTGTTCAGAGTGACAAATTCATTTTCCTTCTCTTTGAAATGTTCCAGAGGAATAAACTTTGGCCTGAGGGATTCTTGTAGTGTGTGAAAGTCTGTCAACAGGTTTTCCTTTCCTTTGTGAAGCTTGATTAAGTCACCTTGAGTTTTCCTCTAATTCAGCATAGTATCTGCTGCTGTGCTTCCATTCTGCTGTTTAAGACAGTCTTAATTTCTTAATTTCTTCATGTTGCTGAATGGCTATGCATTCCTTTTGCATTTAATCTTGAAGGATAATCAATTGTTCTTTCAACTGTTTATTCTCTTTTTGACCTCTTGCCAACTCACTCTGGTCTTCAGTGCATTACTTTGTTGCTACTGATATTTCCAACACAGCTCTTTCTGATGAAATATTCAACAGTCTCTGTAGCTCCTCCTGTTTTTCCTTGGTTACATATTGATTCTTCAAGGAACCTTACAGGTTGCAACTTTTTTGTGTGCTCTTTCTGCCTGCTGTTTTGCCTGGCTATACATCTGGTTGGGTTTTCCCAACTCCTGCTTTAATTTTCCAACTGTGGAATTTAGCATTGTTATCTCCTCCTTGGTGCCTCTGAAATTTCTTTGTTCAGACTTTGAACAGTTTGATTCATTGAAGACTTCAGGTTATTGTGCATTTTCAAAGGTATATACTCAGCTTGAATCTTGCAATTCAAATCTTCCAATTCAGCTCTGATAAGAACATTTTTCTATAGAACAGCTTCATTTATTGTTTGCATGTTTTGCTTATTTTGAGTTACCTCAGATAGCTTTCCTTCATTCATAGCTATTTGCTCACTCTGCAATGCCATCTGTCTCCTTCACTCTGGGTTCTTTTGGCTTCCTTTCTCTGGGATTTTCTGTCACCATAAGACCATAAGACTTAGAGGCAGAAGAAAGCCATTCAGCCCATTGAGTCTGCTCCACAATTCCATGAGATCATGGCTGATCTGATAACCCTCAACTCCACTTTCCTGCCTTTTCCCCATAACCCTTGATTCCTTTACTGATTAAAAATCCGTGTATCTCAGCCTTGAATATACTTAATGACCCAGCCTCTACAGCTCCCTGTGGTAAAGAACACCACAGATTGACTACCCTCTGAGAGAAGAAATTCCTCCTCATCTCTGCTTATGGGATTATGCCTTCTGGTCCTAGACTCTCCCACGAGGGGAAACAATTAGCATCTACTCTGTCAAGCCCCCTAAGAATCTTATGTGCTCTAATGAGGTCACCTCTCATTCTTCTAAACTCCAATGAGTACAGGCTGAACCTACTCAACCTCATCTCCTAAGAAAATCCCTCCATCCCCAAAATCAACCTTGTGAGCCTTATCTGGACAGCCTCCAATGCCAGTATATATTTCCTTAGATAAGGGGAACCTTTCTCTGGGGTCTTTATTACCTTTCCTCTGGGACCTTTTGTTGTCCTCAGCGCTTTATTGGGAGTTTCCTACTCTCTGGGGTCTGTTGTTGTTGTCAGTGCTTTATTTGGAGTGTGTTAAACCTTTTTCTACGGTCTGCGCTCTCAACAACTTGGAGCTTAAAATTGTCTTCTCCAAGACTCCACTCTTGGGTCTGGTTTGGCCTTTTCCATAGCACAAATGCATTTGGTTTTTCTAATTTGCTGTTTGTTTTTTCATTGCCCCTTTAAGACTATCTGTGCAGTAATCATTTAATTTACTCAGGCTGACTCTGCAGCTGCCAGTTTCTCTGTCTGTGATTTTCCTGTGCTTTTTCAATTTTGGCAGGCTTCTGGCAACCGTGGGCTTCATTTCCTATAAAAAATATTTTTGAAAGAAAATACTGCAGCATTTCTTTTCTGGGTGCTGAAAATCGATTTCAAGGCAATTATTTATTTATTTTTACTCGACAGGTCCTTTGCACTTTGTGTCCCACACTCCGAGTGTTTCGGCAGGTGCATGCTTTTTTGTTAAATCCATGAGCTGTTAACTCTGCAGCAATTTCTGCTTTTAAACTCTGCAGGTTTTCTTCTTTTTTTATAATGTGCCCTGTAGGTTTCACTCTTGACTTTGCCAGCCGATTTTTTAAGCTTCAGTGCAGCATGGCCCTCACTGCTGCAATCCACTGGGCCCTGGGACTGCCACCTATTCTATAATGTAAGTACAGTTTCTTTTTTGTAACCTTGCTCACTGTCTTGTAAACTGTCCAGGTTCTTTGACTCTGTGTTACTTGGGGTCTTGCACTTTTTTGTATTTTTGCACTGGAATGCTGCTTTGAGCTGCATTAGAGTGCTTAAGTTGGAGTTTGGTGAAAAAGGGACTTTTGAGGGTTAATTCCTATCTAAGGTCTAATCTTTCTTTAATGTAGCAACCAAATAAAATTTGCTCTTTGGGTTGAGAGAAGGTGAGTTTTAGTTCCAGCTCTCTGGGTTATACAGGCTCTGCTGGCAGCTGCAGCTAGTTAATTAGCTAACTGGCTTAAACAGGCTTTCAGAGGCTGAATCTAGACAGCATAAAAGCAAGCTGCTTTTGTCTGCACTGGAATGCTGCTTTAGGCTGCATTAGAATGCTTAAGTTGGAGAGAGGGAGTTGGTTGAAGAGGGAAGGAGGGTTCATTTCATTTTTCTATGTTTCCTTAGTAAGTGGGAAGTGGTGAGTATTTCTTCTGTCCTTAATATCCTCTAAACTAGAAGAAGTAAAAGTAAAGGGAGTAATTTAAGGGTAAGTCGTGGTAGGGTAGCTCGGCCAAGTGGAATGCTCCTGTTGTAAAATGTGGGAAGTCAGGATCACTTCTAGTGTCCAGGGTGACCAGAGGAAGTGTCTTCAGCTGCAGCTACTCAAAATCCATGTCTGGGAGCTGGAGCTGGAGCTGGAGCTGCAGCTGGAGTCACTGTTGAGGATTCACAAGGATGAGATCTTTGTGGATAGCATGTATAGTGAGGTGGTCACATCACAGGCAAAGGGTGCACAAGCAGAAAAGGGATGGATGACTGCCAGATGAAGTAAAAGCACTAGGCAGGTAGTGCAGGAGTCCCCTGGGTCCATCCCCCTGTCCAACAGATTTTCTGTTTGGGATACTGTTCGGGGAGATGGTTTCTCAGGGGAATGCAGCAAGAGCCAAGTCCGTGGCACCACAAGTGGCTCAGCTGCATGGTGTTTGTGGGGGGGGGGGGGGGGGGGGGGGGGGGTAGGGGGGGCTGGTGTGGTGCAGTGGTGGTGTAAAAATAATGGGAAAGCAAAAGTGTAGGGGATTATATTGTAAGAGGAACATACAGATGTTTCTATGGTAGCAGATGTGATGCCAGGTTGGTATGTTGCCTCCCTGGTGCCAGGGTCAAGGATGTCACTGAGTGGCTGCAGGACATTCTGAAGGGGGAGGGTGAACAGCCAGAGGTTGTGGTCCATATCGGTACTAATGACATAGGTAAGAAGAGGGATGAGGTCCTGAAAGCAGAATATAGGGAGCTAGGAAATAAATTAAAAAGCAGGATCTCAAAGATAGTAATCTCAGGATTACTCCCAGTGCCATGTGCTCGTGAGATCAAGAATAGGAGAATAGGCGAGGTGAATGTTTGGCTGAAGAGATGATGTAGGAGGGAGGAATTTAGATTCCTGAGGCATTGAGACCAACTCTGGGGAAGATGAGACCTGTACAAGCTGGACGGGTTGCACCCCAACATGACCAGGAACAATATCCTCGCAGGGGTATTTGCTATTACTGTGGGGGAGGGTCGAAACTAGAGTGGTGGGGGATGGGAACCTAAGCACATAGACGAAAGAGAGGGAAACAAAGATAGGAATGAAAGACAGAAAAGTAGAAAGCAAAATTAGAAGGCAGAGGAAACAAGGGTTAGTAGCAAATAGGGCAATAAGACAAAAGAAATGTGTAAAAAATTTAAAAAATCAATTCTGAAGGCACTGTATTTGAATGCACGGAGTGTTTGCAATAAAGTAGACAAATTAACAGTGCAAATAGATACAAACAGGTACGATATGATTGTGATTATGGAGACATGGCTGCAGGGTGACCAAGGCTGGGAACTGAATATCCAAGGGTATTCGATATTTAGGGAGGACAGGCAAAAATGAAAAGAGTGTGGCGTTGTTAGTTTAGGATGAAATCAGTGCAATACTGAGAGAGGATATTGGCTCAGAAAATCTAGATATAGAATCAGTCCGATTGGAGCTAAGAAGCAACAAGGGACGGAAAAAATTAGTGGGAGTTGTTTTTCGGCTTCCAAACAGTAGTGGTAAGATAGGGGATGGCATTAAATAGGAAATTAGAGATGCATATAACAAGGGTGCTACAGTAATTATGGATGACTCTTACCTACATATAGACTAGGCAAACCAAATTAGCAATAATACTGGCAGATGAATTCCAGGAGTGTTTATGAGCTGGTTTTTTAGACCAGTATGTCGATGAACTGACTAGGGAACAGGCTATTCTAGATTTGGTATTGTGCAATGAGAAGGGGTTAATTAATAATCTTGTTGTACTGGGTCCTTTAGGGAACAGTGACCATAGCATGATAGAATTCTTCATCAGGATGGAAAGTGAAGTAGTTTGATCTGAAACTAGGGTCCTAAATCTAACCGAAGGAAACTACGAAGATATCAGATGTAAGTTGGCCATTATAGATTGGGGAACTTAAAAAGCTTCTATTGGTGGATAGGCAAAGGCTAATATTTAAGGAACAAATGCATGCATATATTCCTTTCTGGCACAAAAACACAACAGGAAAGTGGCCTAACCATCGCTAACAAAAGAAATTAAGTATAGTATTAGATCCAAAAAGGAGTCATATAAATATGTTAGAAAAGTAGCAAGCCTGAGGATTGGGAGCAGTTTGGAATTCAGCAAAGGAGGACAAAGAGATTGATTAAGAGGGGGAAGTATGAAAGAAGTAAATTTGGAAGGAACATAAAAGTAAACTATAAAAGCTTCTACAAGAATGTAAAAAGAAAAAGATTGATGAAGACAAATGTAGGTCGCTTACAGTTTGAAATGGGAGAATTTATTTTACAACAGAGAACAAGGAAATGGCAGAGCAATTAAACAGCTACTTTGGTTCTGTCTTTATGGAGGAAGGCACAAATAACTTCCAAGAAATGCTCGGGAACCAATAGTCTAGTGAGAAGGAGGAATTGAAGGAAATGAGTATTACTGAAAAAGACTGCTAGAGAAATGAATAGGATTGAAAGCCAATAAATCCCCAGGGCTCAATAATCTACATCCCAGAGTACTAAAGGAGGTGGCCATGGAAATGTTGGATGCATTGATTGTCATCTTCCAAAATTCTGTAGATTCTGGAACAGTCCCGGCAGATTGGAGGGTGGCAAATTTAACCCCACTATTTCAAAAAGATAGGAGAGAGAAAACAGCAAAATACAGACAGTTTAGCCTAACATTGATAGCAGAAAAAAGTGCTAGAACCTCATAAATGATATGATAACAGAACACTTAGAAAATATCAACAGGATTAGACAAAGTCAACATGGATTTGTGAAAGGGAAATCATGTTTGACAAACCCACTGGAGTTTTTTGAGGGTGCAACTAGCAGGATAGATAAAGGAGAACCAGTGGATGTGGTGTATTTGGATTTTCAGAAAGCTTTTAATAAAGTCTCACATAAGAGGTTGGTATGTAAAATCAAAATACATGGGATTGGGGTAATATATTGGCATGGCTTGAGAATTGGTTTGCAGACAGGAAACAGAATAGGAATAAATGGGTCTTTTTCAGAGTGGCAGGCGGTGACTGGTGGATGACCGCAGGGATCAGTGCTTGGGCCCCAGTATTCGCAATATAGATCAATGATTTAGTTGAGGGAACCAAATGTAATATTTCTAATTGTGCAATGACATGAAACTTGGTGGGAATGTGAATGGTAAAGAGGGTGTTAAGAGGCTTCAAGGAGATTTAGACAGGTTGAGTGAGTGGGCAAATACATGGCAGATTCAGTATAACATGGCTAAGTGTGAAGTTATCCACTTTGGTAGGAAAAACAGAAAAGCAAAGTATTATTTAAATGGCGATAGGCTGGGAAATGTTGATGTACAAAGGGACCTGGGTGTCCTTGTTCATCAACCATTGAAAACAAGCATGCAAGTGCAGCAAGCAGTTAAGAAGGCAAATGGTATGTTGGCCTTCATTGCAAGAGGACTTGAGTACAGGAGCAAGGATGTCTTATTGCAGCAGTACAGGGCCGTGGTGAGACCACACCTGGAGTATTATGTGCAATTTTGCAAGGAAATACTTGGAATAGAGGGAGTGAGGTTCATCAGACTGATTCCTGAGATGGCAGGACTGTCGTATGAGGAGAGATTGGGCCAACTAGGCATATATTCACTGGAGTTTAGAAGAATGCGAGGAGATCTCATTGAAACGTATAAAATTCTGACAGGGCTGGACAGATTGGATGCAGGGCTGATGCTTCCACTAGCAGGGAGGTCTAGAACAAGGGATCACAGTGTCAGGACATGAGGAAGGCCATTTAGGACAGAAATGAGGAGGAACTTCTTCACTCAGAGGGTGGTGAACCTTTGTAATTCTCTACCACAGAAGGTTGTGGAGGTCAAGTCACTGAATATAGTTAAGGAAATAGATAGATTTCTGGATTCTAAAGGTGCTAAAGAATATGGGGAGAGAAGCGGGTGTATGGTGTTGAGATAGAGCATCAGCCATCATCATATTGAATGGCGGAGCAACCTCAAAGGGTCAAATGACCTACTCCTGCTTTCTATGTTTCTATGCTCATTGATCTTTGTGATCTGACCAGGTTTTTTTTAATCCTTTTAACTCTGTGTCACTCAGGGAGGGAGGGGGGGTCTTGCAATAAACTTCCACTCACTCCAGTGGATTCCTCACCTTCTAAGTCTGTAGTGAAACTCCTTCAACTATTTCTTCAAGATTTCCTCTTGGGTGCACGTCTCTCTAGCTTGGCTTCAGCTGCTTTTAGATTTTCTTGCCTTGGGATACTCTCCTGGGTTCATCCTTTAAAATGCTGTCACCTTTCAGATCACCGCTGATGTGATATCTTTTAGGAGCTCTCACCACTGTGAACCATGTTGTTCTATGCTGATAGCGTTGATATCCCACCACTGCCAACCATGCTATAATATGGGTTCTTTCGGGGGAGGATTTTTCCCTTGTCAGGCGGGCTCGGCAGGGGTGGGTGGGAGCAGTTGGGAAGCCAACCACCACCCGCAATTGGGGCCGGACCACGATTTCATGCTGGTGAGTCAATTGCGGCCCGCCCAGCATGAAACATGTGGCAGCACTCAGTGCTGTCGGTATGGGGGCAGGGGAGGAGGGTGAGAGCTCAAGTTCGCGCATGCGCGCAGTTGTGCGCTGGAAAAGCTCCCTGAGGCACAGAGCTGCCTCAAGGAGATGAAGAGTTTTGAACATTAAAAATAAAGATTTCTAAAATGTTATAAAACATGTCCCCTCATGGGGCTCTGTCACATGAGCCAGGACATGTTATTAATGAAATGTCAAAATTTTTACTTTATTTTTATTTGCTGTCGACTGCCCGTTGATGAGGTTTCACTTGGCCTTTTCGCCTGCCCGTCAATCATAATGTTGGACGGGCAGCGAAAAATTTCTTTCACTTATAAATTTAATGGCCTTAATAGGCTTTTTAATCATCAGAGGGCGTGGCTGCCAACCCCTGCATGCATCCACTGACTGAAATATCACATGTGTTTGATGACATCAGGACGCTTGCCCAACGTCATTGCGCAGCATTTTACTTTCAGTCGGGCCAGGCACACACCCACCCGATGAGAGTTATATTCTGGCCTAGATATCTCAATGCATATTTAAACATGAACCTTTTTTTGTTAATCTTTAACTACATTTACAAATCCCAGGTTACTCTCATGCATAGTGCTACTATCTCTGTGCAGGCTGGTTCCAGAGTGTTCTCTCTAGACTGTTCTCTCAGCCTGTTACCATGTGAATCTATGCATCATACCATGGACGGTGCTACTCTCCAGTCCCACATTAACCCTTGCTCTGCTAAGCACCTTTACATTACAATGGCATGAAAGCACATCATACAACATGCAGGGCCTAGGCAGCTGAAGGCATACCCAATGGAGTGATTAAAATCGGGGATGCTCAAGAGATCTGAATTAGAGGAGTGCAGATAGCTTGAAGGGTGTGGGGCTGGAGGGGATTAGAGAAAGGTTGGGATGAGGTAATGGAGTGATTAGTAAACAAATATGAGAATTTTAAATCTAGGCGTTGTTGAACCAGGAGTCAATGTAGATCAGTGAATACTGAAGTGATGGGTGAATTTCACTTGGGGCTGCATGTTTTTGATGCGGGGTGGGGGGCAAGTAAAATAAGGTGGGTGTCCATCCCACCATTTTCTCACTCACCCCCAAATTTTGTAGCCTGCCTGCCATATTTAAATAGATAATTGAGGGTCAATTAGGCTTGTTACCAAGCTAATCGACCCCAATAATATGCTACCCATGCCATAAAACGGTTAGCTTGGGCTGTCGGATGGGAGTTGGCAGCCCAATTTTTTTTTAATTCTTCAAAGGGCAGGAAGGAAGGGGAGGTTTCTATATTTGGGGGCTGCCCTTTGCGGATCGGGGGTTGCCCCTAAGATAGAACCCCACCTTTCTTCCTCCTCACCTGCTGCCTTGAAACCACAAATCCCAACCCCTGGGCCCCTCTCTGACCTGCCCAAGCTCTCCCTCATCAAGACCCCAGACTTCCCTGTTTCTAGGGATCCATTGGGCCTAGTTCTGCTTCCTCGTTGCAGTCCTGGCAGTGCCCACTAATGTGTTCTTGGTGCTGCCGGGACTGATGGAGCTGCCGGTACTTATGGAACCGCCAGACAATTGAATTGGCTGTCAGCTTCCAAGGGTTGGACTCCATCTCCAGTGAGGGGTGCAAGTCCCACTCTGCACACAGCAACACCCTAGAGATTGATCTTCAGTTTCTGGAGACTCCAGGACAATCCGGGAGGGTTGGCAACCCTAATTCCAGGATGATCCTGAAATCATACAGGGTTTTGGCAAATGAAACCAATATCTGAAAGTGCTTTAAAGGTTTTTTAAAGCTTAAAGTTTAAACTTTTTGAAACTTAACAGTTTAGTCAGACCAAGCGGTGAATGGCTAAACCAGTTATCTACCATCATTTCAACTCTGTCTGTTGGACTCAAAGGATTGGAGATGAGGGTTGTGCCAGGCAGAAAAGTCAAGGTGAGAGAGAGAGACTAATGGTTTTAATGGGGCTGTGGCATCAAAGATGGAGGTGAGGGTGAGATTGAGCATATCAACCTGCAGAAACATGTGCTGGACAGAAGGCCAAAGGCTAAGTAGTTGAGATATTTTGAAAGCGCAGTTGTAAGTGAATTGGGAGAGACTTTTTTTGAGGAGCACAAACAAAAGAAAGTAGGGTTGAATGGGGAAGAGGGATATGGGTTGAGAGTGTTCAAAGGAATTGATCAGAGCTGGCCTTACCTGTGTTTGATAGGATCAGTAAAACAGAGTGGCAGTGATATTGTAGCATTGGAGAAAGATTAAAAGAGGGAGCAAGGTAGGTGACCCTTATAATGGAGAGGATTATGGGGTCCAAACCTCAGCACGGGACAGAACAGGATGCTGATGTTGCAAAAAAAGGACAACTTGCATTTATAGAATGCCTTTACTATAGTAAAATGCCACAAGGCACTTCATAGCAGCATTAGAAAACAAAATTTGGCACCAAGCCATATTAAGGGACGAATTGTAATGATCATTTGAAATTTGGCATTCCTATGTTTGTCTTGATGAGTGCAAGACATATCTCTTTTCAGCAATCTTCAATATAAAAAGCTTGCATTCAAGAATTTTAAGGTAGAAAATTATAATCTAAATAAACATTAATATATTACCTAAAGCTAACTTTCTCAAACACTATGAATTTAGCTTGCAATCATTCACGATAAAAACATAACATTGTCCATTTGTATCTAATGATAATGTATCAATTGTTACAATGGACATCTTGGATTTGGGAGTATGATTGGCTGAATGTTCCTCCTTGGATTTAAAATGCAAATGTAAATGAATATTCATGTTAGCAGCAGCCATGTGTGGCTCTACTAATAGGCAATATCTCAGATAATAAATTAATGCAGGGGACATGGCATGAATAATTAAAACAGCTGCCGTAAATTATCCCTCATAGGATGTTAATTATCTGTTCACATCTGCATCAAGAATGCATAATGGATGATGCAGTAAATCCCTTGATTGGAATGTTCTTTGTTTTGTGTATTCTTCCCTTTATCGTGATGCCAATGATGTTGTAAGTTCTCACTGCCATAAAATCAAAGTGAATAGAAAGTGATTTGAATGCTAAATGGTGCATGGAAAATTCACTGCAGCGGGTCGCTTTTCAACTCAGTGTGAATCTGCTATTTTATGTAAAATATCAGATGCTTGGGAATAGTTATGAAGTAAATCAGATGAAATTATGAATCATAAAGGCAAGTGTTTTGTAATTATTATCTGTACCTAAGATTAGCATATTGCCTTCAAATTGTTTCACAGTATTGTAATTTGAAGCACATGCTGAACTTCTTGAAGATTCTGCATACTTTGCATCAAATGAAAACTATGTAAAATAGTATTGGAATGTGCTGTGTCTTGTGAAAATGAAACATACTCTCACCTTCAAACTGCCAACTGCCTCACCTTTGGCTCACTATTCACCGTATGATATGAAGACTGTAGCCAACACCTTGAGCCCCAAGACAAAGATGCTTCAACTTCCATTAATTCCATTCCCCTCCTATGTCATTATTTTGGACTGTACCAGAGTGCCCTAGTCCTTAACTCTCATCTTTCTCTAGTTTCCCTTCTATTTCCCCTCATGCCCTCTCCAAGCTCATCTTGTCCATCTCCCTGCTTACTCAATCCTAGTCCTTCCAAACCAAACTGTTAACAGTTCCCTTTCCTCAGATACTTTCCCCCTCTCCTTCAAATCTAATGTAACAATTCCTCTTCTAAGGAAAAACATCCTTGACTTATTTATCTTTGAAAAGCTAAGCCCTAGCTCCAACCCCTCTATCCTCTCCAAAGCCCTTAGACAAAATTTAGATTTGGAGACAAGGTCCCACCCAACGGTTGGAGAACCAGTGGGAAGATGGCATTGCTTTTCGTCTGGAGGCCCAATGCAAGATAAGTACCTGGACAACGTCACACCTCCCATCGGATTAAGTCCCCAGTAGGACAGAAATCCCGCCCTCAAGAACTCCTGGCCAATCAGAGGCCTGCAGTTCTCCATTACCAGCAGGATCACCAGTAAGCAGTAGCTGTTGCTGATAACACACTTGAGTCCCCAAGGACCATGTCACAGGGAGGGGATTGCCAGCAAGTGGGGGGAGGAAGGGAGTCACATGCAAGGGCAAGGGGATGTTTCCCAGCCAGCTGAACCCCCTTCCCAATACCAGGTCCCTCGATCAGTTTATCTTACCTGCAAGTGGGTGACATGCACTTTCAATAACATTAGTACTGGGCCCCGCTTGCAGCTGAATGTCTGGTTTCCAGTGAGTGATGTACAAATTTGTTGAATGGACCTGCGTGAATCAAATGAGAACAGTAAGCCTCAAATCAGCCAACATCGGCCCTGTTCAGCTGCTTCTGGTACATGCAAGCAACACATGCATGAACACCCTGCTCAATATGGCATGGTAGAAGCAGCTGGCGGCCCAGCATGCACCCCCACAATGTGGAATCACCTTCTGTAGCGGCACCCAAATTTTGCACTCATAAGCTCTGTGGCTATGTACAGAATTACTCTGCGGTGTAGCACCTGGCTTGTGCATTCCACACCAATGTGGCTCGAGGGGAAAGTATAAATAATTTAGAAACTTGTTTTTTAGTGACAATCATGAACTAGGCAGATGTGAACTATTTCTAGGAACAAAAACAAAACAACTGGAAAGAAGCCATTAGCATATAGACCACACACAGGATATGAAAGAAAATAACAGAAATAAAGAACAGACAGTGCTGCTGACTCAGTAGGTTGTCTGAGCCACCCACGCTTGAAGTTCCGAGGTTAAATACCCAGCTTTTGTTCAGTTAACCATTCCCATTTGGAGTGGCCAAACTTCCAGCTGCCTCAGACCTAAGTTCTGGATTTGCTTTCCGCACCACTCTGCCTCACTCTCTACCTTTAAGATGCTCCTTAAGGCTTACCTTTATGACCAAACATTTAATCATCTTTCCTAATATTTCCTAATGTGGCTTGGGGCCAAATTTTGTTTGCAAAACATCGTGCAAAGTACCTTGGGACATTTCACTACGTTAAAAGCGCTATGTAAATCAAAACGCTGTTATTGTTGTGACCATAAAACCATTACAATAACCTTGGTTAAGGAGAAGAAAATTAGCCACAATTTCCATTCCTGATCAATTGCTAAAGAGCTTGTGCATGGACATCGGGTAAGGGCAAAATCAAGCTCGCCCTATGAGTGGAATTTTCCATGCCTGCTGGCGTTGGGCATGCTGGGCGGCCTGAACAGACAATATGGCAAGAATGTCAAAAATCAGTTTCACAACATTGTGAAAACAATTTGCGATCGTCCTGTCAGCCATTGATGGTTGGCCTCGCTTCCCACCGTCAGACGTCAGGAACTTCATTGTAATATATCCGCATATCATTATAAGGACAGCCTGCCGGAATCATCCCCTCTACCCTGGCTCGTCTGCCTACGTCAACAGGAAAACATGCCAGTGTAGAACTTGTCTTGACAACTATTATGTGCAGAAGTCGGGATTTACCACCCGGGCCTTGCTCACATTGCGGACATCCAAGGAGCAGAAGATGCTGGAGCCCAACAGCAATGGCACACTAGAGGAATATCCGTGGCATGCTGGGTGGATTCTCATGAACATGGCTGTGCTGCAACACAGCTCACAGAAATTGGAAAATCACCTTTGAGGGTCTGCTCACAACGGATGATGATCAAGGGTGTGGAGAGGAAGGTCCAGCTGTGTTCAGGAGAGGAAGATGTACCAGGAGGTGGGGGAGGAAGGTCTAGGATCGATTGGGAGAGGAAGGGGTGTCAGGATGGGGTGAGATTGGGAGGGGGGAATGAAGGTGTCAGGATGGGCTGAGGTTGGGAAGGGAGAATGAAGGTGTCAGGATGGGGTGAGGTTGGGAGGGGAATGAAGTTGTCAGTGGGTGGTGGGGGGGTGAGGGAGGACAGGGGAAGGAGGGGTGATCAGGGGAGAAGCTGGTAACTGGGGGGATAAGTGTAAGGAGGATGGATGGTGTAAGGGAACGAATTCAGAGGGGGGATGGAGTGCAGAGAGTGGAGGGAGTCAGTGGGGAGGAAGGAGTAAGGTCAGAGGAAGAAGTAAGGGTGTCTGAAGGAATCAAGAATGAGGAAAGAGTAAGCAGGGATGGATTCCAGTAGAGGGGAGGACCAGGATAGGGGTGTCCAGGGGAGAAGGGATTCCAAAGGGGTAAGGGGTCAGGAGGGGGGGGATGTCTGGGTGAACATGCAAGGGAGGGCTCAGTCCATGACTGCCTCCCAGGGAGTGAACAGCGGGTGGGTATGGAACAAGGGAATTATTAGAATGACCAAGGGCAGAGTGAGATGGTAGGGTGGAAAGCTGAGGGTTCGACGGTAGTAGTAGAAGGGAAGGTGAGCGTAGTTGGTGGGGGCTCAGAGGCGGACATTGACCCTGAGGGAGGACATCAGAGAGGTGAATGTGGATGGGGGTGAATTTTCAGGAAGGAAGGGAATGTCCACATTCACCTGGGCATCCCCGATGCAAAAGGGTTGTGGCTGGCAGGTCATGGAGGGGAGGTGGAAGGTGATGCCAAGGGGGTCAACAGCATTGGGGGAAAGAAATGGGTGTTTGAGGGAGGAGAAAAGACAGGGAAACTTACAAAAAAGTGAATCCAGACCATGCTGTCTAAATCAAAAGTGAAATGACAGTCTTGGTGGGAGATATCAGGTCTGCATGGGAGTGTGATAATTGGGTGGGCAGAGATGCAGGTCAGTTCAGATGGACAACTGAAACAGAACCCTAGCAGGCAGCATTCAAAATGCTCAGGACACTAAGGTGAGTGTGATAGGTGAGGGGTCCGTCTGCGTGGGAGAATGCTTGCACAAGGCTCCAAACGGCCCTTATACACACACATTTCTCCCTCCAGAATCACTTGCTGGCTGGGTGCTCCCTCTGTGGTGATCAGGGAGATCGGATGAACTTCTAAAAATTTATTAAAGGTAAGAAAAAATTTTCCTGACATGTCCCCTCATGTGACACTGTCACATCAGCTGGGTCACATCCATTACTTTTATTTAAAAAGTTTCCAAACATTTTAAATCCCTCATGAAACCTCATCCTGCCCGTGGATGAGGTTTCATGCTTTTTCGGAAGGCTGCCTGAGCTCTTCGCCTGCCTGCCAACCTTAAGGATGGACAGGCAGGTCCATTAATGATTTCAATTACTTTTTTAATGGTATTAATAGGCTTTTGACAGGTCAGTGAGCATGCAGCCGAGTCGGCTGCGCACCCGCCGAACTGAGAATCTAAATAACACGAGGTGATGTCAGGACGCACGCCCGACGTCACCCCGCGTCCTTTTACGCATAGGCGAGCGGGCTCTGCCCCCACTCACCGACCAGAGAATGCTGCCCATGAAAAAAAATAAAATTAATGGCATTTTACAAATGTTACAACTTAGTTCAAGGTATAATTATCAGTCAATAAAAAATAACTTTAATGCTGTTTTTTGCTGATGACAGACTACACGGAACCTTCACTCTAAAAACAGGTGCTCAATTTCTGCCATGGGTTTATGTAAAAATTTCACTAAGGAGCCATCATCATGTTGAATGAAAACAAATTTACACTCAACTATGTGTCAAATTCAAACGGTTGCAGAATCAGTTATTAAATTATTCTTTTAAATCTCAAATTACAGAAGTTGCAAAATAAATAAAACATTGTAATGTGACTGATTTCATCACTCCACGTCTTTTCTATAGAATGTGTAGGGACACAGATTACTAGGGTGAGGCCATCCCTTCTACACTTCTTTTCTTAAATATGCTGTTATACATAGAAGGTGCATAGCCAGCAGTGAGATATCATATTGCATAAATGAGGCTGACTGGATAATTAATGAAAGACAAAATCATAAGTCAGTTATGGTTAGTCTCCTAAGTGGAGATATTTTCCTATCTCACAGCTGGTCGTGACATATCAGATCTGCAACAGTGTAAGCACATTTCTAACTGGAAAATAAATTGTTTTAAATATATTTATAGGAAACTTCTGGCATAGTCTCTATCAGTGTGATATATTTTTGAAAATAGAATTTTTCTTTCCAATGGTACCTCTTGTTACAGTCTCTGAATTAAAGTACAGTAGACTCCTTCATAAAGTTTTCCTCCACAACATGGCTTTTATATGCTTCCCAAAGGAAGCTTTATAAATGGATTCCATTGTATCCTAATTCACTGCAATGTAACATTTGTAAGGAATTCTGAACTACTTTAAGGCATGAGCACTTACTTTTCATCTAAATTGACATTAACTCAAAAGCAATTCGACTCTAGAGCACAATATTAGGCAAAATTGTTAAAGTTATATAATGGCACAGATTTTAAAGGGCCTCTGTTGTTTGGTTTCTATTTCTTAGCTTCAATTGGAGAGTGAATGAAAATGCAGTTCCAAGGTGATTACATTCATTTTTAATGTGGGGTTTTCTTCTCCCCAGAAATATTCTACTGTGTCTACTTCATTGCTGTTTGACACAAAATCTGTTACATCATGTAATCTCTCTATTTTAAACTCTGGTTTTCTCTCCGTAAACCTTTCTGCTGTCCCGCTTCCCACTCCTCTTTAAGATGCTTCTTAAAACTATTCCTTGGACCAAATTTTTGGTTACCTGCCCTAATATCTCTTCATGTGACTTGGGCAATTGGCAAGCTGACCAGATTCTGGGATTCCTGTCCCCATTCCCACCACTGGCAGTTATAGCCAGCACAGGATAAGGGTGCAGCAGCCCTGACCTGGCCAGCTACATTGTGGGGGTAGGTTTTCATACCCAGCCCCATGCTCCCCCTGCAATTTTCATGAAATCAGGCCAGCTTCTCGTGGACACATGGTTCACAGCCCCTCAGAGGATCTGTGAGCCATAGTCTGGATTTAGGAACCTTTTGAATGTATGTTCAAAAGATCTTACTCATACCACCATCACCCATCACTCCCCACCTCCCCCCACCCCCCACCCCCCCCCCCCCCCACCCCCCACCCCTCCACCCCCCACCCCACCCCACCCCTCAATCCCTTCCATGGTCAGACATCTGTTTCTCAAAGTTATGAATGCTTGGCTGAGCTCCAAGACTCAGTAATGGATTAGCTCAGCAGGAGTCTGTTTTCACAGATGGAAGTGGAGTGGTTACTTTGATTGAGGGAGTCTTTATGAGGTTATACTATGTTATTTTTTAACTCTTTCTTTCAATGTCTATATGTCTATTTGGACAAGATCAAAAGGCTTGAAGCAAGGTAAAGCTTCTGTTATTGAAACTAAATGGTTCTGTTTGACACTTTTATATGATGTAAGAGCAGCAGATTTTATCAAAGCAGATTTCTGAAGTTCTTTTGAGTGCATTTCAAGACTTGCCATTGTCATTATGAGACTCACTGGTTCTATAATGGGTGAATGGGCATGGAGGATGTAGGGTAGCCATGGAAAGGGAGTGGAGGCAGCATGGGGTCATAGAGGTGGCATGTGGGGCATGGAGGTAGCATGGGGAGTCGGAGGGGTTTGAGGAAGGGTGAGGGCTAGAGAACCTTTAAAATAACTGAGATGAAATCCCAGAGAACCAAGGTGGGCCTTTTAGCCAGCCTACCTCAGCACTTACCCACCTCTGTGGCCACCTCCAAACCACCTCTTTCGGCAGCGGGCCTAACTCCAGCTAATCGCATCTCCACCCCCCTGCCTCCCCAGAATGAAGATATGGCAGGCATGGGCCCTTCTAAAGCAGACAGATCAGCGGGGTCAGGAAATTTCCCAACTTGAGCTTCATGGTGAAAACCCAGACCTTGGTGTTATATTTTGTTTGGTAATCATTCCTGTAACCCTGTGAAGTGCCTTAGGATGTTTTACTACATTAACACCATCATATAAATGTAAGTTACTGTTGTTATGTATACATTTTTGGTCAGCATGCACTTCCTGTCAACTTTACACATTATTAATCCTTACGTCAATATTTATAATGAAGAATTACCTATATAAACTTGTCATCCTCTGATTACACCCTTCTGCCAGTAAATTGGGGTTGAGTTGTGTGAGTACTGATCCAATTATTCCCTGCAGGCAGCGAGGGAGAAAATGAGAACAATGCCCTTTTAATTAAGTGGCAAGATTCACAAAAAAGTGACAAGGACCATTGTCTAGGACAATAATCCCTTTACCTAGCTTCAGTACCAGTCTATTCCAATAAAGAGGTAAAAGTACTTCTGCTATTCTTGTTGAAATATGCACCAGGAAAATTATTCAAATCATCACAGTTCAGTGTAAACAGTTTTCATTGTTGTAACAATGCAATTACTTAAGTAGAGCACATACAAATTGAATGCAAGGTCTTCTAATAATATAAATAATTTCTTTTTCTGAGCCCTTAGCAAAGCTATGCACACACTTTAGAGAAAAAGCTGCCAGCCCAAATCCACTCTTCCTCACCATGAACTTTATTACACTGCAGATGTTCATCTGGGAAATGGATTGTGTTACAGAAAGGATGTGAGTCTGGTCAAAATGTCTGGCTGGTTACTGTACATCAAGGGAAACTCTGTCTGCAGTGGAATGGTCTTGAGGCAGCGGTTGTATATTTAAAGTGTGGAGTTGACCATGAATGAGAAACTAATGACCCAGTGTGTGATTTATAGACCCACAAACTGACTTATATTTCACACAGTAAGTAAAAAGCAGGTAGACTTGCTACTGTGACCAAAAATGTGAAGTGTCCCATAATAGTAATTGAACAGCCAGCTCAGCATTCAATTTCTACTGGCATGAGAAAGTAACTCCGCATACTCAGGCCTAAAAAAAAAGGCTTCTCCCTTTCGAGGTTTCTTGCTATTGAAAATTGATACTTAACTAGGAACATGGAGCATTCTGTGCCACTGATGTTTTGACAATGAGAGATTTTAATAATCTCTAATCAGGAAACTGAATCCCCTAACCTGCCATTGAAATGATCTCAGATGAAAGAGAGAATTTTAAAAAGAACTCATCAACAGGTAAATTTGGGAAAAGGAAAAAAAGAGCATGAATAAACAAGGCGCTTAAGGGGCAATGAAAATTGCCCACCTGCTTATCCACCAGGAAAAAAATGGAAACGCATCCATTTTCTTGCACTCAAACTACCAGCTCTTCATCTTTAGTTATGTCATTGTTGAATGTCAATAAAAATGTAAGTACTAATGGGCAAGAAGTGAAATCCAGTGAACTGGGCAAGTTTGCATTTTACTTCCCATCAAATTAAATCCCTATTAGTGCCCGGCTGAGAATTGGCACAATTAATCTGATGCAGGTGTTTCACACACGGGTAGTGGAAATCTGGAACTATCACCCACAAATGGCTGGGTCACTTGAAATTTTCAAGACTGCAATTGACGGATTTTTGGTTGGTAATTATGTTGAGGGATCTAGAACAAAGGTGGGTAAATGGAGTTGAGGTGCATATCAGCTATGATCATGCTTTGAGATGCCCAGTGGTTGTGAAAAGCACTGTATAATTGCAAGTCTTTCTTTTCTTTTTTAATTGCATGGAATTGGCCTACTCCTGTTCCGATAATGGAGCTCGAACTCATAACAGTGAGCTGCAATGCATGGGAATGAAGAAAAATACTTAGGAATATGCCTCGCTATCAATAATATATTGAAATGGTTGTGCTTTCTTCTAGGGGATGACTATTTTCAGCATCACTTCTAATACTTTTGTAACATTAGGTAATAGAGG
This sequence comes from Carcharodon carcharias, assembly GCF_017639515.1. Taxonomy (NCBI): domain Eukaryota; kingdom Metazoa; phylum Chordata; class Chondrichthyes; order Lamniformes; family Lamnidae; genus Carcharodon; species Carcharodon carcharias. Next base: position 58,533,896 of record NC_054486.1, read on the forward strand.
TGACACTTAAGTGTGACATTAATACTTACTCCAAAAAGAGCTCCCAATAGTGGGTGCAATTGAGACAATTATATTTATTTAAGCACTAGAATCTTAAGACTTAGAACAAATTATGTACCAATTTAAACAAATGTTGCAATATCTTAAAACATCACTTTAAGGAGGCAGTTACTTTAGGCATTAAAGAGCCTTCAAGGCGGCCAAGATAGAGTACTTAAGCTGCAATGCTGGTTTAACCAGCATTTAACTCAAGATGGCATCTTGGTAAATGAGTTGAGGGCTGTGCTAGGAATGGCCACATGGAGGCTTGTTAAACAGCTGATTGCTGCTTAAAATGTCTATAGATATCATTAAAGAGGTTGCAAGGTATTTTGACTAGTGTCTCAACTAAAGTTGTATCCTAACAGTGACAGCTGTTTGGGAGTAAACATGCCATTGATGTTGATTTCAAGTACTACTTAAAGGAATACTCATCATTTCATGTTCATTGCTATGAAGAGGACCGCTGAAACACATTAGGAGACTTTCTGGAACACTTTGTCAAGACTACACTAACACTGGAGCATCATTTATTCCAGGAATTCCCAGGCCAGAATATAACGCTCATCAGGCAGGTGCCTGCATGATCCAAATGAGCATAAAATGACGCGTGATGACATTGAGCGAGCGTCCTGATGTCAATGTGCACTCGCGCAGTATTCCAGTCGGTGGACGTGTGTGGGAGCTGGCAATGCTCCCTCTGACAATTAAAAGGCCTATCAAGGCCCTTAAAGTGCCAATTAAATGTTATTTTTTGCTGCTCATCCAACCTTACAGTTGGCGGGCAGGTGAAAAGGCCAAGCAGCCTTTGCACTTTTTAGGAAACCTCTTCCACAGGCGGGATGAGTTTTCCATTCAGAATATGTCCCTGATGACAGAGTCACATGAGGGGACATGTTTTTTACCATTTTACAATTACTTATTTTTCATTTTTTATATCTTCAGCTCCCTAAGGCAGCTCTGTGCCTCAGGGAGCTTTTCCAGCATGCACCTGCACTTATGCACAAACTTGCGCACTCGCCCTCCTTCCCCACCCTCCACACAGGCAGCCATAAGTGTTGCCACCACCTGTTTCACATTGGGCAGGCCTTAAAATGGCAGTCAAACCCCGATTGCGGGCAGTGGTCAGCTTCCCGACGAGGTAAAAATTCTGGCCCCTGAGAATTTCACCTAAAGGAGTCAGTGCTGTGATATTCCATCTTATGGGAGTCACCAGGAGAAAAGGAGTGCTTGGCCATGAGTATCCCTAGTGTTATGACACCTATACCTCCATAGTATGCCTGCCAAGCTTGAATGAGGCTGGGGTCCTCAGAATCATTGGAGTCTCTTTGCTGCCTGAATAAATAGTTGACCATGCAAGAGCAAAATCAAACTCAAAGAATCTACAATAAAATGTTTTAAATATTGACTTCTGCCTCAAGATCTAGAAGGATAGAAACTTGATCAGCTTGGATTGGGTTGTGATCCAGGTGCAGTGCATTTACCAAAAGTGGCCAGCGACAGGATCATGAGAAATTGCTTGTGGTGAGCCATGGATACCTTTCGCAGCCTCAAACAGTTTACCAGTCCCAGAAGTAATAAAGATTAAACCGGCTTGGATCCTAAGCCAGCCTGGAACAGGAGGAAGAGAGAAGGTAATCAGAAGAGGGATGACCTACAATCTGCAGTGGCCTCTCAATTTAATGTGTAAATAAAACAAAAATATTTTCTGGAGGCAGTAGTTACCTTAAGGATTTGCCAAATGCCTGAGAAACAAATCATAGCATGCATGGCCAATTTTAAATAGCAGGGAATTAGCCAGTGAGGGGGGAGCTTTCCTTAGATATGCTCATCTTCTTTTCTCTTGAGATTCCACATTGTAGAGCCTATTCCATGTCGGGGACTTCAAATCAAGTCAGATGTTCAGTTGGGATTGCTTAACTATGGCTCTGCTATTGCAGGCTTTAAACTACTGCCTTCAATTCGGCCAACCAAACTCTAACTGCATGCCTTCCTATGTTCTTCTCAATTGCTGCTTACAATCAATAACAGGGAGAGAATGAAGTAGGAATAAACAGTGATGGTTTATTGAGACATAGGGCAGAGCACCAAATCATATGAGCTCACACTGAAACCTCTAGAGCTAGACTTACAGTTCCCAGGTGCCCATGCTGTACAGTTTGTCAGTACTGTCACCTGATCAGTACACTTGCATTCTCTTAAAGGGACAGGGACCTCACTTTACCACAACTATTAATGGCACTTTCAAATCTCAAATCAAGAAACAGCAGTACCTTGTTCATTTTCAAATTCAATATCATGATCCCTGTAGCTCATTGTAGAATACAAGGGCATTTGGTTTTTCCTTCTGCCTCTTTTACATGTGGTCCCAAGATATTAATTTCCATCTTGTTCCATTCCAGAGGCTGCCTGTCTTACCTCAGTCTTGAAAATGATCCTTGGTCCTTTTATAATCCCAAAATAATTGTCTGTTTATGTGCAACTTCGGAAATGCATGACAGCAATGTATATTTGTACGTTTATATTTGTAAGAAAATTGAATATAATAAATACTCAGGGACAGAGTGACACAGTGGGTCAGCACGTCAGAGTCCTGGGTTCGAATGTGGCCTGGACTAATAAAATGAAAGTCTGCTTTGTCTGTTGACTGCAAGACCCCTACATGCAATGATTTTGATCAGTCTCAACAAAGGTTCTGGTGGAAATGGAACCACAAAACATGACCTATAATAAGGCACCAATTGGCAATCCCACTCAAGAGCGGTTAAGTGGATTGTTGTGGTGGGAAGACTGAAAATATTCACACTGCTGCAGTACGGGCACTTTTCTGATAGTGGATTAAGCTACATTGTTAAAGGAGCTATACATCAGGTTATGCTAATGTGATTTTGGATTGCTCAGTGTGGTTATGGTGATGAAAGTGGTGATATGTCGCATCCTCCAACACTGACATTCTTAGAATGAAGAACACAAAATAAATTAAGAATATAGATTGGACACAAAGGTGCTGTTTAAAAACTGGGCTAGTATGTATAAATGAATGAAAGGAAAATGAAGGCATTTTATTTCAGAATGTAAATATCATAGCTATAATTGGGATATTCCAGCCAGAATATGATCTAGTTGGGTAGCTTTTGTGTTTCATTAAAACAAGGTTCACAGATTGCGAATTTTGGATGCGTGTATAATGGGGACCTGTGTATAAAAAAGGATGTAGTAAAAATTCAAAAACACTACATCTGTTGTAGTTGACCCAAGGTTAGAATGTAAATCAGTCCAATTGTAGCTGTATGACTTTTAGGGGGTTATTTTAGCCAAAGGGTGAAAACAGGTGCTAACTAGGGGCAGAACTAAAAAGACAAGCCCTTGTGAAGATTTAGCACACAATTTTTGGTCCTAATCTGAATTTGCCTGTAGGTTTCACACTTAAGCATTGATTAGAGGCAATTTTCATGAAGTGGTTTATGGGGTTTCTTGTGCCCATTTCCACTAAAGGTGTGGCGTGTGCTGGCTGGCACACAGCAGTAATGTTGCAGGATGAATCAGGAACCAAGAATAAATGTTCCAGGTTTTGCCATGGCCTTCCATGTCTGTGGATACTTGTCTTCTAGAATTCACAGCAGTAATATGTTGTCACTTGCCCCCGTATCAATCTTGGCCAATAACGAGCAGTTGAAAACTTTCTTTGAGCAAATACTTTGAATCTTGGCAAACACTTCAGATGGTGTGACTGTATTTATGTTTGCAATGAGATTGACAGTGTGAAACGTGTTCACCACTCTTTGTCTTGTCGTGCACATCATCTTCATTTTCTGGTTTGTCAATCACCCCATGTATGTGTTTCTTTTGGGACACCAGATTGCTATTCTTATTGCTTGAAGATACCCATTGTGTATGGTCCGTTTGGATCAGTGCCCAGCTCTTTGTACCTCAATTAGCCTTTGCTTTAGTGCACTGCCACTGCCAATGGCCTTTTCTGCCACATGCTTTGCAGAATTGATGGAAAGCTGGGAATTTTCTTGGTGCATGTAGAAGACCGCACCTTTCACATGTCTGGCTACATTTAGATGTTCTAGTGAGTGTGTCAAGCATTGAGGTTGTGCTTAGGACGTGTGAACTTCATTGAGCTACAAAGATCACTTCATACTTACATCCATCCTTGAGTAGCTCTTCAATGCTGTTTGTTTTGGGCTTGCCGGGCGGAGCTTTTTGGAAGCCTTCCCTGGAAATGGATGTGATTATTAACTCAACAATTCTGTCTGCTAATTCTGCATTTGGAAAATCACAGTACGTACCCTTTTCACTGCATCTGCTGGCATTGGTCTATGGATTCTGTAGACTGTTGTTGAAATTACATGAACTCTTGTAGATGAATATGGAAGTTTAGTGTTGTCCATATTTTTTGAGGATCCTTTAGCTCTTCTGCTGTTAATCCTGACATATTCAGCCTGTGTAGATCTTCATTCCCAATTGCTAGGCAAATTTTTAATGCCTGCTTGTCTGGTTCAGACACACCTGAATCAAGAAACCATAGCTCTGTACACTGTTTAAATATTTTGAATTTGAATAGTAGGTCAGCGGCATCCCAATTTAAACTGAGGAATGTTATGGACATTTTGACAATATCCCTTTGACCTTTCTTCTCCTATAGTAGCTTGGATGAGTGTCCGATTTTTATGACGGTTTTGTTTGTATTTTTGTTTTGTTTGACTCTAACCCGCTCGCTAACGATCCAGCCCACACCTTAGTCACTCACCTTTCCCAACTGAACTAACCCAAAGCTGGTCCTTTCAACGCACTGCCCTACTCATCACGAGGTAATTGTCTGCTTACCAGTTCGTTGTTTGAGAACTATAGTGGCACTGTGTCTTCAAAGCTTTTCTGTGCAGTCACCACACTGCAATTTCAACACTCTCCGATGTTCCAGCTTTGTTGCAGTCTTACCAAGACACCGAAGGTCAGTCATACCATGTAGCGTGATCTAAGACTATAAACCATGGTGTACCTGTAGCTAATCTTGCAGCCATGCTGTTTGGCCACCACTGAACACCATGCCATGTGTGTTATAATGATATAAAGGCACCAATTGTTCATAAGGGACGGTGCAAGCACATTGGCAGATCCATCTCAGATTTGCACAAAGTGCAGTGGTGGGTGGGGAAAAAGGACATTTTACCTGCCAGTGGCAATGGCGGCTTCTCGCGCCGTATTGTCCCAATCCCGCCTCATTAATCATGCATTCCTGAGAATCACGCCGTTTTGATGACGGGCGGGCTCCAATTTGCCCACCACACCATCACCTCACCATTCCATCACAACAGGCACCATATTTAAAGCGCAGCCAAGCACAACCCTCTCAGGACTTCCAGCCCAGGACTGCTTCATGGAAGACATGGCCCCAGAAAGCAAAAGACTGTAGCCCCCCAGTTTAGTGACACATCCCTCGAGTGTCTTTTGGACGCCATGATATCCTCTACCTTCCACTCTGGCTGCAGGAGGGGGCAGCAACATTACTATTCTGGCTTGGTAGGCAATGGCAATGGTGATCACTGGCAATGCTGCATGGAAGAGTTTGGCCATCCAATGCAGATAGAGAACAAATGATCTCATCCATGCTGCCAGGGTAAGGCAACCACTTCATCACTTTAAACTCACAGACTCGAGCCCATCACACATTCACTGGCATCTCACTCACTACCTGCTCAAGGGACAACAGCACTCACTTTCTCACACACACCCTCACATCTCCATCTGGCCTCATCTGCTCTGGAGATTGCCTCCCCAGCCCTCACCATCTTGAAGCCACTAGCACAGTGTGTTCTCACACACAGCCTGGGATACCCTCTTCCTAGTTTAACCCTTATGCTGTAGCCTTTTCCCTTGCCTAAGACCACTTCTCCCCCTTCCACAGGCAAGCCCTACCCTTGCAACCATTGGGAAACCTTTATGGCTGGTCTGGCAGGCCTGTGAGCTCCCCTAAGAATAATGTGGTGCTGTCTGCAAAGCCTGGCTCTGATGACTGCAATCATGCTGATGTGGGCGGACAATCCAGCATGAGGGATGATTCTAGCGGTCTGGCCTTATAATGACATATAGATGTATGACAATAAAGTTCCTGACATCCAACAGCCATTGACGGGCAGAGTGGTTTCACAACGTCGTGAAACTGATTTTTGGCCTTCTCACCATATTGTCTGCTCATGCTGCCAAACATGGCCAATGCCAGCAGGCATGGAAAATTCCACACACTTATTAAGAACAGGCACTTGTGGACATGTATACATGGATAAAAAGTTTGAAGACATCAGGGCTGCTGAGCTGTCTGCTGTGCTCTGCTCCAGGACAAAGTGAAACTGAAACAAAAACACAAACTGCTGGAAAAATGCAGCAGGTCTGACAGCATCTGTGGAGAGAGAAACAGAGTTGATGTTTTGAGTCTGGATCACAAGTCACACTTCCCTTAAAGTGGTGGCATGCTGCTATCCCTTAAAGGCATATTACAACTACAGTTGGCTTTGTGCAGTTCTGTCTGAGGTCAGCATTTTTCCCTGTTGAACTCTATAGAACAAAGTGGGGGTAGCAGGAGAATGGCAGCTGGCTTAGAGGCTCAGGAACAGCAAGGGCAAGTCAGGGCTGAGCTGAGATTTTCAAGGGGGAGGGGTTTGTGGTCTTGGGCATTGAGGAATGGAAGAGGGATTCAAGGGAGAACAGATTGTGGGTTTGGGGGTGTGGAAGAGTGCAGTGGGAATGGTCTGACAAGCTGGGTGTGGTGAGGAGGAGATGAATGACAGTAGATAATAAGATAGAGAGTGATGTGAGGAGAGATTTGTGGGGGTTGAGGTGTAAGGATCACCACCTGTTGAACTCAGAAAATAACTGAGGCAATAGAGTTTGACAGGAAAGTTGTGGCGTGATGCAGAGACTCTCTGTTTGTCCAGGAAACTCTTTTATAACTGCTCATATCTGCTGCATTGTCAGCTGACAGCAGGATCAGCTGACCAGTGAAAAGCTATCCCCACCCTGTGATCACACATGTCTTCCGTGCCCGCTGCTGGCACTTTAAATTTTAATTAGAATCGCATGGGATCCAGCTCCAGGCACGAGATCAGAAATGACCACTTCCAGTTCCGCCATCGAGTGTGGTGCGCCACAGATAAAATACCACCCATAATCACGACTAATGGTCCTAATGTTTCCATATTGTTTTCCTTGGATTTCTTCCAAAGGGTCATATATCTCCTTAGTTTATCCTAGTCTGAATATTTGTCTGCGGACTGAACATAAAGGCTTCTTACTTTCACACGGCAGTTCCCTCAATCTTCCCAATTGCCTTGATTGTGGTAACTTTACAGTCTGTCTGATATTTTATTGACTAAAATGACTACTGCGGTTTGCTAAATTATTGTGCTGGAAATTGAAATGAATCAGGATCCTGTTAAGTTTATAGGCTATACTGATGATGTATCTACCTGAAAGTCATTTTTAGCCCTTCACATATACACCTTTGTGAGCAAGAGTTATTTGTCTCAGTTTGCTTTTTAAGAGTTAAACATGGCAGGCAACTTTCATTTTAACGGTGGCTGGTTGAAAACAAAACTGTATTTATGATTTCGTCCCATTTCAGTATCACTTTAGCTATTACTGCTCCTATGATTTTCAGTTCCTGTCACATTATCTTGCCTAATTTTATCCATCTGTGGGTACCTTGATCTAGAATGATTTATTGCAGGATTATAGCAAGGATATTGCATGGCTAAAAATCATCAAGTTCCCAAATAAATGATCCGGGATGAAAAGAGAGGGATAAAGGAGAAGTGCAAAGATTAAAAATGAAAATTATTTTTTTTAGGTAAACATTGAGATCATTGTCTCTAGACATTTGTGGTGAAATTAGTAAATCCCATTCTAAAAGAGTGGGTTGCATCAGGAACTTGGAAGCAAGACAGGGTTCACAGTAAGAATTTATAGTTATGAATAAGTTGTTTACACAGCAGAGCTCCATTACATCTGTTTCAATGACAATCCCTGTTCAGCACAGATCAGGGCCTGAAGTTTCCTCCATGGGTACAATCTGGAAGTGGGATCTGAAAGTGCACACATTTTCATGTCCATTCTGCCAATATCAAGTTAGGCTTAAATTTCCTGCCACACTTATTAGAACAGTCCAGAATTTAATCATGAGTAGAAATCAGCATAAGCAATTGGGGCCCAAGCAATGTGCTGAACTCACCATATATTCCTCCCTTAAGAACGAAAGTTAATGCTTCAACTCATTTAACCGTCATGCATGCACATCAGGCACAGCACAATTAAGAATCTGCAATCAGGGTAGCTTTTCAATTTTTAATGTAACTTATACCATAAAAATGCATTCAAAGAATTAGGAAATTCAATCAAGTTATCAGACAAATAGGAAAAGCTACTGAATAAAATCATTCAGCTTTACTCAAATCATGTGAACGTTCATAGGTACCAATCTACACCCAACCCACTCACTTCTATGGAAGCAGGTTTCAATGAGGATAGAGTAGAAAATGCTGGAAAATTGCAATGAAAGGACATATAAATTATCCGTTTCCTATTGTATCTGAAAATCTGATTGTAATTTGAAGAGCATCTGAGCATATGCCAGAAACTCCAGTGTAAGATTTTGTAACTTAGCAGCAAGGCTATTATTATGGATGGAGATTCTTTCATGCTGACGGATCAATAGAAGATCGTAAAATATTGAAGAGATCTAAGGCCATTGCATGTAACTTGCTTACGCCCAAAATTACACAATATTTTAGCCCATGTACTTAATTTGCATCCGATTGCATGTGTCGCTGCATACAAATACATAAGATTCCAGGCCCACATGACTTATTGTGTTATTCTTTAGATGACATCCTGTTGAAAAAAAATAACATTAGTTATCTATTCATATATCTATAACATAGGCTGGTGTCGAACATATGTCCATCATATCTCAAAGTATCCACTCAAAAATATTACACATAGAAAATGTTACATTTGCTACAATTAAGGACAAAAGGAAAAACAGAGATGCAGGAGGAACTTTTTTAACTAAAGACTGGGAAATATGTGGAACAGATACTGGCATGGATGGTAGTATAAGAAACTTCAGGAGTTTCAAGAAGGAATCTAGGAGACTAAGTGGTGCATTTATTGTGGCCTTTTGGATTTTGAAAGGGATTAACAGAGGAGACGGAGTTTAGTCTGGAACAAGGGGACATAATCTTAAGATCAGACCAAGGGCATTCAGGAGACTAAAGCTAGGAAACACTACCGCACACAAAAGAGCTGGATTTTCATCTCGAGTTCAGGAAACATGAGTCAGAACATTTCCTGTCTTTGCCAATCTGAACCAGTCACCTTCTTCCATGCCCACCATATTTTCGTCTCCTCAAGATTTGGGAGTCAAGGTTTGGGTCTGCCGCTTCCCTAGGCAGGCCTGAGGCAATGTCAGAGGAGTGCAGGTGCTAAGGCGAGCTGATGAGAGGGCCTGCCTCTGTTCCAGGACACATCAGCCCATGAGCTCGCCACATCTTTCTTAAGCACCCTAACCTTCACCCCTTCACCTCCACCTACCCCATGTCTCCTCTGCACCCTCTCATATCATCCATGCCCCCTTATACCTCCTATGCCCCCTCGATGCTCCCCATGTATCCTCCATGGCCACTCACACAGGCCCAGATTTTTTGTTTACGAGGCAGGAAGCGTGCATTGGAAAATTTCCGGGTTTGCCACACCCACATTAAGAGAAACTCCCCCGAATGGCGGGATCTTCATTCCACGGGGTGTGTGTGGGATAGAATCGGGCGCGTCACCCTCAGACACGGATTGGAAGCAGCTACAGGGATTGCTGAGTGCCAAAGCAGGCTGTTCAAAAGACCCGCCTCAGTTCTCTGAAACTTGATCCCAGTTGTTTGCTTATGTTTTAGGCCCTTTAGTCCTCACCCCACATCCTCCCTCACTCCCTCACCCATTCCCCATGCCCTATCCATGGTAATTCATGCCCCCACCCTCAAAGGTCTCTCATACCTCCATTTCCAACCTTTTCCCTCACTACTAATGACTCCTCATACGTTCCATGCCAACTTAATGCCAACTCATGTCAATCCATTCCAGCCCACCCACCCGCATGGCCCCTTACATCTCACAATGTAAACTTAAGACCAACACATGTCAACCCATGCCAACCCACCACCACCCTTACATCCACCATGCCAACACATCTAATATTCACCATGGTCATACCTCCAGAGTCATTTTGAGATGAAATAATATAAAGGTCTAAATATCTATTACAGTTTTCATTATATTTTTTAAAAACTCCCATTCATGAAAGCCCATTTAAAACTTACATCTTCTCAAATGCTAACCCCTTGTAAAAATAAGAAAACTCCTCTTCATAACTCCATATCAAAGACAGTTAATCCTTTAATATCCTCTTTGAGCTGTCAATCAAACTGTGAACTTACAGCTCGCCTGCTGAGATAAGTATAGGCTGTCAAAATCAGTCAAGCACCCATAAACAGTCCTTAGAGTAATGTCAAAAGACAGCTATTGTAACTGCTAGAAGGTAGTTGTTTTTTCACCTCATCATGCAGGCTGTGTTTTTTAAACTTTTAAAGAGCTGGGATTTTAAATACCTTCACAACTTTACAATTCTGCAGACCTCACCTATTCTTCAAGAGCACTTATGCCTACTCTAAAATTTCATACTCCCACACTATGGATTAAGGCCCTTGCTACAGCACAAATAGGATCTGATTGAACTCAGCACCTAGACCAAAAGGCCCTGCTGAGTTTGATTTCCCTCGTGTATGAATCATGTCCTGCACCCTTTCCTCTACCATCAAGAATGGGAGCTGTTGGAAATGGGTGTGGGACTTCCACATCCAGGTCCCATTTGCTATTTTGGGAGGTCCCTGGAGTCTCCACAACTCCACAAAAATCTGGGCCTCAGTACCCACTATGCACAGACCTCAGGAGTCAGGTAATAGCAATGGGAAGTCTTTGGAATGAATTCGAAAAATATTAACCCTTAAATAATCCAACAAAACTGCCAGTCAAACATACAACCATTCATACTTCACAGAAAAAACGCTGGTCCTATTAAATCCCCTTAAGCGTCATTAACTTGTGAAAACAAACATCTATTCAGAAACCACATCAGACAGAAAATCCTATTATAACCTCTTAAAATTGTCAATCAAACTATGTTCTCAGTCCCCTGCATAACTGGGTGAACAACCCACCTACTGAACTAAGTGTTTTATCAGCTTTTGAAACTTAGCTAAGCATTCATCATGGGCTCAACTGTTAAAACAAATGATTACAGCTCCAGACAATGGAGCACCTTATGATTTTTTTAATGGATTTGTAGAATTTCAAATCAGATGGCCTGTCAATCAAAGGAGTGGAGCAGATGGCTGTTTTTTTATCTTCTGAGTTTAAGCAGCAGGCCATTTTTTTCTAAGTTAAGGCTCTCTGAACCTTTAAATTACTGTTCAGATCTTGGGAGGGGTGTTGAATGCAGAAAAGTACTTTTTCCATGGGAAAAGTACTCTAATGCATCTCAACACTTACAAAAAGCTGGTCAATGAAATGGTCTTACCTTTGAATGACACAGTGATATAAACAATGACTGCAGTAAAAACACATCTAACTTATAAAAAAGCATCTAATAATGACAGTTAAAGTCATCAAAACATTTAACATTTACCTTTCAGAATGTTCCTGACTCCTCAGCAGATTTCCCCCAAGGTTTCTGAACTCTCTGGCATGTTTTCCAAAGATTTCCAAAATGTAACTGTCTCAATGAAAATATTGTAGGACATTTAACTTCAAATTTCCCCTAGGCCTTTCAATTGCAATCTCACAGCTTGTGCATGCAGGTCAGAATCTGAACCTAACCCAAACCTCTTTCCACCAATGGGAAGTTTGTTTGGGATTCTTTTTGAGGGGGAAATTCAATTTTCCAGTCCCACAGCCTCATTTTTGCGAACTCATGCACCCTTCCCAACATTTTTGTAATACGAAAATCTGGCCCATGTACTCTCTCCCACAAAAAGGAGTAGTTGCTAGCTCAATTAATAATTTAAAATCTGAGATTGTTAGAGTTTTGCTAGCCAAGTATATTAAGGGATATGGAGCCAAGATGGGTGGATAGAGTTAGGACACAGATCAGCCATGATCTTTTTGAATAGTAGAACAGTCTTGAGGAACTGAATGGCTATTCTTCTTGCTATGTTCCCAAACAGGTTCCTCTCAACAAATGAGTTTCAGGGTTGTTCTAAATACACCAAGGGAATATTTTAGGTAAATGGGCTAGATGGAGAAACAGTTTTCTTCTGTTTAAAACTATTACAATGTCACTATTTGCTGATGCGATTATTGATTTGTTATGTTGTGGCTTACTCAAGTTTAGACACGCAGGCACAACTGCTAATTACGAATCATCAGAAAAATAGGAAAAGTACTGAATAAAATTATTCAGGTTTATTCAAAAAGCATGAATACTCATAGCAATCCACACCCATTCCATCCACTCCCATGGGCTATCGCCCCAAGTCACAATATTTTGTTCTTCCTCTGGCCCCTTTCAGTTATGTTTATAGTTGGTGTACTCCCTGCCGGAGTCAGAAAGAATAACTTAAAAACAGCTATAGCAACACTGATCTCAAATACACCCTCTCTACAGAGAATAGAATCAAGATCTGGTTATTCTTTGCATTACACTTTGTACTGAGTTAGATGCCTTCTGTGGACCATATTAAAGACCTAAAAATGTTTTTACATTCCTCAAAACAATTACTGTCATACTTCAGGTTTTGATCCAGCAGTAAACTCATGGCAACTTTCATGAGCATACCTATGTCTTCAATGATTGGAAACCTGCTTACTTGTGCATTACATAAAAAATAATAGGCATGGGACTAATAATTACTATGTTACTACAACATTTTGTACGGTGATTCCATGGGGCTGCCTATCACTGCTAGTCTATATCATTCACTTTAAGGGGAAGCAGTGGTGTAGTGGTATTGTCACTGGATTAGTAATCCAGAGATCCAGGGAAATGCTCTGGGGACCTGGGTTTGAATCCCATTGTGTTGTGAGGCACTACCACCATGCTAAATGGGATTGATTTCAAACAGATCTAGCAACTCAAGACTGGGCATCGATGCGGTGCTGTGGGCCATCAGTAGCAGCAGAACTGTACTTGAACACAATCTGTAACCTCATGGCCCGGCATATTCCCCACCCTCCCAATACCATCAAGCCAGGGGATCAACCCAGGCTCAATGAAGAGTGCAAGAGGGCATGCCAGGAACAGCAGCAGGCATACCTAAAAATGAGGTGTCAACTTGGTGAAGCTATAATACAGGACTACTTGCATCCCAAACAGCATAAGCAGCAAGTGATAGACAGGTCTAAGGAATCCCACAACCAACGGATCAGATCTAAGCTCTGCAGTCCTGTCAAATCCAGTCAAGAATGGTGGTGGACAATTAAACAACTCACTGGAGGAGGAGGCTTCACAAATATTGCCATCTTCAATGATAGAGGAGCCCAGCACATCAGTGCAAAAGATAAGGCTGAAGCATTCACAGCAATCATCAGCCAGAAGTGCCAAGTGGATGATCCATCTCAGCCTCCAGAGGTCCCCAGACTTTACTGCGCCCCTGGCCAAGCTGTTACAGCAGAGCTACAACACTAGCATCTACCCAGCAATGTGAAAAATAGCTCAGGTATGTCCCGTGCACAAAAAGCAGGACAAATCCAACCTGGCCAATTACCGCCCCATCAATCTACTCTCCATCATCAGTACAGTAATGGAAGGGCTCAACAGTAATATCAAGCAGCACTTGCTTAGCAATAACCTGCTCACTGATGCTCAGTTTGGGTTCCGACAGGGTCACTCAGCTGCTGACTACAGCCTTGGTTCAAACGTGAACAGAAGAGCTGAAGTCCATGGGTGAGGTGAGAGTGACTGTTCTTGACATTAAAGCTGCATTTGACCAAGTGTGGCATCAAAGATCCCTAACAAAACTGGAGTCAATGGGAATCAGGGGGAAAACTCTCCACTGGCTGGAGTCATACCAAGCACAAAGGAAGATGGTTGTGATTGTTAGAAATCAATCATCTCCGTTCCAGGAAATTACTGCAAGAGTTCCTCAGGGTAGTGTCCCTGGCTTAACCATCATCAGTTGTTTCATCAATAACCTTCCTTCCATTATAAGGTCAGAGGTGGTGAAGTTTGTTGATGATTGCACAATGTTCAGCACCATTTATGACTCCTCAGATACTGAAGCAGTCCACATCCAAATGCAACAAGACTTGGACAATATCCAGGCTAGGGCTAACAAGTGGCAAGCAGCAAGTAACATTCACGACACACAAATCCAGGCAATGACCATGTCCAACAAGAAAGAATCCAACAATTGCTGTTTAACATTCAATGGCATTACCATTGCTGAATCCCCCACTATCAACATCCTGGGGGTTACCATTGACCAGAAACTGAACTGGATTACCAATATAAATACTGTGGCTACAAGAGCAGGTCAGAGGCTAGGAACCCTGTAGTATAACTCATCTCCCAACTCCCCAAAGCCTGTCCTCCACCTACAAGCCACAAGTCAGGAGTGTGATGGAATACCCTCCACTTGTCTGATTGAGTGCCGCTACAACAGTACTGAAGAAACTGGATACCATCCAGGACAAAGCAGCCCACTTAATTGGCACCACTTCCACAAACATTCACTCCCTCCACCACTGACGAACAGTAGCAGCAGTGTGTACCATCTGCAAGATGCATTGCAGAAACTCACCAATGCTCCTTAGGCAGCATCTTCCAAACTCACGACAGCTACCATCTAGAAGGGCAAGGGCAGCAGACAGATGGGAACACCACCACCTGGTCATTCCCCTCGAAGCCACTCACCATCCTAACTTGGAACCATATTGTCATTCCTTCACTGTTACTGGATCAAAATCCTGGGACTCCTTCCCAAATGACACTGTGGGTGTATCTACACCACATGGACTGTAGCGGTTCAAGAAGGTAGCCCACCACTACCTTCTCAAGGGCAATTAGGGATGAGCAATAAATGCTGGCCTAGCTGGTGATGCCTACATCCCATAAAATGAATTTTAAAAAAGACTTTCTATAGAGCGAGTTGTTAGGATCTGGAATGCACTGCCTGAGAATGGAGTGGAGTCAGGTTCAATTGAGGCATTTGTCCTGTCCCGGAGACAGGAATTAAAATCTATACATACATCAATGTCAGCCTGGCTACTTTATAACATTGCTTTCTCATTTTTCAAAATGGACAATTATCAGCCAAAGGTAGAGCTATTTATGACTCCTAATCTCCAACATTGAGCTAATGGCCCCACCATTACCTGCTCCAAAACATAATGGGTTTCAACCAGGCACTGCATTAGCTAAATATCTCGACCTGAAACCACCCTGCCACATGACCGAGAATTGAGCTGTTTGAATTCCTTTAATTATATAGCTCTTGAGTTTTATCTGCAGTTGCTGTTTGACCTCCGAAGACAACCGGACTCTGGGATAGCCTTTGAGCTCCATCTCTCTCCAAGTCTGATTTCCAGAAAAAACCTTGTATTTGTGAACTAGTACCCAGGTTACATGAATATTTTGCTGCATCTTCAACAGACTCAGTCTTACAACCGAGTTCCTATGACCAAGTCCAGGAATTCTGCCAGACAAAGCCACCTAAAAGTACTTTCATTGGACATTGACTTACTGGACTCTGGACTCACGTGAGACTATAATTCTTATTTTTATCATGGTCTTTGCGCTGAACCCCTTTCTTTCCTGTATCCCTCTTTTAGTGCATGAATACAAAAAGGGGCAATGTTGTGAAACCCTTCCCACATTTTGTGTATGTGTCTAAAATAAGCTACCCCTCTTATTTTGCTTTAGCTTCAGTTTGCTGTGGGGTTATTAACAGAGGATTGGATAACTCCGAAACTGAAGGGTTGGGGAAAATACACCACCACTTATAAAGGCGGAAATCAAGAATCAAAAATATCTTTCTGTTTACGGACAGGTAGTAAGACGAGAAATCAGGGCTGTTTAAATTAATCCGCCTCCGGTCTGTAACACATTTAAGAAGGAATTGAGTTATACCTGAAAAAGAAGAATATGCAAGGTTACAGGGAGAAGGCAAGGGAATGGCACAAGGTGAATTGTTCATTCAGAAAGCCGGCATAGATGTGACAGGTCAAGCAGCCTCCTTCTGTGTTGTAACAATTCTGTGATTCTGTGATCCGAGAGTTGTTGGCATGAACTAACAGAGTAGGAGGTGTGTAAACATGCTCCTGTACTGATGGTGTGTATATAGGTTCCAGTTCAAGTTATAATAAAAAACCTAAGTACTTATTATATATTGTTTGTATTTTTGTGACACCTATATCAGTCACACGTTGAAAGGGCAAATAATCTAACATGGTGGCAGGAGTTGAGAAACTTTGAAGAATACAATGTACAACAGAGTGACAGAGCTGGAAGAATTCTGATCCCCAAGCATGAGTATGTGATAGCTGGTTGCTCACCTGGGCTGGCTGGAGATACCTCAAGAGTTCAACAGTACAGGAGACCCCACCACAGACAGCCAGATCGGTGGTCAAAGGGGCAAGGTAATAGCCATGAGATCACTGCCCTCAACTGTTCTGGCAGTGGACCAGAAATCGGAAGCAACAGCACTGCACCATTGCTGATGATGAATTCCTGCACCGAATCACTTTGCATGTGCACCTTACTCTGAAAGTAGAGGAACGGCCCCACAGCATCATCAGAGAAGTTGTGGCTGCAGCACTCTTTTAAAAAAAAAAGCACCTGAAAAGAAAACAAACCCGAAAAAATGGAGCCTGAAAAAAAAACCTGTACAGAAGACACCCCAAAAATAAAGAGGCAAACCTGTTGAAGTACTGTGCCTATAAAAGGAAAATCTGTGATGAAACCTTTATTTTTAAGGAAGCAGGAACATTGAGAAAATGGCGCTTAAATACCCACTTGTGAATCAGAAGGCATCAGATAAAGTGCATGAGGTTCAAATTATTTCTCCAATGGATGGAACAGTGTTTCCTGGATCAAGGAATGAGTGAACCAGAGAAATGGGCTGCAAAAATCAAGAACGCACAGGGCAATGAGGGACTAGACCAGGGTCAACACGTCAATATTGATGGTTGAGGATCAGAAGGACCCTAGCAAGATATGAATGCTACTGGAAGATCAACTCAAAATGAAGATTAACTTCTAGGTCCATAAGTTAGAGCTGATGACATACTGGCAACATCAAGGTGAGCCCAGCGATCAGTTTGTTGTGAGGTGCCTAAAAAAAAGCCCAGGAGTGTGACTTATTAGATATTGAATTGTGGGAACAGATTTTGGAACTAGTCATCATGCCTGCCCCAGTACAGGCCTATCAATACAGAACTGTATAAAGCGTGTGGCGTGCGTGGACAAAGGGCAAGGGAATATAGAAGGCCAAGCTTAAAGCATGCATCTAAAAATGATGATATGCCAAATACAGAGGAAAAGCATGCAAGACACAGCCTCAGCCGCAATCAAAGATATGCTAACATGGAGCAGAAGTTTAAGAAGGCACCCCAGGTTGGCAAGGAAGTGAAATGAGAAGAGGATCTGAACAAGAACAATGTTAAGATGCCCGTTGAACAAATGGTCCATATTGTGAATGTGGAACGACATTTCAATGCTAGTATACAATCTGAGGCATTCACTATGATTGGGATTGTATGTCCACAGAAGTCTGGTGAACATTCGCTGAAGGTCAAAATCGATTTGGGTGCAGGTACTAATATCTTGCCTCTTTGTATGTTGAAGGCTATTTATATAGAGAAATGGAATCTATGGCACAACCCACCACAGCTAGGCTGTCTGCCTATAATTGCTCGCCAATGAAGTGTAGTAGAACAATAACTTTGCATGCAGCTATGGGAAGTCAGAATGGGTACCACAGCTGTTTTATATTGTAGACACAGATGGACCAGCTGTAGCAAGACTCCCAATGTGCTGAGATTTATGGATTGGCACAATACATGAGATCTGCTCCACGTGAAAAGGTACGGGAGGTTGCAGCACAGAGTGCATTGAGTCAGTTAGAGACTTACAATTGCACTATCTGGACAAGTTTGACATAATTGGTGACTTCAAGGGAGGTGCCATGTTGCACGTAAGGGAGGATGTAGCTCCTACTAATGATGCACCAAAGAAATGCAGCATGCACATTCGACAGAAGCACGAAGTGGAGATCAATGAGAGGGAACGCAATGGAGTCATATGTCAGGTGCACCAATATACAGATTGCTGTAGCTCCATCGCCTGAGTGCTAAAAAATGATGTCTATCTCACGATTTGCTTAGACCTGCGATGATTGAATTTAGCCCACCAAGCTGGATCATCCACCCGCCACATGCACCTGGCGAGCTGCACTTCGCTTGAGACACTGAGATTTGTTTGTCTACCTTGCTTCGGGCAGCACTCGCAGTCATCAGCACCAGGCTTTGCAGACAGCACCAAATCACTTTTAAGAGGGCTCAAGGCAGATCTCTACCATTGGGGCTTGCTTGGGGAAGTGGGCAAAATGGCTTCAGGCAAGGGAAGAGGCTGCAGGACGAGGGCTGTACTAGAAAGTATCCCAGGGTGTGTGTGTGGGAGCACAAGTTGATCTGTGCAAGTGACCTCAAGATGGTGAGGGCTGAGGAGTCAGTCTCCAGAAGAGATGAGGCCAGATGGAAATGTGAGGGTGTGTGTGACAGAGTGAGTGCTGATGTCCCTTAAGCTGGCAGTGAGCGAGATTGCCAGTGAATGTGTGCTGAGCTTGAGTGTGTGTTTAGAGTGATGAGATGGTTGCCTTACCCTGGCCGCAAGGATAAGATCATTCATTCTCTATCTGCATTGGATGGCCAACCTCTTCCGTCAGCACTGGCACTGGTCACCACTGCCATCGCCTAAGAAGCCAGAGTGGTAATTTTGCTGCCCCTCCTGTGGCCAGAGTGGGGGGGTTAGAGGATATCATGGCGGGTCTCCCCGGCGTCCAAAAGGCACTTGAGGAACACATCACTAAACCGGGTGACTGCAGTTTTCTTGTCTTTCGGGGCCATATCTTCTTTGTAGCAATGCTGGGCTGGAAGTACTGAGATGTGCACATGTGGCTGCACATTAAATATGGCGCCCAGCGTGATGAAGCAGCGAGATGATGGCATGGCGGGCCAATTAGAGGCCACCCGCCATTGAAATGGTGTGTTTCCTGAGAATGCATAATTAATGAGGTGGGTTGGGGATGAAACAGCGTGAGAAGCCATCATTGTAGTCGGTGGGTAAAATGTCCTTTTATCCACCCACTACCGCACTTCATGCAAATCTGGGATGATTCTCCCCACTGTTTCAGGTAGTTACCATTTAGACGGTGTGTCGGCTAAGACACATTCCAAAACTACATGGACAAGATAATGGAAAATGTCCCAGGCTGTATCTGTACAGGCGACGACATTGTGGTGATGGGGTAGATCAAGGCAGAACATGCCAGAGCTTGCATTTGCTAATGCTAGCTGGTCATTTTGAGTGCCTTGTATTAAATAGCAAAAAATGTGAAGTCTTCATCGGGCACATCAACTTCTTTGGGTTGATATATTCTGCAACAGGAATAAGGCCAGACCCAGACAAAATAGAGGATGTCAGAACCACATCAGTCTCCCAGGACTGGGTGGACTTACAACACTCCCTATGGTTGTTCAACTTTTTGGTTAGCTATATTCCTAATTTCGCTGAATGAGCATCTCTGTTTAGAGAACTGCTGTACAAAGATACATTTTACTGGCGCAGGAAGACCACCATCAACTGTCTGAGTCACTAAAAATCAGCATTATTGAACCAGGATACCCTACGACAATACTACGATCTTACTAAATAGACCATTCTAGAATTTGATGCATCTCAGAAGAGATGGGGCACGTGCATCTTTCAGGAAGGGAAGCTTCATGTTGATACATTTGTCACAGGTCCAAGCTACCTATTCCAACATTGAGCGTGAGACCTTAGCCCTTTAGCATAACCAGGTTTCATACCTACTTCTTCGGAAAGCACTTCACTGTGGAGACTGACCACAGGCCATTGGAAACCATATGGTACAAATCATTTGAACACCACTTGGATGAAGCACTGAGGGTGGCAAGGGCACAGAATGTACTCTGGCTGGGGGACTTCAATGTCCATCACCAAGAGTGGCTCGGTAGCAGCATGACTGACTCAGCTGGCTGAGTCCTAAATGACATGGCTGCTAGACTGGGTCTGTGGCAGGTGGGAGGGAACCAACAAGAGATAAAAACACACTTGATCTCATCCTCGCCAACCTGCCTACCACAGATGCATCAGTCCATGACATTATTGGTAAGAGTGAGCATCACACATTGTGCAGAAAAAATCCCGCCTTCACATTGAGGATACACTCCATTGTGTTGTGTAGCACTATCACCGTGCTAAATGGGATAGATTTCAAACAGATCTAGCAGCTCAAGACTGAGCATCCATGAAGCGCTGTGGGCCATCAGCAGCAGCAGAATTATATTCGAACACAATCTGTAACCTCATAGCCCGGCATACCCCCACTCTACCATCACCATCAAGCCAGGGGATCAACTCTGGCTCAATAAAGAGCGCAGGTGGGCATGCCAGGAACAGCATCAGGCATACCTAAAAATGGTGAAGCTATAACACAGGACTACTTGCATGCCAAATAGCATAAGCAACAAGTGATAGAAAGGGCTCAGCGACCCCACAACCAACGGATCAGATCTAAGCTCTGCTATCCTGCCACATCCAGTCATGAATGGCGGTGGACAACTAAACAACTCACTAGAGGAGGAGGTTCCACAAATATTCCCATCCTCAATGATGGGGAGCCCAGCATATCTGCGCAAAAGAGAAGGCTGAAGCATTTGCTACAATCTTCAGTCAGAAGTGCTGAGTGATTGACCCATTTCGGCCTCCTCCAGAGGTCGTCAACATCACAGATGCCAGTCTTCAGTCAATTCGATTCACTCCACATGATATCAAAGAACGGTTGAAGGCATTGGATACTGCAAAGGCTGTGGGCCCTGACAATATCCCGGCAATAGTACTGAAGATTTGTGCTCCAGAACGTGCCGCATCCCTAGCCAAGCTGTTCCAGTACAGCTACAACACTGGCATCTACCTGGCTATGTGGAAAATTGCCCAGCTATGTCCCATACACAAAAAGCAAGACAAATCCAACCTCACCGACTACTGCCCCATCAGCCGACTTATTCTCCATCATCAGTAAAGTAGTGGAAGGGGTCATCAGCAGTGCTATCAAGCGGCACTTGCTTAGCAGTAACCCGCTCACTGACGCCAGTTTAGATTCAACCAGGGTCACTCAGCTCCTGACCTCGTTACAACCTTGGTTCAAACTTGGACAAAAGAACTGAACTCCCGAGGTGAGGTGCGAGTGACTGCCCTTGACATCAAGGCTGCATTTGACCAAGTGTGGCATCAAGGAGCCCTAACAAAACTGGAGTCAATGGGAATCAGGGGGAAAACTCTCCACTGGTTGGAGTTATACCTAGCACAAAGGAAGATGGTTGTGGTTGTTGGAGGCCAGTCATCTCAGCTCCAGGGCATCACCGCAGGAATTCCTCACGCCAATGTCCTCAGCCCAACCATCTTCAGCTGCTTCATCAATGACCTTCCTTCCATTATAAGTTCAGAAGTGGGGATGTTCGTTGATGATTGCACGATGTTCAGCACCATTTGCGACTCCTCAGATACTGAAGCAGTCCATGTCCAAAAGCAGCAAGACCTGGACAATATCCTTGGGCTGGCAAGTGGCAAGTAACATCCATGCCACACAAGTGTCACGCAATGATCATCTCCAACAAGAGAGAATCTAACCATCGCCCCTTGATGTTCAATGGCATTACCATCACTGAATCCCCCACTATCAACATCCTGGGGGTTACCATTGACCAGAAACTGAACTGGACTAGCCATATAAACACTGTGGCTACAAGAGTAGGTCAGGGGCTAGGAATCATGTGATGAGTAACCCACCTCCTGAGTCCCCAAAGCCAGTCCATCATCTACAAGGCACAAGTCAGGAGTGTGACTGAATGCTCCCCACTTGCCTGGATAAGTGTACCTCCCACAGCACTCAAGAAGCTTGACACCATCCAGGACAAAGCAGCCTGCTTGATTAGCACCCCATCCACAAACATTCACTCCCTCTATCATCGAAGCACAGTAGCTGCAGTGTGTACCACCTACAAGGTGCACCACAGAAATTTACCAAGGCTTCTGAGACAGCACCTTCCAAACCCATGACCACTACCACCTAGAAGGACAAGAGCAGCAAGTAGATGGAAACACCACTACCTGGAAGTTCCTCTCCAAGTCACTTACCATCTTGACTTGGAAATATGTCGCCAATTCTTCACTGTCACTGGGTCAAAATCCTGGAACTCCCTTCCTAACAGCGGCATGGGTGTACCTACACCATATGGACTGCAGCGGTTCAAGAAGGCAGTTCATCACCAAGGGCAACTAGGGATGGACAATAAATGCTGGCCCAGGCAGCGAAGCCCACATCCCATGAATGATTTTTTTAAAAATCACTTTTGAGAGCTCCTCTGCAGTTGCAGAGGCTTTTGATGAAAGTTGACAGTTACGATTGTGAAGTCCAATATAAACCAGGCAGCAAAATGGTCAAATCAGACACCCTAACCCAAATATAGATATAAATGTCTCACTAGATTTGCATGTCCACAGAATGGCTACTGAGATGGAAGATGTCTTGAAGATCGACCTCATGAGTTTTGGACCCCACAAATGTGAGAAATTAAGAGATGAGACAGCATGTGACCCTTCCCTATTGTTATAATGAAAGGTGATTGTGGAAGGATGGGCTGACACCATACAGGGAAGTAACCAAACATTTATGCTGGTTATGGCCGTATTGAGACAAGCTTTTATATTTTGAGGGGCGATTTTTAAAGGGAAGCAAGTCCTGATACCCGAAGCTCTGTTCTGATATTCTAACCCAAGAGCATCAAGGTCACTTAGGGATTGAAAGTACCAGAGGTCTTGCTAGAGAGACAGTTTACTGGCTGGGAATCAACTATGGTGTTGAGGAAGTTGTGAAATTATGTTCTACTAAGGGGTCACTTTGCTCGCGAACTGGTTGCATGTTTATCTGTTGGCAGGCAGATTACAATATACTGCAGACACAGAGACCAATATGAAATGAAGCATATGCTATTTATTTACATAGACAACAGCGCACTAACATGATGTGTGCTTCTCCAGCCAGACCCTATTCTAGACTAACATTAACCCGGTAGCCTGTGCTACACAGCTACTGGGTCTTACAGTCACGTGGTCAATCTGCTCACATTCTCTTAAAGGTGTGTTACACCTCAGATTACCACATCCCTCCCCCTTTACTTGAAAATACATTTTACAATATATTAACTATTTACAAAAATGGACTATTTACAAATTCAGTCTCTCAGGAGGCTTTTTCAAATGTGTCGACCATTGTAGTTTCACGACTTTGGATGGTTTATCTGAAGCCTCCCTCTCAGGATTTATCTAACCACTAGGCTCCCCAGTAGGAACCTATACATTTGCCTCATTTACTCTCAGGCTCAACAGGTACTTCCAAAGCAAGAGGAGTTCCTTCTACCTGTGGTGTCAACTCCAACGGGAATGTATGGCACGCCTTTCCTTGTGGATCTGTTTCCCTTTTCCTGAGGTGAGCTACATGTCGCCTGATTATCTGAACTTCAAACGGTGTATGGTAGGACAGGGGTCCTGTCACTGCACTGACTTCACCTGATAGCCATTCGGGGCCATCTCCAAAGCTCTTTGTAAAAGCTGCTTCTCCTGCAGTGAAGTTTCTTTCATGACTGTGGTAATCGTGTTCATTTTTCTGGGCCTCCTGACTTCCCACTACCCACCCCACTAAATTTGGCCTTATGATCCTGCGATCTCTCTTCATTAATAACTCTGCGGGGGAAAAACTGGTGGTTGTATGTGGCCTCGTCCTATAGCTGAGCAGGAAACATGGTATCTTCGTTGCTATAGAGTCCCCATCTAGATTTTTCATTCTGGCCTTGAAGGACTGCATTGCCCTCTCGGCCAACTCATTGGATGCAGGGCAATATGGTGAGGTCTTAAGATGTGTTATGCCATTGAGCCTTGTAAATCTTTGGAATTCCCCACCTGTGAATGCTGTTCCATTATCAGACACTATTATTTCTGGTAAGCCATGTATTTTGACCCAGCAACAGTGAAGAAATGGCGATATATTTCCAAGTCAAGATGGTGAGTAACTTGGAAGGGAACTCCCAGGTGGTGCTGTTCTCATCTACCTGCTGCCCTCGTCCTTCTAGGTGGTAGTGGTCATGGATTTGGAAGGTGCTGTCTCAAAAGCCTTGGTGAATCCCTCCAGTACATCTTGTAGATGGTACACACTGCTGCTACTGTGCTTTGGTGGTTGAGGGAGTGAATGTTTGTTGATGGGATACCAATCAAGCAGTCTGCTTTGTCCTGGATGGTATCAAGCTTCTTGAGTGTTGTGGGAGCTGCACTTATCCAGACAAGTGGGGAGTATTCCATCATACTCCTGACTTGTGCCTTGTCGGTGGTGAACAGGCTTTGGGGACTCAGGAGGTGGGTTAATCGTCACACGATTCCTAGTCTCTGACCTGCTCTTGTAGTCACAGTATTTATATGGCCAGCCCAGTTCAGTTTCTGGTCAATGGTTACCCCCAGGATGTTGATAGCGGGGCATTCAGTAATGGTAATGTTATTGAACAAGAAAGGGTGATGATTGGATTCCCTCTTGTTGGAGATGGTCGTTGCCTGGCACTTGTGTGGCGCGAATGTCACTTGCCACTTGTCAGCCCAAGCCTGGATATTGTCAGGTCTTGCTGTGTTTCGACATGGGCTGCTTTGGTACCTGAGAAGCCATGAATGGTGCTGAACATTGTGTAATCATCAGCGAACATCCCCACTTCTGATCTTATGATGGAAGGAAGGTCATTGCTGAAGCAGCTGAAGATGGTTGGGCCAAGGACACTACCCTGAGGAACTCCTGCAGTGACGTCCTGGAGCTGAGATGACTGAACCCCAACACCCACAACCATCTTCCTTTGTGCTAGGTATAACTCCAGCCAGCAGAGCATTTTCTCCATGATTCCCCATTGACTCGTTTTGCTAGGGCTCCTTGATGCCAGGTCAGGAGCTGAGTAGCTTGGCAAAACCCAAACTGGATGTCAGTGAGCAGGTTATCGCTAAGCAAGTATTGCTTGATAGCACTGTTGATGACATGCTGATGGAGAGTAGTCTAATGGGGTGGTAATTGGCCAGGTTGGATTTGTCCTGCTTTTTGTGTACAGAACATAGCTGGGCTATTTTACACATAGCTGGGTAGATGCCAGTGTTGTAGCTGTACTAGAACAGGTTGGCTAGGGGCGCAGAAAGTTCTGGAGCACAAGTCTTCAGTACTATTGCCAGAATATTGTCAGGGCCCACAGCCTTTGCAGTATCCAGTGCCTTCAGTCGTTTCTTGATATCATGTGGAATGAATTGAATTGGCTGAAGACTAGCATCTGTGATGTTGGGGACCTCTGGAGGAGGCCGAGTTGGATCATCCCCTCGGCACTTCTGGCTGATGATTGTTGCGAACGCTTCAGCCTTATCTTTTGCGCAGATGTGCTGGGCTCCTCCATCGTTGAGGATGGGGATATTTGTGGAGCCTCCTCCTCCAGTGAATTGTTTAATTGTCCACCACCATTCACAACTAGACGTGGCAGGACTGCAGAGCTTAGATATGATCCGTTGGTTGTGGAATGGCTTATCTCTGTCTATCACTTGCTGCCTGTGCTGTTTGACACGCAAGTAGTCCTGTGTTGTAGCAGGTTGATACCTCATTATTAGGTATGCTTGGTGCTGCTCCTGGCTTGCCCTCCTGCTCTCTTCATTGAAACAGGGTTGATCCCCTGGCTTGGTTGTAATGGTAGAGCAGGGCATATGCCGGGCCATGAGGTTACAGATTGTGGTTGCATACAAATCTTCTGCTGCTGATAGCCCACAGTGCCTCATGGACGTCCAATCTTGAGTTGCTACATCTGTTTGAAATCTATCCCATTTAGCACAATGGTGTTGCCACACAATATGATGGAGGGTATCCTCAGTGTGAAGATGGGACTTCGTCTCCACAAGGACTAAATGGTGGAGTCATGGACAGATGCATCTGCACCAGGCAGGTTGGTGAAGATGATGTCTAATATATTTTTCCTTCTTGTTGATTCCCTCACCAACTGCCACAGACCCAGTCTAGCAGCTATGTCATTTAGGACCCAGCCAGCTCAGTCAGTAGTGGTGCTACTGAGCCACTCTTGGTGATGGACTATGAAGTCTCCCACCCAGAGTACATTTTGCACCCTTGCCACCCTCAGTGCTTCTTCCAAGTGATGTTCAACATGGAGGAGCTGAGCAGGGGTGCACAGTACATAGCAATCAGCAGGAACTTTCCTTGCCCATGTTTGACCTGGCTTCATGGGGTCCAGAGCCCATGTTGAGGACTCCCAGGGCAACTCCCTCCTGAATGTTGGGCCTGTCCTGCTGGTGGGACAGGTGATGGTGGTGTCTGGGGCATGATCTGTAAGGTATGATTCTGGGAGTATGGCTATGTTGCTTGACTAGTCTGTGAGATAGCACCAGCCCCCAGATGTCAGTAAGGTCGACAAGGCAGGGTTTGCCATAGCTGGTGCCTAGGTCGTTGCCAGTTGATCCAGCCAATTTAATTCCTTTTTATTGATACAACTAGTGGCTTGCTAAGAGTCAACTGTGGATCTAGAGTCACATGTAGGCCAGACCAGGTGAGGTGACGATGCCAGATTTCCATTCGTGACATGGAATTCCATTAGTGAACCAGATGGGTTTTTACATCAATTAACCATCGTCATCATTAGACTTTTAATTCCAGGTATTTATTGAATGATCTGCTGTGGTGGGATTCAAATCCGGGTCCCCCAAGCATTACCCTGGGTCTCTGGATTACCAGTCCAGTGGCAATACTGCTATGCCACCATTTCCCCTCAGATCAATGTTGCTTCTTTTGTAAATCATTTCAAATTAGTGTCCTCTGGTTCTCGATCCTAGCACCAGTGGGAACAGTCAAGGCCCCTCATGATTTTGAATATCTCTATCAAATCTCCTCAACCTTCTCTTCTCCAAGGAAAACAGTCCCAACTTCTCCAATCTAAGTAACTGAAGTACCTCAATCCTGGAACCATTCTCATTAATCTTTTCTGCACTCTCTCTAATGCCTTCACATCTTTCCTAAAGTGTGGTGCCCAGAACTGGATGCAATACTTCAGTTGAGGCCAAATGAATGTTTTATACAAGTTTAACATAACCTCCTTGCTCTTGTATTCTATGTTCCTATAATAAGGTATGCTTTATTAACAATTCCCTCGACCTGTCCTGCCATCTTCAATGACTTATGCACATATACACTAAGGTCCTTCTCCTCCTGCACTCCTTTTAGAATTGTACCCTTTATTTTTTATCGTTTCTCTGCATTCTTCCTACTAAAATGAATCACTTCACCCTTCTCGGCATTAAATTTCATCTGCCACTTGTCTGCCCGTTCCACCAACTTGTCAATGTCCTTTTGAAGTTCTATACTTTCCTCCTCACAGTTCACAATGCTTCCAAGTTTCATAACATTCATAAATGTTGAAATTGTGCCTTGTCCACCAAGGTACAGGTCTTTAGTATATATCAGGAAGTGCAAGGATCCCAAAGCCAACCCCTGGGGAAATCCACTACAAACTTTCCTCCAGTCCAAAAAACATTCATTAACGACTATTCCCTGTTTCCTGTCACTCAACCAATTTTGTATCCATGTTGCGGTCCCTTTTATTCCACGATCTATAAATTTGCTCACAAATTTGTTGTGCGGCACTCTATCAAATGCCTTTTGGAAGTCCATGTACACCACATCAACAGCGTTACTCTCATCAACACTCTCTGTTATCTCTTCAAAAAATTCCAGCAAGTTTTTAAACACAATTTTCCCTTAACAATTCCAGGCTGGCTTTCCTTACTTAATGCTCATTTGCCCAAATGTCCCAAATTATTGTTTCTAGTAGCTTCTCACCACCGAAGTTAAACTGACTGGCCTGTAGTTGTTGGGTTTATCTTTACACCCTTTTATGAACAAGAATGTAACATTTGCAATTCTCCAGTGCTCTAAGGAAGATTAGAAAATTATGGCCAGTGCCTCCACAATTTCCACTGTCACTCCCCTCAGTATGCTTGGATGCATCTCATTCGGTCCTGCTGCCTTATCATAATTAGATACAGACAGTCTATCCAATATCTCTTCCTTATCAATTTTAAATCCTTCAAGCATTAAATTACCTCCTCTTTCACCATGACATGGGCAGCATCTTCTTCCTTGGTAAAGACAGATGCAAAGCATTCATTTAATACCTCAGCTATGCCCCCTGCTTTCATGCACATTTTCCCTTTTCGATCCTTAATCAGCTCCACTCCCCTTTAACACCCTTTTACTATTTAGATGCCTATAGAAAACTTTGGACTTCCTTTTATGTTAGCTGCCAGTCTCTTTTCATTCTATCTCTTTGCTTCTCTTATTTGCTTTACCTCAACCCCTTTGACCAATCTATATTAAGCCTGGTTCTCAGTTGTATTGCTCACCTGACATCTGCCATAAGTACACTTTTTCTTCTTCATCTTAATGTCTATCACTTTTGCCATTCAGGGAGTTCTGGCCTACCTTTCCCCTTCATGGGAATATACCTTGATTGTCCCTGAACTATCCCTTCTTTGAAGGTAGTCCATTTGTTCCGTTACCACTTTTCCTGTCAACCTTTGATTGCAATTTATTTGGCCCAGATCCATTCTTATCCCATTGAAGTTGGCTGTCCCCCAGTTAATTAATCTTACTCTGGATTGTTCTTTGTCCTTTTCCCTAGCCAACTGAACCTTATGATACAATGATCACTGTCCCCAAATGTTCTCCTACTGACACTTGATCCATTTGTCCCATCTCATTCCCAATAGCCAGGTCTAGCAATCCCCATTGGACTGGACATATACTGCTGTGGAACATTTTCCTGAGTACACTATTGGAACTCTAGTTCCTCTATGCCCTTTACATTACGACTATCCCATCTATATTTGAATAATTAAAGTCCCCCATCATAACTACTCTATAATTCTTGCACTTCTCTGTAATTTCCTTGTTCTTCTACATCTTTCCCACTGGTAGGTGCCCTATAGACTACAGCAAACTAACTGCACATTTTTTGTTCCTTATCTCTAGCCAAATAGATTCTGTCCTTGACCCCTCTGGGACATTCTCTCTCTCCAGCATTGCAATGCTCTTCTTAATCAATATCGCCACCCCTCCCCCTTTTCTTCCTTTTCTATGTTTCCTGAACACCTTGTATCCAAGAATATTTAATACACAGTCCTGCTCTTCTTTAAACCAGGTCTCTTTTATAACCACAACATCATATTTCCACCAGTTTTATTTACCACACTGCATTCACATACATGCACAGTAAACCTGATTTAGACTTTATTACTTTCCCTCTTACTCTGGACCCACCTAATGACTTACAATTCCCTACTCTAGTGCACAGTCTCAGTATTCTGTGCACATTATTATTCTTCTCTGATATTACTTCTTGATTCCCACACCCCTGCCAAGTTAGTTTAAATCTTCCCCAATAGCAAATTGCCCCACAAGGAACTCAGTCCTGGCTCTGTTCCTACACCATTTTTCCAGCCATGCATTCATCTGCTTTATCCTTCTGTTTCTGTGCTCACTTGCGTGTGGTACTGAGAGTAATCCAGAGATTACTACCTTTGAGGTCCTGCTTGCTAGTTCCCTAAATTCTGACTGCAGGACCACACCCCAATTTTTTGCCTATAGGTACCAATCCGGACCATGACTGCTCACTGTACATTCTCCCCCCTCAGAGTGCTTTGCAGCCATTCAGTGGCATCCTTGACCCTGGCACCAGGGAGGCAACTCATCATCCTGGATTCAGCCGTAGAAATGCCTATCTATTCCCCAAACTATCGAATCTCCTATCACTATTGCTCTTCCAGTCTTCTTTGTACCCCAGTGCCCCCCATACCATCCCAGTTGAGCCACCCGTGATGCTATGGACTTGACTCTGGCTGCACTTCCCAGGTGAACTATCAATCTCATCAGTATTCAGAACTGAATACTGGTTGGAGAGTGGAATGCACCCAGCGAACTCCTGCACTACCTGCTGGTTTCTTCTTGACAGTCTGGTGGTCACCCATTCCCTCCTTTCCTGAATACCCTCATGCTGCAGATTGACCACATCCATAAATACTCTCAGTACATCCACGCAACTCTCAATCTCACTGATGCATCACAGTGATAACAGTTACTGCTCAAGCTCCAAAACCTGCAGCTCAAGCTGCTGCAACTAATGACACTTCCTGCACAAATGGTTATCCAGGGTATGGGAAGCATCCTGGATTCCCACAGGATGTGCACTCTAGAGGTTGGAGCAGCCCTGTCATTACTCTACCTATTAGATAATAAATATTGCTACTAATAATAAACCTTACTACTGCTTCTAAACTTTACTGCTGCTAATAAACCTCACTACTATTAATAAACCTTACCAATACTAATAAACTCTACTCAAAAATAAAAGATAAGATCACCAGCTACTCCCTTCCCTTCTGTTGGCTTAGCCTCAGTCTCTAACTTTGGAGAAAGGGAAACACAGCAGCAATGCTCAGCAGCCAATCACCTCAGAGTTTTCCTGTAATGTCGCTGTTTGAATTTTCTCCCCCCACTTTTTTTCAAGCATGAGACTGTCCTGGATATGGATACAGATGCTGTTGCTACTGCTGTTGCTGCTACCTCCAGTCATGTAAGACATGACATCACTTACTTCAATGACTCTCCACTTATAGTGAGCCCACAACAGGCCATCTCTCCACAAAACTAAAAGCTCCTTCAAGCCAACTTTATTTTAATTCCTGACACTGTCAAAATAACTCAATGAGGGCAATTTTTCTAGTGTATATTGCTGGTGCAAGCCTCACCCACTGACAGTGGAAAGCAAACGTTCAGGCATGCACTATGCACCATTAAGATGTTGAAGAGTTTTACTATTAATTAATCATTCATAAGAGTTAGATGCTTGAGGGAGAGAAGAGAACTTAGAATGGTTATCACAGCTAAGTATTCGTTGGCCATTTTGTCACAGATTTGGATGTAAGCTATGAGCTATGTTAAGGTACCTTATTTTCAATAAAACGTTTGCCTAAATGGGGTTAGCTTCCAATGACAGCTGCGGCTGCATTCTGGATTTGTAGGCAGACCGTTGAGCAGTGGAATGCAGATGGGAAGATGTTTCTCCAAGACCCAAACAATGGACAGTTCATTAGCCATATTTAGTTAATGAAGCAGGCACATTGCACTTTGCTGTTGGGAACATTTTGTGAGCTTTGTGTAAGATGCGAGACAGACTTTTAACATTCAGAATGAAGGCATCAAGAGGCATTGGGGGTGGGTATGGTGGTTGAGCAGTGAAAGGCTGCAAAGGAACAAACCACTTTCCTGGTTGACAAGCCCAAGGTAAGAGGTTATGCTTTTAAGTTGAGTTGGACCACACACCACTGTGGGCAATTGCTTGCATATTATTGTAACAGTAAGTGAACAGAAGTTGTGCAATTGTATTAAGTGGCTCTGATCAACCTCTTTGTGTTTCACCTACTGTGGAACAAAGAAGCTTATGATTTGAATGAAACTTCATCAGTGTTAATTTGGCCTGTCTTTAGAGAGATTAAAGGAATGCACAGAAAACCAGTGCAGTACACAAAGGCTGTTACACAATGAAGCTTGTGTTCTGGCCCAGGTGCCACTACCAAACTAGTAGATTTGGGGCAGTGGAAATCAACTTCTGCTTCAAAAAGCAGCCTGCCCAAAGGAGCAATTGATCTAGTGAACATATCTACAGTATCCCCAAATTAATAACAGTGGACACAAAGAAACACTTTGCTTATACCTCCATGAATTTTTCAGCATTCAGCAAAGTCTCTTGTTGCAGGTTTTCCTGCTGTAAGCAGTATCCATTCAAATAGAGGTATTGGCCTCTATTTTATACGTGGTTGCACCCACATATAAATAATTCACAGAAGCATGCGGTAGTAAACCACCAAGCAAACATTATTCAATAAGCACTGTAAATCTGCAAAGTGGCACTTTGAGACTCAAATTACAGGAGCTTCAATTTCCAGTTATTGACCTGCAGACAGTACAAGAATTGCTGTTGATATATTTGACAATATGGATTGACTTTCCTTAACAACCACTTGGTGGTAAGGTGAAAAACATCATCAATTCCTCCCAGGCATGAGCCATAATGTTCAAACAAAGCCTCAGTTTTGGTGAAAGTTGGGCAGTGCATCACCTGATACTTTGGACCGTAACTTCCGAGCTCCCCAGCATTGGATTTGGGGGGGTAACCCAAAGATGCGCTGAGGAATCCCTCTGGGATGTTCCCAGGTAAGGTGCCCAGAAGTGCACGCTTCCTCTGGACAATTGCACCGTGCTGGGAACCATCCGAAAATGTGGTTTAGATCGCAAAATTATACTAATAATTACTCAGAAAAGGTTAGAAGAATTCTAACTTCTGAGTAACTATTGTAAAGACCAAACACCCTGAGTTCCGACACCTCCCTCCCCTCCCAAGCTCCGACACGCCCGGACCTTCCACTCATACCCACCCTTCCAGACCTCGGATCCCACTACAACCCTTCTGGACCTCGGAACCCCACACAATGCCCCCTGACCTCCGACCAACTTCTGCCCCCGACATCGGAACCCTCCCTCAACCTCAGACCCCCCCCCGACACCCCACTGACCTTAGACCTTCCTGACCTCGGATGCCCCCCAATGTACTTTTCAAGACCAAGTAAGTAGGTATTTATTTCTTCTTATTTCTGCAGGTCAGCACTTTCCGACGTTAATCTGAAGTTATGACCCTTTATTTTTTCTTTACAACGTATTTTTTTGAACAAGCTTTTGGTCTTAATATCTCCTTATGTGGTTCAATGTCAAATTTCTGTTTGAAGCCCTCATTTGAAGGAACCTTAGATATTTTCTTTTTATTCGTTCTTGGGATGTGGGCGTTGCTGGCATTTATTGCCCATCCCTAATTGCCTTTGTTCGGAGGGCATTTAAGAGTCAACCACATTGCTGTGGGTCTGGAGTCACATGTAGGCCAGACCAGGTAAGGACAGTAGATTTCCTTCCCTAAAGTACATTAGTGAGCCAGGTGGGTTTTTAGCAACGATTGGCAATGGTTTCATGGTCAATATTAGACTTTTAATTCCAGATTTTTATTGAATTCAAATTTCAACATACATTATGATGGGATTCGAACCCTGGTCCCCAGATTATTACCCTGGTTCTTTGGAACACTATGCAAGTTGTAAGTGTTAACGCTATTCATTTCCAAGGTCAGCCTGATCCACATTTGACAGATAAGTGCATCAATGCTGTTGAAGAAGCCTTGACAGATTGTTGCACTTCATCTTATAGTTGATTCATACTGCTGCTACCTTGCACTGGTGGTTGAGGAAGTTAATGTTTAAGGTAGTGGATCTGTTACTGGATGGTGTCAAGCATCTTGAGTGTTGTTAGAGCTACATTCATCCAGGCAAGTGGAGGGTATTCCTGAACACCCCTGACTTGTAACTTCTGGATGGTAGATAGGCTTTGAGGGGTCAGGAGGTGAGTTACTCACCTCAGAATTCCCAATTCCTGACCTGCTTGTGTAGTAGCCACAGTATTTATATATGGTCCATTTGAATTTTTAATCAGTGGTAGCCACAGGATGTTGATGGTGGGTGGATTTAGCAATGTTAATGTGGTTGAATGTTAAGAGGTGATGGTTAGATTCTCTATTATTGCAGATGGTCATTGCCTGGCCCTTGTTTTATGTGAATGTTACATGCCTGAAGTGTGTGCAGGACTTGCTGTATGCAAGCACAGAGTGCTTCAGTATCTAATGTGTTGCAAATGGAATTGAACAAAGTGTAATTATTAGCAAACCTCTCCACTTCTGGAGGGAAAGTCATTGATGAAGTAGCTGAAGATAGTTGGGCCTAGGAGACTAACTTGAGGAACTTCTGGAGCAATGTCTAGCAGATGAGATATATGGCCTCCAACAACCACAACCATCTTCCTTTGTGCTAGGTTTGACTCCAACACATGAAAACTTTCCCCCAATGCCCATTAACTTCAACTTTCAACCCTTAATGCCACACTCAGTTAAATGTTGCATTAATGTCAACGTAGACTCTGTTATCTCACCTCTTGAATTCAACTCTTATGTCCACATTTGGGCCCAGGCTGTATTTATGCCCCTACTTTTGCATCCTAAACATGCACGGTGCCTGGAGTTACCTTGTCTTCACATAATTTTATGGCACTTTGATTGCTTCCTCTAAATGCCCATTCTGCATAATAATGCATTTGCAGAACCATCTTCTCCTGTAGATACTTTTTCACATGACAAATCTATTCATCTACCTTACTTATGTGATGAACACTCCTGTAGTCGCATCCTCTATGGGCTGCATATTGTCGCATGTTTATCCCTGTAAGTTTATCTCTGTAACCAGTTCTGGCAATTTCAATTCCACCTCTGCTCTACTCCACTTGCAGGGAGGACATCCCTGAACTTTGGGAAGTCAACCAAGGACATCTTTGGCAGAGACACAATTAAGGTAACTGCAGATGGCAAAATAAGCAGCCGAGCACAAACTCGGGAAGTGCGGAAGATGGAAGATCTCAAATGGGTAACCCACAAAATTGGATGGGGAGAATGCGCTGCATGGTTAACCCACACCCATTCAAAGTGATACAGGCAGCACACAAATTTTGTGCTGCCTGGCAATTATAATGATTGTGATGAGCAGCCCCGCTCTGAATGCACTGTTGAGTGGCAGCATACCTCAGTAAAGAGCCTAAGTTCATGCAAGGCTAGCATCACTTAGAACTAGCCTACATTACTTAAAGTAAGCATGTGTCGCTTAAAGGTCAAGTGCATTCTGGCTGCAGCTGGGGCTGAAACTGATCAAGATTAAGTTGAAGAGCAGGCAAAACCTATAAAAAATGGCTGAATAGCCCAGAGAGTGTGCCCCAAGTTTCCCAGATGCTGTACTAGAGGCCTTGCTTCAGGAGATGTACGTGAGTGCATCTTCTTCAGGAGCCTCTCCAGACAGATACTGAAAAAGCAGTGGGATCAGGTAACCATAAGGTCAATGCCAGCAGTCTAGCCCAGAGCACCTGGATGCAGTGCCTACAGAAGATTAAGGACCTCATATGAGTGGTTAAGATCAGCGAATGCAGCTTCAAATACCATATCCTTACAAATGAACCACTAGCCTCTCACACTACTCCATTCACCTGCACCCTTTGACTTGCCTACCAACACTCTTGATCAACCATAGCCTCACCTCACCTTCATATGCTTAGCACTGCTACAAGTCTTACACATACATCTCACACTTTGTACACACTGCTAGCTATTCAACCATAACAGGCACATCACCCAAACACATTGCAGCACAGCTATTGACACACTTCTCTCTCACAGGGCAAGATGGCCCATAATAGGCCGGACTAGCATCTAACCGGCAGATTGCTGGCACAGTTGCATGTGCTCACTCCACCACCCCCCCCCCCCCACCCCCCACAATGGAGGAGATAGTGCTGACCATCATTAGAGCTAGTGACCAGTGGCAGGGCAGAAATCATCATGGATGAAGGTATGCCTTACATAATGCACATTCTCAGATCCCACTTCACCCTCGTCCCACAGTCTCTTATGATTCACAATCTAACTTTCCCCACCTCTCCTCACCCAACCTTCCCCTTGTATCATTACATTTCAGATACCTAAGAATTGCCGCCTGGCCAGGTATGTGGCATGGAAATCTGAAGGCTTAGATGATGGAGAGATTGATGAGGGAAAAACACCATCACTCAATCTGAGACTTACAGCCACCAGCTCAGATACTGGCACTGTGCACAATTTACAGGGTAACATTGAGGTGAGATCTGGATGTAGTAAGTCATCAGGCGTGAGTGACTGCAGTCAGGACAGGGAGAAAGGATCACAGACAAACCAGCTACCTGGAGGACATGGCCACACATGAGGATTTCAATGGAACAGTGTACATGAAAGGCCGGTATGCATGCCTACAGAAATGCAAGAAGCTTGGCAGAAAGCCTGCTGTCACTGTCAAGGAGTATGGGGGAGTCCAGCTCCAACTTGGCACAGGGCTTTGTACAGGTCTTGGAGCTCATCCTTTCCAGCGTGGAAGTGGTGGCCAACTCCATGAGAACACTTATGAAGCCAACCATGTTGTCTGATGACAGAAGTCACCCAATGTCTGAGCGCTGCAATGCAAGCTTAAACTGAGGTCAGGAAATCTCAGACGGTTGCCATGCAAATGCAGAATTAGGCCATCACTGGTGCTGATACCAGTTTTCAAAAGGGCTTTGAAGGATTTTTTTCATTCATTCATGGGATGTGGACCTTGCTGTCTAGGCCAGCATTTATTGCCCTTCCCTAATTGTCCTTGAGAAGGAGGTGGTGAGCTGCTGTCTTGAACTGTTGCAGTCCATGTGGTGTAGGAAGTGCTGTTAGGAAGGGAGTTCCAGGATTTTGACCCAGCAACAGTGAAGGAACGGTGATATATTTCCAAGTCAGGATGATGAGTGACTTGGAGGGGAACTTCCAGGTGATGGTGTTGCCATGTGCTGCTGCCCTTGTCCTTCTAGATGATAATGGTAGTGGGTTTGGAAGGTGATATCTCAGGAAGCTTGTGAGACCCTGCAGTGCATCTTGTAGATGATACAAACTGCTGCCACTGTGCGTCGGTGATGGAGGGAATGAATGTTTGTGGATGGGGTGCCAACCAACTGGGCTGTTTTGTCCTGGATGGTGTCAAGCTTCTTGAGTGTTGTGGGAGCTTCAAACATCCAGGCAAGTGGAGAGTATTCCATCAAAATTTGACTTATGCCTTGTAGATTGTGGACAGGCTTTGGAGATTCAGGAGGTGAGTTCCTCACTGCAGGATTCCTAGTCTCCGACCTGCCCTTGTAGCCACAATATTTATATGGCTAGTCCAGTTCAGTTTCTGGTTAATGGTAACCCCCAGGATGTTAATAGTGGGGGATTCAGCTTTGATAATGCCATTGATGTCAAAGGGTGATGGTTAGATTCTCTCTTGTTGGAGATGGTCACTGCCTGGCACTTGTCTTACAACAGTCCAGTAACTGTACTCTAGCAGATTACTCAGATTTCTGAGGTATTGCCCCAGAGGAGTGGCAGTGGCTCTGTACAGCTCAAACCTGCTTTATTTTCTCAGGATGATAATATTTGTGCTCCCACCACCACCACTTTGCCAGTGCCCTCGCTATTCCCTGTCAACCAGCCAGCCCAGACTGCTGGCACCAATGCCAAGGTGGTGCAGTTCAAAGCCTGTCCTCAAGGGCCAGAGCCACTCAAGGTTGTCCTGCAAGGCCATATGCAATCTCCCCTATAGAAGGTCAGCAACCTTCCAACAGCAATGCTGCAGCTACTGGGTATAGCACCACCTTTCAACAGGACAGGCAAAGGTACCTACAAGACAGATACAAAAAGAATGCACAAGGGCGATTAGTTGAATTTTGTATAATTATTGGATATTTTGTTGAATAAAGTTGATACGAAATAGTTGTTTTGTAATGACTTTCATTTCAAGAATTTGGCCGAGAGGATAAGTGTGAAACCTTAAAGTTGACCATGAAGTATATGGAAAATCCACATACATTTGGAATGAGTCCCATGTGAAAGAACTAATAAGGCCAGTAATAGCATCTTTCATGAATGCTTAGAGTCGTGCCTTAGCAGCTTTGAGCTACAGTGTGCAATAACTTTTCTTCTACAGCTTGGACAGACTTAAAAGAAAATAAGAAATGCTGGAGAAATTCTTTTACTAAAAGGGTAGGAAATGTGTGGACAGATTATCATCAGAGGCAGTGGAACAAGAAACAGTTGCAGGTTTCAAGAAGGAACTAAACAGGTTCTTGTCAACAAATGCATTCAGGATTATTCAAAATGCACCAAGGGAGTAATGTGGATATCTGAGTAATTGGGCTGAAAGCCTACTGTTACTATGTTACTTCCATAAGTTTGTATGGTTGAACTTACATGTTCACAGAGAAGAGAAACCTGGGACCATGGAAATACGCAGACCAAACCCCCAGGTAAAATCTCAGCTTGGGATCAATTGGGATTCTACAATTGGCATTAGCTTCCTGGGGCAATTGAAGGGAAAACTTCGCCAGGATTCACCTTCCTGATACTAGTGACTCAACTGGGAAGTAAGTTCATACACATGTCAATCGAGAACAGCACTAAGCTTAGTTGCGATGTCCTCTATGGTCAAACAATCTGCCTACACTCACTGTGTAGGTTCAAATAAACAGTTAGTGGACAAAGTAAATAAGGGCAGTGGAGCCATATCTTAGCTAATTTAGCTCATTCGGGACAGGACAGAAGAAAATTGAAGATAGGAAAGGTTGCAAGAAAAATAAATTCAACAAGGGCGCTTTCCCATTAGGTTCCAAAAAGATCAACCTTAAACCAGTTTTTAAATTTAGTCTTTTAAGAGGAGCCTCAATGCCAGATGAAACAGTTAGAAGAATGTTAATCTTCATTTATTTGAATATTTTTGTCTAAACAGTAATCAGCTGCATCATTGGAGGACAGGAATTAAAGAAATTACTGAATCCAATATGATAAGAGTACTGCAACTAAAACAAAAATACCTGGAAAAACTCAGCAGGTCTGATAGCAGCTGCAGAGAGGAACACAGTTAACGTTTTGAGGCCATATGACTCTTCATCAGAACTAAGAAATAAAGAAATGAGGTGGAATATAAGCTGGTTGAAGGGGTTGGGACAGGTAGAACTGGATAGAGGGCCAGTGATAGGTGGAGGCAAAGAAGAGATTGCCAAAGATGTCAATAAAGCTGACTTAACATGAATGTTACAATTGGTAATATTACTGTAAAACCCTGGATTCTCATCCTTGAGGCGGGTGGCGGGCATTTGGAAAATTCCCAGCTTGGCCCGTCAGCCTTGGGACAAAGTTCCCATAAAAATGGGATCTTTATTGCTGAGGGCGGGTGTGGGCTAGATTTGGGCCAGCTGACCCAGGAAGAAGTTTGGAGGCAAGCACAGGGGCTGCTGGGTGTGGAATAGGGCAGTCTAAAAGGCCAGCCTTGGTGCAGTGGGAATTTGTCCCAGTTAAAATAAAAATGCAAAGGCCCTCCAGCTATCAACCCTCACACTCCCCAAACTCTCCCCGTCCATGCCACCTCATGGCCCCTTGTGCCCCCATGCCAAGCTGTTTCCTTCCACCCACACTTTATGGCCCCTCTTGATACTTATGCCAACCTATCACACTTCCATGATATTGATCCACTATAGACTGTATTGAACCAATGAATCCTGTAGTGACAGTAGTATGTGTTAAAAAAAGCTTTGAAAAAAAGTAATTCATTCATTACTTTCTTCCCTGTTGAAAAAATGTAATTTCACTACAAGCTAATAAAAGTGTTAATCATCCAGACCCTTTAATGTATCAATAACAAAAACCACAACCCCTTGAAACCACTTAATTGTTGTCTAAACAAATATTCCGAAACTGACAGCAGAGATTAGAGAGCCTGAGCTGTCAATCAAACAATGTTTCCTCTGCGGGGCAGGTGTTTCAACAAGATTAATGGTTGTCTGGGCTCTCAGCCAAGCATACATAATGAGACTTGTCTGAAAGCCCAGGCAACTATAACTCTTGTCCTCCAGTGAAAACATTGTCATTACAGAGTTCATTGGTTCTAGTTAGTGTATTGTGAGGGTCAATGAGCATGAAAGCACCATAGCTTGGCATAGATAGCATGAGGGATCATGGGGGGTGGTTGGAAGGGCAGAGTTTGGCAAAAGAGGCATGAGGAGGACCTGTTGAACTTGTCTTTTAAAGGGTCCCCTCCTGTAGACTAGGGTTCACAACTACTCTAAGGGTCATTGAGTCATGACTGTTTAAAAACTTAGCCCTACTCCATGAAAATTGCAGAGGAGTAGGACATGCCTGCCTCTGCAATGAAATCAGCCAGGTCAAGAGCGCTGGATGCAGGCTTTTGACAGGAACCAGCCCGCACCCTTTGAAGGCACCCCCAAAAGTTAGACAGTCAGGAATTGGATCAGGAATCCCAGAATTGGGACTTGCCCGCCATTTTTAAATGGTTCCCAACTCATTTGATTGTGAAAATCCAGGCCACTGTCACCATTAGCACTTTCTTCCAACAATTTTCTTTGGTCGTATAACCACAATTCACAGAGCAGAAGCTTCTGGCCAGCGTGCGGGGAAGGCCCGACATGCTGACATGTAAAATGACACGCGATGACATCAGATGTACGTCCCAATGTCATCACATGCCATCGCGATATTTCATTCAGCAGAATCGGCTGCACGCCCGCCAAAATGTCAATGGACTATTAAGGCCATTAGGAGATTAATTAAAATATTTACAAACCCTGCCTGTCCAACCTTCAGGTTGGCAGGCAAGCGAAAAGCCCAAGTGGCCTTCACGGTTTTCTGGAAATCTCACCCATGGACAGGATGAGCTTTCCTGAAGCTTTTATAAAATAAACGAATACATTTTCCAACCTTAACAAACATGTCCCAACTCATGTGACACTGTCACATGGGAGGACATGTTTAAATAAATGTTTATATCATTTATTTAACTGTTTTATTATCTATTCAATCTCCCCGAGGCAGCTCTGTGCCTCAGGAAGATTGCTGCGCTCTTTCGCATGCATGCGCGAAAGAGCACAGGCCCCGATTCTCCCTCCTCCCCCCTGCCCGCACAGGTGGCGCTGAGCACTGCTGGCCGCGCGTTACAGTAGGTGGACCTTATTTGGCCCGCCCATGTAAAATGGCGGCACACAGCCAATCGTGGGCAGCAATCAGCTCATCACCTGGCCCCGCCTGCTCCCGCCCAGCCTACCTCCCTTAGGAAAATTCCAGGCCACAGTGTGATGACTCTAATGTTTTTAGATGAGTTAACTTTTTCTTAAAAGGATACTGAGTTTCTTGATTAGCTTAGTGACCAAATGTGATGTGTGGTGTGGTGTTGAACACAAAGCATGATTGCAGGTAAAAATTTTTAGTCCATACTGATTCAGCTAGCAAGTGCCACAGTAGGGACACCACATCACTGCATCACTGTGGAACAGCAAGAGAAATTAATGTAATTATTCCACTAAGTAATGCCTTTTTTCACAAGCCAGGAAAAATGCAAAAAACATCATATTTTAATGATGATGTTAAAAACTGACAACATCAAATCTGGTGATGATGAGAAGTACCATTTATTTAAAACAAAAGGTAAACCTTAAAAGGCAAAGCTATGAAAAATATTCAGGCCAATGGGTTTATGGCAACTGTACAAGATAAATTCCTTTATTACGTGGAATTAGAGGATTTTTAACTAGTGATTTGGGCATTGTGCTCGGTCCATTTTTCCTCCAAACCACAAACTAAGAGCCTTGCCAATATTAATACAAAAAGTGTTGCAAATTTAAAGCAAAATACAATCACAACCTCATGGGAACCAGAGGGTTAAATACCAAAACCGTAACAAAAAGCTCTTTGTTTAGAAAAGGCTTTAACATGATTGTTTCACAAATGATTCCCGATTACATTATTTTCCCAGACACTATGTTTACTTAGCAGTTTCTTGAAGATCCTGGTAAACAATAGCAGTCATCTATCCAAACACAGAGCCAGCAATGACCCGTTGCCTTGGCCTGCACTTTTCAACCAAGTCTGAATATGGAAATACAGCAGCTGTGTGTGGCAGCTATAACATTAACACAGTACATCACCATCATGTCAACTGTCAGCATCTATTTGAAAAATGTCCTTAACTCTTTAGGCTGATTTTCATTACTGACAGTTTTCCACATGGTGCACTGCAGAAATCAGATTCATTATGAATCTCTTCATTATCATTCAGACAAGGAGAAACTGGGGATAGTTGCCTTTTTGTTTAATTAGAAAACACTGGGTAATATTGGTTAGCATACATAGACTGTCTTTTAAAACTAGTGCTTTTACAGTTAGCCAGCTACATCAGATAACAATTGGCCAACTGCAGACTTTTTTTTTATTCGTGAGAGATATTGTTCTTGTAATTTGCTGTGACAAATTTAAAAACAAAGCTTTCCCAGACACTCTTTATTGCTAATGTGCCACTACTTTACAAGGGCAAAAATCAATCTAATCAGCTACAGAAAACGATCATTTCTCTTGCAATGATCTGACAGACAACCATTACCTAAGTAGAGTTCTAATCTTAGACATTAATATGCAGAAGACAAAGAGATGCCAGGTCACAAAATGTTACATTCACAAAGCAGGCAATCAAAATGCAAGTATAATGGCCTATTTAGCACCTCTCTGCCCCTCACCCTTGAAGTGCCAAGTGTTCTAGTTAGTCCATGATATTAAAAATAACAGAAATCTAACTATTCACAGACATATATAAGAGATGCATATATTAAACATATTATGAGACACCAGTTTAAGATGACACTGAAAGCAAACCAAGCTTGTGAATGCATCAGTCATTATCTATTCACAGATAGATATCATCTTATCAGTTAAGATCCACATAGAATAATGACACCAGGGTGTTAAGCAGGTACACCAAATGAATCAGAAATAGCGGAAGCAGAAACGGTCCTTTTCAGGTACTTCATACTCTAAGGACAAGAAACCTAGGGCTGAATAATACGAGGCGAAAACAGGCCTATACTGCACCTGAGCCAATGTATTATCATGCGCAATGCCATCGGGTTACGTTCCCAATGTCATCACACCCGAACATGATAGTACGGTAGGCAGACAGGCCTAGAAATCAGGAGCCCGCCCCCATCTTATTCAAATTCAATGTAACTGCTTAGTTAAACTTGTTAATGTCCCAATTTGACTGAAATAATACATGCTGAGAGCAATAAAACACTTAGAGAGTGTGAGTCACACCAGGTGGGAAAATCTCGTTTTCTCAGTTAAAGATTGTAAGTGAGGGTTGAAAGTCACCAGCTGGGTCCTGAGTATGACATCAGCAGTTCAGGGTGATGTGAGTGCTGCCAGTATTTGTGATTAAAAGCTGTGTCTCCTGGGGCTTGATTTTCAGGTCGCCTGGCGGGCGGACCCAAGAGTGGCTGGGAAACGGTCCACAGCTCACAATCTGCCCCCTTGACACAATTTCACATTGGCTGGCCAATTAACGGCTAGCCAGGATGAAACACATGCTGAAAGGCTCAGTGCTGCCAGGGTGGGGCAGGTGGAGGGCCAGCGCTGAGGTCTGCACAGGGGAGCACACAATAAAAGCCCCCTGAAGAATTTTAAAATCAAAAATAAAGATTTTGAAAATCTGAAAAAACGTCCCCACTTAGGACTCACTCACATGATCAGGAATGTTATAAAAATTGTGTCAAAACATTTTTAATTTTTTTAACTAATGCCGGAAACCTCATCCCGCCTGTGGATGATACAAAGATAGGCATGTTGTGATGAGGACATAAAGAATCTGCAAGAAGATATAGATAGTGTGAGGTTATGTGCCTTGGTAGGAAGAATCAAAAGGCAGACTATTATTTAAATGGAGAAAGACTCCAAAAAAGTGCAACACAGAGGGATCTGGGTGTTCTTGTGCATGAAACACAAAATGTTAGCATGCAGGTGCAGCAAGTAAATAAGAAGGCAAATGGAATTTTGGCCTATATTGCTAGGGATTTGAAGTTTAAAAATAGAGAAGTCTTGTTATAACTGTACAGGGTGTTGGTGAGGCCCCACTTGGAGTACTGTGTACAGTTTTGATCCCCGTATTTAAGAAAGGATATACTGGCATTGGAGGCAGTTCCAAAGAGATTCACAAGGCTGATTCCTGGGATGAAGGCATTGACTTATCAGAACGGCTAAACAGGTTAGGCCTTTATCCATTAGAGTTTAGAAGAATAATGGGTGATCTTATTGAAACATACCAGATTCTG
This sequence comes from Carcharodon carcharias, assembly GCF_017639515.1. NCBI lineage: Eukaryota > Metazoa > Chordata > Chondrichthyes > Lamniformes > Lamnidae > Carcharodon > Carcharodon carcharias. The sequence goes on from NC_054486.1 coordinate 58,578,235, forward strand.
AGGAGGCTTGACATGGTAGATGTTAAGAAGATATTTCCACCGCAGGGAGTTGTGGAGGCTATATCACTGAAAGTATTTAAAGAGGAGGTAGATAGACTTTTGAAATATAAGGGAGTTGAGGGCTATGAGGAGCTGGCACGAAAAAGGGGTTGAGGACTGGGGCAGATCAGCCATGATCTAATTGAATGGCGGGGCAGGCTTGAGGGGTCAAATAGCCTACTCCTGCTCCTATTTCTTATGTTCTTATGTTCTCTAGAGCCACAGTGACCTCTCTGTGTGAGATGCTGGCACGGGAGATCTCTTCCAACTGCATTGTTATCATCCAATGTCAGTAACATCAAGGAGACTGTTGCTCTGAATTTCTTTGTCACTAGGTCCTTTCAGGGTGCCTCTGGAGACCTAAATGGCATTATGCAGCCTGCTGCATGCCACTGTATTAAGGTCTTTACAGATGCAATATTCCAAAGGGCAGGTTAGCACATAACATTTTCAATAGACCGCCACAGTCAACTTGAAAGAGCCAGAGGCTTTGCAGTGATCGCATTGTTTCCCCAGGGTCCAGGGAGCAATGGACTGCACTCACATCACCATAAAGGCTCCAATGGGCCAGTCATGTACATTTATTAATAGGAAGAGCTATCAGTCCTTAAATGTCCAGTTGGTCTATACCACACTCAAAGAATTATGCAGGCATGCGCAAGGTACCCAAGCAGCAGCCATGACTCATACATTCTGTGGAACTCCCAGATGCCAGACATACTCAATGGGCCTAGTGCCCTGGATGGTTGGCTTCTGGGTGACAAGGGTTACCTTTTGAAGAAATGGCTCATGACGCCTGCGCAGGCTCCCAGAACAGATATGGAGAGGAGCTACAATGACAGTTACGGAATCACCAGGGTCACCATCAAGCAGACAGTTGAGTTGCTAATGATGAGGTTCCAATGCCTGGATGGATCAGGTGGACCATTGCAGGATGCGCCATCCAGAGTTTCATGATGGTCACAGTGTGCTGCGCTCTCCATAACCTTGCCATTCAGAGAGTAGATGCCCTGGAGGAAGAGGAGACTCAAGAAAGTGGCATTCCTCTGATGATGAGGGCAAAGACAAGGTGAGAGAACCCCTGACAGAGAGGTGCAAGGCCCTGCACGGGAACGCATGAATAGGCCATTACACAAAGGATGCCTTAATAAGACAGAGATTCCAATAGGTCAGGAATTCTCGGCCTCAGTGATGCATGAGCTGCCTGTTTCTCAACGTCATTCCATCTAGAATGTAAGCTCACTGAGAACTTCCTGCCAACATACTCATCGTTTCAACTCCTTAGCCATTGTTGCATCTTGATCAACATTCACTTCTGACAATTCAGGAACCTGTTCCCAATAAAATTCCTAGAGCGCTTACAAATAAAATGAACCTCTGCATGAGGGATAGTGAATTGAACGTTTATTGACATCTTGCCTGTGGCACACCTAATGATCGCATCTACAAAACACACCTAATGATCACATCTACAAAACACATACTTTGTGACGAGGGTCGAGTTTTCTTAATTCTTCTCTGTGTGCTCCGGCACTATGCTCCCCCATTTCTTGCTGCTGTGTTGGAGAAGGGCTGGTGGTCTGCTTGTCCTCTTGCTCTGGATGAATTTGGCAGGCGTCCACTATGTGGCTAAGCTGTTGAGGGCCCCACCAAGTTAAAAGACTGAGTCACAGGAGCAGCTACTTTCATTGCAGCAATCCACGAGGACTGTGCCAATGATGGATGGGCGGAGGAGAGGCTGGTCCCATCAGCAGTGCCCTGAGAGGTGCTTCCAGGTGGCGACAGCAACTGCTTATCCTCTACCACGAGGACCAATTGGTCCTCCCGGACTTCCCGTAGGGTTCCAGGAGCTGGCTGACTATCTAGGCTCCCAGTCCCTTTGTTGTCCTGACTCTAGACCTCTGAGCTCAGAGCCAGGGCGATGGTGTGCAGGTCAGAGCACAGACCCACAATAATGTCAGCAATACGGTGAGTTTGCCCCTCCAGGACAGTCACCAGTCTGTCCATGAAGGAAACTTGGCACCCCGAAGAGTGGCTGATCACAGTGCACATGGCCTGGATGGACATCTCCACAGTCCGGGTCAGAGCATGTAACCACTCTGGTATATCTATCAAATCTCCAAATGGCTCACAATAGACATTCAGCATCTGGCCCCTCACAGATGACACCAGAGGCTCATCATCCGACTCAGAATCATTTTCTGGATCATCTGAGACTGGAGACTCTTCCGACTGCCTAAGGCCTGCTCCACCACACTCTCCGGCAACTGCACTTGTGAAGTTCCCTCACCAGATTGTGCCAGTCCTTGTCCTGACTCACTAATCCCTGCCGAGGTGCCAAGTATCAGCACTAGTGCTTAGTGCAGGGACAGGACGTGACGCTGCTCTGAGGATTCGTCTTCCTCGGAGGAGGAAACAAGCGGCTCAGCACAAGAAGGATCCCCTGTGCAGGACATCCAGGAAAAACAGCATTAATTGGCATTTCAGAGCTTTCATGGGTTGTGCAAGATTCAACACCATCAGCAGCATATGGATAAAGAGATCTGACACCTTGAAACCATTAAACCACACTTAAAGCAAACTCACAATGTTTCTACCAGTTTAAGCTTCCCTGTCGTTGAACACATAAACCACACATGTATGATTCATATAAGCATGCCAGGCCTCAATCACCACCTTCCCCCGCCGCAACCACCCCACCAGCTCGTTCCCCCTCTGTGTTGCAGATCTGATTGCAGGCAAAAAATGAGGAGGTGAGGATTGGAGGAGTGAGGATTGCCAGAACAGGAACTCCACATTCAGTCCTGTTTCTTTCACAGGCATTGTGGGCCCGCTTTTCCTGAGTTGAGGTGTTACATTGCAATGATGATTACTCTCAGGTATCTTTATTTTAGCACGCGTCTAAGATAAGAAAGGAATGTATGATCTGCATAATTGCTGAAAAAAGAGTCTTTTTTTGTCGAAGCTTTTCATCTTGAACAATTAGCAAAAAAAATGTCATTGTGAGGGAATCAACATTGTGAGGGAATAGAATGCTGATTGGTTGGAAAGTGGACACTGGTTGGTAGAGGTGTTGCCATGGTGAATGTACCAGTTTATGGTGACTGACAGTTAACTGCCAAGCGTAGTTTGAAATTTAAACCAGGCAGCTTGACTCTGATTGGCCAAGACATTGCCCTGGGGAATGAACCAACGAATGGCTGTCACTTATTTTGTTTAGCTGAAACAGGCACAATGTGTGTACATGTTCTTTCTGTCTGTAAAGAACAGGGTCCTGTGTATTAATATGTGTAGCTTCCAGTACATGTAAATGCACCACACTGGGAGCCTGACTGACAATCTTAAATTGGTTGTCAGCATTATTCTTTGCACACTGAGGATTACTTAGCAAAAGTTGTCCAATTGCGGAATCACATCTAATGTTGGACACTGTGTTTTGAGTTTTTCAAACACAGTCTGGTTGGCTACAATTCATACCTTGCCCATTGTGAACAGCAGAAGGGACATGCTGTTTGATATGATCTGCCAGTCTTTGGGATGTATGGCCTACATACCTAGCATCACACTGGCACTGAAATTAATACACCACATTATTATTTGTGTGATAGGCAGAACATCTTTTTGGCTTGACAGCAGCATCCTGTTAGTGATGAACAGTAGCAGCATGAAACAGCTAGATTCACCTGTTTCTCATTTCCCAGGGCAATATTTTGACCAAGCAGAGTCAAGCTGCCTGGTTTAAATTTCAAACAATCTTTGGCAGTTAACTGTCAATCACCATCAACTGGTGCATTTGCCATGGCAATGCCTCTACCAAACAGAGTCCATTTACCAGCCAATCAGAATTCTCTTCTCATACAGTAGAAAAATGTTTCCCCTGACATTGGTGTTTTCTTGCAAATTGTGCTGATGAGTGCAAGACACAAATCTTCGACAAAAAAGTCTCTTTTTTTCAGCAATAATCAAGTTCTGTACTACCAAACGACGATCTGCACAATAGTGGGCAGTCAGGACATTGTACACCTTCCTCATGCACGAAGCCTTCCCCCACCCCAGAACCACAATGACACCTGCACAGAGGCAAGTGGTGCATAATGCTGCCTTGGACCTCAGAGGTACACACAAGGCTACAGCCTATTCCAACCTTCCCTGTATCTTCCATGCATAACAACGCACATAGTGAGGGCTTACTCACCTTTGCCAATCTCAAGAGGTCATTCAGCCTCTTCCTGCATTGTCTCTGGTTTTGAGGCAAGACCTGCATGCTGCTGATCTTTGCAGCCACCTTGGTGCAGGCTGGTTGGGTTATAGAGGGAGATCTCCTCTTCCCATCAGCAGGCATCTGGACCTCACACCTGGTGGACACAGCTTGGAGAAGGGCCTGGAGGGATTCATCTTCAAAACGTGAGGTGATCCTGACCCTTCTTCCCTGCCTCTCCCTTCATTCCCTTGTCTCGGCCACCTATGGAGGAAAACACGCTAGAACTATGCAGCTGCTTAATTTTAATATCTTAACATCATGTGTGGAATCATGCATGCTCACTGGCGTCGGGTGTGTTCAGCGGCATGAGTGAACAATTTAGTGAGAAGGCCAAAAATCTGTTTCACGAATTCGTGAAAGCAGTTTGTGATCGTCCACTCAGCCCGTCAACGGCAGGCCACATTCCCAGCCATCAGATTTCAGAAACCTCATTGTAATACATTGGCATATCATTATAAGGCCAGCCCGCCGGAATCATCACCTCCCGTCCCCCCCCGACCGCTGGATCGTCCATCCATGTCAGTGGGAAAGCACACCAGTGCAGGACACATCTTGACAAGTGTGATTGCAGAAGTTGGGACTTAATGCCAGAGCCTTGCTCACATCATGAGCATCTGAGGAGCAGAAGCTGCTGGAGCCCGACAGCCACGGCACACTATGTCCGTGGCATGCTGGATGGATTGTCATGGACATGGCTCTGCTGCAAAGCAGCTCACGGAAGTTGGAAAGTCACCGTTGATGCTCACAAACAGATGGTGGTCAAGGGGATGAGAGAGGAAGGTCTAGGATCGACTGGGAGAGGAAGAGGTGTCGGGGCGGTGAGGATGGGAGGGGTAGAATGAAGGTGTCAGGTGGGGGAGGTTAGGAGAGGGGAAATGAAGTTGTCAGGGAGAGGTGAGGAGGGAATAGGGGCAAAGGAGGGGGTAAAGGGGGAGAAGATGGCAACTGGGGAGGTAGTTGTAAGGGGGTGGTGAAAGATTTAAGGGAAGGTGTTCAGAAGGGGGAAAGAGTGAGGAGAGGGGAGAGAGTCCAGGGGGAAGGAGTGCGGAGAGGGAAGGGAGTCCAGGGGGAAGGAGTGCGGAGAGGGAAGGGAGTCCGGGGTAGGAAGGAGTGCTGAAATGGGAGGGAGCCCATTGGGAGGGAGGAGTGCAGAGAGAGAAGGATGTCCAGGAGGAAGAACGAGTGCGGAGAGGGGAGGGAATCCGAGGGGGAGGAAGGTATGTGTGGGACGGGGGGAGGGGGGGTGGAATAAGTGTAAATAAAGAAGTAAGGATGGAGGAAGGGGTTGAGAAGGAGGAAGGAGTAAAGCTGAAGGAAGAAGTAAGGGTGTCTGAGGAGTCAGGAATCAGATCTTGATCAGCTAGCAGCATTCCAGGATAAACAAATTTGCTCAGGCCAGCTATGGGGATGACCTGCTAAGCACAAACTTCAGTGAATCCCGTATGTTTGCTGTGGCGTGTGCAGGATGTTATCAGGAACCAACAGCCGTAACATCTCACTATATTCGATGTCACAGCAGCTAAATAAATTATCCTGTGATACGCATCTAGTGCCTGCAAGGAACACTGTAACAGCATGGGAATAATTTCCAACCCTGCCGGGTGAGTGGTAATGTAGCAAAGCCATTCACCTACCCACTCTAGAACCCATTCTATACTACTCCCATTGGTTCCATTGAAAATCAGATAGTTTCTGCAAGAGCTGTGTGATCAGCTCTGACACATTATTGTTCAACCAGTAAATTATCTCCTATAGGGTGGATTATGAGTACCAAGCAATCCACTAACAAAGTTGGCACTGGAGAGGGTGTGCATGATAAGGGAGGTGGGGGCCTGGAGCAGCAGTATCCTATCCTTGTGGAACCCAGAGAGGTTTCCCTGCACTTTCTCAAAAATAAATTTAACAACTACTTTTGAGGACTCTTCTGTTATATGGTGGAGAAGTGTGAAAGGGTGGATAAGTCCACAGCGTCCATTTTAATTTCCTTCTTCCCTGTTTCCAGGTTGCAAAGGAAGTTAAAAGTCTCTCCTGGCAGTTTGCATACATTGGTGCTATGTTTATTTCAGTTTTATAAAAATAAATACTTTTGACGTCAACATATTTTAAATATAAAAATGAAAGAAGGTAAATTAGCAAGGTAGAGACATTTCTTAATATTTTTCTGGTACAAGTAAAACAGCAGCTTGCTAACAACTGTGGTATGATAATTTCATGACACCTTTATGTTATGTCTTCTAATCAAAACGCAAGTCAGAAACATACACAATATCTAATGCCAAAAACAACATAGCACAGGATAAAAACTTCAGTTGTCTCTTTCTGCTGATGATGACCTTGAATATAATTGATACACTCTGCCGAATAAAAAATTGCTATTTTTAACGTTGGGTGATGATATCTTTTAGTGTCCATGAGCCCTCTCGTGCTTATAAGTGTTGTTCTTATTTTTCTTAAAATAATTAATAATGTTGTCACAACAGTTTTTCTTTTTCTATCTTCTTCCTAAGTTTGCATCAAATTAGAATAAGCACACATTTTAAAGTTAAAAATGCTAGTACTTTGTTTTGATCAACCAAATCATTGTTTTTTGAAGGTTGAGAAATATTGATGGGAATGTTGCATGTGGTTTATTTTTACAATTTTTGAAATATGGCTTGCATAAGCTAACATAAAGGGGATACTGTTTCTTTAAAGGGCCTCAGAATGTGAGTGGAATTTGACATTTGCCTGCAGCAAGAGCTGTTTAATATTACACGGGCTGGAGACGCGATCCCTTGAGAGGTTAGGTGGCTGTGGTGTAATCAGGGACATCTATTTTCTGACCAAAGCAGGAGTTCACTGTTTCGAAGCCTTGAACAAGGTCATTGTTTAGCCCCTCTGAATGAACGTAGCAGTTTTTCATATTCAAAATATTTTGACTAAATATACTCAAACATTTTAAGTCTTATGACTGCTTTTGGCTTTAAAACACAATACTCAGGAAAAATGAGTAATAGCTACACTGTTGTGGGCAGCTGAGGTCCATAGCCAGTTAAAGTGTAAATGAAGGTTCTGCAATGCAATGCATGTATTTTATGATATCCGATTCATTCTTAACATAGAAAAAATTAAACTCACTGCACTGTCCACCTCAACTTTGTTTAGAACTCATTGATCTTTGAGAGCTCTTTTGTTGTAGCCTATGGTGGGGGAGATGTTTTGAAACAAGATGATTTGGTGTGTGACATTTTCCCAAAATAAGTATATCAAAAGTAATCAAATACTGCAGTGGAATTATGAATCCTACAATTATTTAGATGATTCCAGAAATATCCTACTTTGTAATGATTAATTGTCATGTGGTTTCAACCAGTCAAGATATGCCGAGAGCTGGCAATGACTATATTATACTATTAACTAAAGCAGCAAAGGTGAAGGGAAAGTAATAACAGAAAAATACTTTTTAAGAAAGCCAGTTTTTGTATTTTTGTTCTTTCATGCTATAAAATCAGTGCAAGAACTATTTGGCATTGATCTATTTTTCCCCAAAAACAGCAGAAGTCAACTCTAGAAGGTGATTTTGCATAAAATAGATACGGCAGATTTGCCTGAGTAAAGGGCTGCATTTTACAACCTGACGAAAACAAAACCTATTAATTCGGATTCATCCTGGGTTGATTCCACCTTCAACACCCCTCGACCAACAGTTCAAGGTCATTGAGTCCAACTGTAACACCATTCCCTCCATCGGCTGCAATCACTGAACTCAGCACAAACCAATATCAGACTTTGGGCCTTCTTAATCTGCACCAGTTTTGGTGACACTCAGGATTCATCAAAGGTGGTCCCAATGCAGGATCCAAGTGGGAATTTTGAGATGAAGCAAAGACGTCCTTTCATATATTTTGCACATACTGAGAATGTCCCAAAGTCTCTTGAAGTTAATAAAGTATTTTTGAAGTGTAAATGCTGTTGTAATGTAGGAAACATGGCAGCCAATTTGGACACAGCAGGCCTCCATAAACAGCATTAAAATTCATGAGCAGATCATCTGTTTTATGTATTAGTTAAGGAATAAATGTTGGCCAGGAGATCAAGAGACATCCGATGCTCTTCTTTGCATGATGACATGGGATCATTTATATCCACCTGAGAGGACACCTCACTGATGTAGCAGTCCCTCACTACTGCACCTTGGTTCCAGGCTTTCTGGGTTACAAGTTTCCGGACCGGGACATGAACTCACAACTTTCTAACACAGATATGTGAATGCTACCCACTGAGCCACAGCTGACACCTTAAGAGATGTTACTTAGGTAAAGTAAAATCAATGACTCCTTTGGCTTCACTTCAGTGCTACTCCAAGGTCCGAAACCAAACTTTCACTCCTGAGTGCGGGATGCAGCATCTGGAAAATTCCCGACACCGGAAACCCAACTCAGGAGAAAGTGCTCTGAATCTTCAGATTTTCATTCCAGGGAGTGGCGGTTGCTGACAGGAGTTGGGCCCGCCAACCCTGGAAAGTGTTCAAAGGCAGCCAAAGGGGCTGCTGGTTGCCGAGGCAGGCTGTTTAAAAGGTCCATGCTCAGTGCTCTGGGACATTGTCCCAGTTTTTAAAAAGAGACAGTGAAACCAAAAACAGCCCTCATCCCCCACACCACACACACTCCCCATGCTGCATTCCTGCCAACCATGCCAAGAATATGAATCTTGCTCCTGATTTTTTGAGGGAATGGAAGAGCTTTGCACCTTAGCTAAAATGGCCTCCATTCTTGAAGCCCTCCCCAAAACCCTGCACCCACCATTTTCAGCGTCAGTGGGAGGAATGTTGGGGGGTTGGTGGTTGGAAACAGGGGCAGGTTATAGTTTGCATATCCATTGTTCACGAAAGCAACTGTACATGTAAGATTGCAGCTGCCTCCAAACAGATTCAATTTTCATTACTGGGATTTCCAAAACATGACTTGTGGGCTTTAGACATTTGGGGAAAAGGTCTAAAGCTGCCAGAGTTATTTGGAGAGTTAAGTTCATGCCTCCCACTCATGACCCCTCATACCCTCCATGCCAACATATGCCCACCATTCATCCTCATGGCCCTTTATAGCCCCATGCCAACTTAGTTCCAACTCAGGCCAAACCATGAACCCCAGGAACCCTTTTCCCTTACACCCTCCATGTTCACCTACCTACTATCCACCATGGGCAGCCCTCAGGAGACATGGTGAGATGAAATAAAATCAAGTTCTAATGTGTCTATTGCCGACATCACTATATTAAAAAAAACACTCTCATTGATAACATTTAAACTCCTTCAAGTACTTAATCCCATTTAGAACAATCATTTCCTTCAAGTACTTAATCCATTATTAAAAAGACATTTTATTCATAGCCCCTCATCAAAGACAGCTAATCTTATAATCACATGGAGATGCCAATCAAACTGTGAACTTACAGGACCCTCACAATCATAATAGTAGGTTGTGGAAGCAGTAAAGCCGCACTAACCTTTATATCAACAGGCACTGAAATAGCAAGCACTGATTATTTTAAACTGCAAGCTGAATCATTTTTTTCAAAAAATTAAAGGACTTGAAGATTTAAATGAATTAATAGCTCGACAGTTCCACAGAGCTGATCCATTTTTTGTGCACATTTATGTTTAACCTTAACAATCCAAAAGGGGTACCTGACATCTACCAACAGGCATCTTACCTCTCCAAAAGATGTACCTGACCTTTCATAAAGGACACCTGGCATCTCCAAAAGGATACCCTATCTCTCCAAATAACTCTGGCAGCTTTAGACCTTTCCCCCAAATGACTAAAGCCCACAAGCTGCATTTTGGAAATCCCAGTAATGAAAATTGGATCTGTTTGAAGGCAGCTGGACTTTTACATGTACAGCTGCCTCCGTGAACTGGGCAAACTATAATCTGCCCCTGCTTCCAACCAATGCCCCTCCCCCAATCCCAATGACAAAAATGGTGGTTGCCAGGTTTGGGGGCAAGACTTCCAGAGTGGGGGCTCCGGTGCCATTTTAACAAAGGTGCAGATCTCTTTCATCTCTGCAGAAATTCAGGTCCAAGAATAGTAATCAAACACAGAGCTGGGATCAATTTGGAGAACCATGACCATTGGCAGCTAAAACTATTTCCCCACTAAGCCATCTTTGTCACCATACTGGAGCACTTCAAGGAGGCCCAGTTCTTTAAAATCTGCTGCAGCTGTGCCACTGCGCCAAGCTTGTATTGCAGCAGATGATGTGCATCACTTCATTTTCATTAAATGTAAAATAAATCAATTGATAAAAAATCAATTGATAGCAAATAATCAATAGCACAGATAACTTGCTTGCTATATTATCTGCACATGAAGATGCATATTTGTTTGGTAGGAAACATTACCATGGTGTGACAGTCCTTTAGTTTTGAATTAAAACATGTTAGTTTTAAATGCAGCCAGACTAGGCGGTGGGGGAGCGGAGGTTGGTGTCAAGTAGAATCTTCCTTTCAATTCAGTATAAATTTCAGAGAAGGGAGACAGGTTACGTTTCAAAAGAGACAGTCTGTACAAACTGCAAGTAAACTAATTCCTTTTATCTTTGTATTAAAACTGGAACAGAATATCCTGAAGGATTTATCATAGTTTAAAAAATTGTTTCAGATTAAAAAATTGTTATGGATCAATAAAATAAATAGATAATCACAATCTCTGAGCATGGCTGCTGGTTTCGTTCGCCACGTCTCACTGAAAAATGCTCATTTGCTGTAATGCATGTAAGGAATGAACTCCATCTCTGTATATTAAGGCATCTGTTGAAATGCAATTGCAGCATTCCTAACAAGATGCAGAAATAACATGAACTAAACAGCTGCATACAAATGAGATTGCACTGAGGCTGAAAGGGAATTGTACGATCTTCAACCGGCAACACCATTACTTGTGTATTCGCCTACATTTGCACCATTTTAATTCTGCAATCGAAAGAGCAAACAGGAGACGCAACATAACATTTAAGTAAGGTAGTCTTGCTATACACAGAGTAAAATGCAAGTGCTGTTTCTGTCAGACATGATTATATCAAGATCTTTTGAACATTGCAGTTCTGTGTCTCGTGGCGAGGTGCAGAGTGAGTAATTCCCCAAGTGGCCAATAAAATTCTAGTAGCGGTAAGGTATTGCAAGGACACCCGGCGTGCAGTGTAATCTTATTACATGGTTAGTTTAATTTTCAAATCTTCTGTAACAGTAAGGAATGTTTCTCCAGCTCATGGGCTAGACGTGTAGTTAAGAAATGCTCACCAAACCTGGGGGGAAAAAAAGAATTATTAACATTTGTTTTCTGTTTGAAGGGGAGAGGATTCTTTCTTTTGTTTGTTTAACATCCATCTGGCACCCCATGGAAAGGAAGGAAAACAGCAAGATTATGATAACAGCTTGGAGTTGCCGAAAACTATTAACAGTACTCCTGGGGCGTGGGGGAGGACAGGATGGTTAATTAATCAATAAAATCCAAAACAAGTATAATAATGGAAGTCTGCACAATTATAATGTTTAAAAACAAAGCTCTGATCTTAACAAAGCTTCTCCTCTGCCACACCCCTTAACCAATGAGAACAAAGCCCGATATTAGAAGTGTGACACTGATCACATCTGCACTGCATACGTTCATGATGCCATTTTAAACAGGCCTTATGTGAGGCTGTTGCCCCAGGCAATCAAATGTCGACACTACTTTTACTTTATGTCACAAGGTTGCCACCAGGCAGCAGTCTCACCAAGAAAACCAGATGGCATGATGAAACCAGCTTAAAAGAGGGCAGAGAAGTTGAATTCATTTAAAATATTTGAGTTTCTTATTGCTCCTTGAAGCCCCACAAGGAAGCACTGGGACAGCCCTGCTTTGGGCTTTGCTTCCCTTCACCCAACAGCAATCCCTGGCACCCCACCCAAACCACTTGTCTCACTGCTGAGGATAGTTCCCATAGGTCTTCTGCTGCGGCCTCCTGCCCACCGGCCTCGTGTCATTAATGTCCACTTCCGACAGGAGCCAGACCTGGTCCATATAAGGCCTGGGCCTCACATTGTGGAATCAGAATGCCTGACATTCACCTTACTGCTCTCACGCTCATGCCCCCGTTTAAATTTCACTGTAATGACCTGTGATAATAAATTTTCTAAATCTACTCCCCCACCCAAAAGTGTCAAATGATAATTTTTTTCTTCCATTCTTCCAAGATCCAGCAGCTGAGTATCAGACCGGCGCAGGACAGCCAGTGCAATAATTGTTTCACGTTACTAAGATGAGTTTCTAATCCTGAGTCTTCATGTATATACAAAGCCAGGGATATTTATCTCTAGTATTACCACTAGCTGAATGACAGCATTGGCATAATACAAAAGCACCCTTTGTGAGACAGAATGAGCCCTGTAAAGCAACTGTGAACTTTAATTTTCCCCTGTACATATTACATTACTTCTATCGATTTTCACTGGTGTGAAAAATGGGGCTCAAGGCTGTGGAAATAAAACTCACATTTATAGACTAAATATAGGGTATGTTCTAGATCGCAACATGGAGGTACAGCCTTGCAGTCAAACAGCCTCATTTTGTAATTCTAAGAGAAAGAGCGGGTTTGTATGCTGAGCTTTCCTACTTTGAAATAAAAGTCTTACACAGGACACTGTATTCATTCTATAAACAAAAAGTAAATTCCATTCCAAGTCACAGTGGCCCTTCCACAATAAACAAAAGTTGACTCTGGAATTTTCTAAACACTTTATACCATTTTCTAGCAAATCATGGTAATTTTCTTTGTATAAACAAACCTTTAAAAACTAGCTACATAATTTAAAAGCTTTCATAACATCCGAAAGCTCTTCCCACCATTGCTCAATGCAAAAATGTGCTATTGAGTCATACAGATCATCCTGGGTTCATTCTACTGAAATGCTATGTTGAATAAGGCAATGGTGGCCATGGTGTAATGAAGTGGGGTGGAGGTTGGGGGGGGGGGGGGGGAGGGGGTGGGGGTGGGGGGTGGGGGTGGCAGTGGGTGGTGTGTTGGTGGTGCTGTGGGGGAACAGGGGGTGGGTGGTGGACAGGGGTGAAAGACAAAAAAAGGTCACACATGATAACTGCTGCTAATTTCTACTGAAGCATCCCACCTATAGCTGCTAAGTGCTTAGCTGTGAGGACCCTCTGACTAACTTCCCCCATTGAATACCTAGAGAACTGGCAATTCCTATGGACCATCTACCCAAGTTAGAGTGAATGCATAATGCATTTAGCAAGAGTGGCAAGGCCATAACTGGCACTGGAACTAATTACCAACTCATTCATTTTGTAACATGGGGCAGAATTGTCCGTCCCCATTGGACTCACACATGCTCGGCGGTGTGAGCGGAAAATATCGATTTCACAACATCGTGAAACCAGTTTACGATTGTCCACTCAGCCCGTCAATGGTGTGCCACGTTTTCCGCCAGTCGGCATGGGGAAACACTTTGTAACATATCTGCAGATCATTTTAAGCCCAGCCCACAGGGACCATCCCCTTCGCTGGATCGTCCACCCACTCACGCTGACATGTTTCATGACAGCATATATTAGGCATGCACTTGGCAGGCTGCACTTTGAGGGGAGCTCAGAGGTAGGTACAAAGCAACATTGCGCAGCGATCGCCCAGGTCGCCTGTTGGACCTCAAGGTTGAGATGTGTTGGAGGCGTGGTGGCAAGAGTGGTCCTGTGGTTGAAGGTAGTGCACAAGCACATGTGGGGTGTGGGAGAGTAAAGTGGTCACACGTTAGGGAAACCTTATATAAAGTGACAATCCCTCTACAGTTGAGACTGTTCAGACACAGCCACATTGACATGGGTGGAACCGGGCCTCTAGCTTATCTGCTCAGTCGAGCAATGCAGAGCTATGAGAGTGCCATCAAATGCTCCAGAGCTTTTCATCCCTTGGACACAGACTGCAAACAAATGAGCATTTTAGTGAACTGCACAACAGTTGGATGACTGGGCACATTGTGCAATCTCCTTGCTAAAGCGGGCTGTGGAGCAGTCACTGGTGGAGGCGCTCATAGCCCCTTGCAATGTCATCACCCAGTTTGGACGAGTCTCCCCCATGGTTCAAGCTAACAGTGCAGCCTTGCAGCGCAGGTTGGGAGAATGCCCGGGCCTGAGCTGAGAGCACAGTATGCAGTCCTATGGGCAAAGCTGCCGCCAATCGGTCAGGTGGACTGGGGCAGAGGTAGCTGGGGTTTCGGGCAGCTATGCAGTGCATTAAACTCTGGCCATCCAAGTGGCTCCCGGGATGCATTAAGGGGCCTTCAGACTTAACCAAGAGAGGTTCTTAATATACCCAAGCTAACCCACGTGTCTGTCTCCTTCGACCTGCAAGAGAGGTACATCAGGAGCATGGAGCCTGGTGAGCTAGCTGTATGCCTCGTGGCGTACAGAGAGCCAAGATGATGGAGAAGAGAGTGACAAAGGTGCCTGATTGTGCAGAGCGAGCAGCAAAACGCTCAAGGAGAAGGGGCAGCTGGGGTCCCCACACATGCAGATGAAAAGCCACTGTCACCTGTGGGAAACCCGAGATCTGGGCAAATCCAATCGCTCTTGCATCCTGGCTCTCTTGGTCCTAGTTGTGTGCCCTTGTGAAGATGGCATCCATGATCTGATGGGTGCATTTGTGGATGGAGGTTTGTGATATCCCAGTCATTGGTTGGCGCCTAGCCAGATCCAGGGTCTACAGACACCACCTTTCATTCCTGCAGATGACCGTGTCGCTGACGACTGTGCAAGTCTAGGGAACTGGTTGGTCGCATCTGCCAGCTACTGTGGAGATGTGGAGGGCATCCAATGCCAGTGGCCGTGAAAGTGACCACGGCGCTCAATTTTTACATCAGTGGCTCCATTCGGGGCTCCAGAGGTGACTCTGTGGGATATCATATTCTCAGTAGGTCTCAGGTCCCTGACATTTTCCAGGGGCTGCAGGGTTGGCTCCTCGGGGACAAGGGCTACCCCCAGAGGATGTGGCCTCAGACTGCAGCAGAGCGAAGGTGTGATGAGGCTCAATGCCGCAGCGTGCACCTTGGTGGAGAAAACCATCGGGATGCTGAAAATGAGGTTCCAATACCTGGGCAGGCCTGGTGGAGCCCTGCATATAGTCCACATATAGTCGTTTCCTGCTGCACCCTTTACAACCTGGCACTGCAACAGAGGAGATGCAGGAGCTGGAGGTGTCAAGGGTGATAAGTGTGAGGAGGTCCTCGAAGGCAACAAGGATGGCCAGGAGTCCCTCGCACCGGCCAGGTGAGGCAGGCGTGCTCAGCAGGCTCTCATAGCTGCTAGGTTTGTGGAAGATAATGACATGCAGTGAGCAGACACCATAGACATTCTCAGAGGCTATGTGAAGTTCTATGGAGTGTCCTCACTGCATGTTCTTATCATCCTCCTGCAACTGAGCAATTATTAGGGCTTCCACTGCATCTCCATGACAGGAGCATTATCATAGAGGGTATGTGCGCTGCCATAAGCTAGACTGGAATCAAACGTTCATAGGTGCAATGTGAGAATCTATGGTCTGACTCCTGTCTGGCCAAGAGCAGCTCACTTGACCTCTGTGATCAGGGTCATATCATGGAGATGCAGCCATTAAACTTTAAAAGCATCTGATCCTTTATCTGCCTTCAGCACCTGACTTCTTCAGGAGCACAGCATCACTGGTCACAGATGCTGAAGAGATAGGGGCCAGCCCCGTCTTAAAGGTGCTGAGAACACACAGAGACAATGATGGAAATCTGTGATGCCTGCCCACGACATTCTGGCAGCAATGACAAGCACCATCGAGGTGCAGGCATCAGTAATGTGTCCAGTGAATGTAAGGCTGGACCATCCCTTTGGTCTGAAAGCTGCACAAAGCACAGGGAAGAGGCCCTGAAAAGACACCTGCCTTTATCTTGTGCAGAAAGGTTTCACATCTGAGTGACAAGAACATTGCTCATCAGAACAAGAAGGTAAAGGCAGGGAGACATTCTTGGGAATTAATTTACAAGTATATACAAGTGATTAACACCCATGCCCAGGCTGTGCAACTGCTTGGCCTAAATAGCCAAGTGGTTATGGTACTGGGTTTGTAACCCCAAGATCAAGAGTTCAAATCTCACAATGGCAAACTATGAAACAATGTAACCTCATCTGGAAACAGATGGAAACGCGTTTGTACTTAAAAGAGTTACATCTTCTTAACTTTTCTAACTCTGCCGCTACGTCTTGGTGTTCCCCTGACAACCTTAGCAGGAGTGGAGGCAACCTGCTGACTATGATGACCTTGGTGGGCGTCCTTTGGAGGAGAAGGGTAAGCTGGAGTGAGATCGGGCTGCTCTGCACCCCTCTCGCATACACATTGTTGGAGGCCAGCTATGGTATCAGTGATGGAGTTGAGCCGCACAGCAGTGCAGGAGTGATGTCTTGAACCAAGGTCTCCATGGCGGCCACTATCCTGCCAGTGTTGACCTCTGTGCATTGGCATGCCAGCACTATCACCACAGCCTAAAGGCAAACGGACTCTTCCATTGTGTCTTGTAATCTGAGGAGTGCAGCGGACATCCCTTTCTGTTGTTCCCGAGCTTGCCTTTGCAGGTCCAGCAATTGAGACGTGACCAAGTCCAGAGGCTCATCATCTGACTCGGACTCAGCAAATGCCAGGCCTCCAGCAGTCTTCCGAGTGCCGGAGACCTGGGAAGTCCCTGCCGCTGCCTTCTGTGGATCAGACAGTGCGATGTGCTCACCAGGTTGTGATCCTGAGGCTATTCTAAAGCTATGTCCCACCGAGGTGTGTGTCTCTGCATGGAGGGTGTGAGTGATGCTGTGACGGGTCTTCAGGAAGGGTTTCAATGATTTCCTCTTCTGAGCTTCCCTTGGGGTCATGGACTCCCTTGGTTGTTTTCCAGATATGCCTGTGGAAGCAAGGAGAGATAATAAGCGCATGGCGGTGCCATGTGAAACTGGACATGCCACTCACAGTATGGTTGTCTAATGGATGTTGCACTGCTGGCTCCTCACTTGGTAGAGCAGTGCCAGCTTCGCTGTTAGCACAAGAATGGGTCCAGATCCTCGCCAGCCAGCTGGATAGCCCACTTTTCAAAGTCCATGAGGACCTTGATTTCAGGCATTCCTCCACCAGTCTGCGACCTCTCCCTGTTGTTGTGTGCCAGCATATCCTGCATGAATAGAGATGGAGAGAGTGTAAGCAGGTGATAAGTATGCCTGGCATATTTAGGTGGTGAGTGGTCCCATGGATGGAATGAGGACAATGAAGGTGCATGTGAGAGAGTGCATGGTGATGTCCCTTGAACTAGCAAAGAGGGAGGTCCCTGTGGATGTGTGGTATGTTTGTGAGTGTGTGAATTGAGAGTGATGAGTAGAGTGGCTTACCCTAGCAGAATGGAAGAGACCATTCATCCTCTAGCGGCATTGGGTAGCTGTGCTCTTTTGTAGGGTGTTGGTACTGACCACCACTGTCATCGCCTCCCAAACTGGATTAGTGATATTGCTGCCCATCCTGCTGCCAGAGCGGGGTTAGAGGACAGCACAGTGAGCCTCTACTGTGTCCAAAAGGTGTTTGAGGGATGCGTCATTGAACCTGGGGGCTGCAGCCTTCTTGCCTTTCGGGGCCACATCTTCCTTGGCTGGAAGCACTGAGAGGTTTGCACGCGGCTGCACTTTAAACATGACACCCGGGGTGATTAAGCAGCAAAGTGATAACATGGCGGGCAAATGAGGGCCGCCCACCATGGAAACAGAAGGTTCCTGGGAATGCATAATTCATGCGGTGGGTTTGGGATGATACAGTGTGACAAGCTGCCATTGTGGCCAGTGGGTAAAACAACCCACTACCGCACTTAGTGCAAATCTGAGACAATCCCACTCCTGGTGTATACACTTGGGCAGTTTAAGCAGATCTCACTGGGTAACAATTAGCAGCATTTATCCTGGATGCCCCAAATATGTTGCACTCTAGGGTGTTTTTTCTCCTAGGGAGGGGAATATAGTAAGATTTTCAGTCTTTATTAAGTCAGTATTTATGTCAGGTTGTACAATCCATGCAGCTGAGGGCCTGTACTGACATTTACACTGCTAACTCCAATTTAGATCTGAGTGACAGCATCATAATCCCATAAAAATCTGGCTCTAGGATGGATTAAGAGACAGATGTGATAATGTGAGCTCCCAGAATTGGACCCAAACAAGCAGCAGTGTAGAAGCAGCTTAAATGGACTGACTGGGTTGGATCTTTTTTTGCTACATAAAGAATTCTTTATTCAGGATGCATTTAGACTGCAGCTACCGCCTCAACCTCCTATTTGCATGTCTGGGTGAAATTTCAAATCTTCTGCAATGTTTACGGGAACAGAACTCTTCCCCCAGAGATTCTATTTAAATGTTTAGTGGTTCCCAGTGGCAGCATTGACATTGTCTAAAATTTCAACAAATCATCCAGCAGGTGTGAAGGATATTTTTACAAACAGTTTGACACTGCTTCTTGCTGGAAAAATGTCCTTATTTGGGATTATACAATAACCACTCCTGATAGCTGTAGTGTAAATATAATCCCAAAATCCTACATTGCCGAAGGATTAACAATCCTTTGCACAGAAGTCTTGCAGAATGAGGTTTTAATACTGTACTCTCTAAACCACTAAATATGTCTAAAATGGAATGGGTTATATGTGACTTCAACTATTGCGGCATCACTTCAGACGGCTACCTCAGTGCCTATCTGTCCACTTCTCACAATGTTGATACGTATTGCTCCTCTCTCCTATTTACCCTTTGTAACTTAGGAGATATAGACAATGCAGCTCAATCTTCAGGCAGTAAATCACTCAATCAGGCAGCAGCTAGATGGCATAATGGATGAAAGTCACTGGAACAGAGCTGAAGCCTAAGGGTTAGGCATAGATTCAGGGTAATTCAACATCTGCTTGTGCAAAGGGAGGCACTGAACCTGGTCTGAAACTGGGGCAAGTTTTCTTAGCCTCTGTCTGACTTTAATGTGGATTTGGTGCAGCTCATGGAGGAAAATCAGGAAAGGAGGATCACGTTCTTGTAAAGGAGCCTGCTTAGGTTTTAAAACATCAATTCAAATGGCTACACTTATGGAAATACGATCCTCTCCAGCGGATTTTTCTCTAAGTCCTGAGTATAGATGGTCCAATATGACCAGATCAATGAATAGTAATAGGAACAGGAAATTTTTTTTCCCACTCTGCTTAGAATTGCAATGGAATGCTAGTCTTACACGCTATTATCACATTTGGAACTACCCTCAAAGATACTTTTATATTTAACCGGAACAGCCTCTGTGCACTGTACACAGTGTTGCTGTCAGCCATGTTGGGCGGCACTGCTAATAAGGAGACACAGAAATGCAACGGCTGGATCAGATCCTCTTAGTCTGATGGCAGATTCATTGGCACACCCTATCATGAGTTTACAATGTTGCTAATTCCCTGAACATCAGGTTGTTTACACTAATGAAGTAGAAGAGCTATTCATTTGTCATCAGCTGCACTCCTCTAATGTAATATGCCATTGAAGTCTTAAATGATATAAGTGCATCTAAGTGTGGAGTTGCCTCAGTTCCAAAAACTAATAGACATCATGACGCTGTCACAGCCAGTTTGCATTCCCATGTGGCAGTTTCTCTCTCCCACACCCCTCCCGCTACCAGCTCATTTTGTTTCCCTGAGAAAATCAGAAGAAAATAAAGTTTAATAGTATGTAAACTGCCAGAGTACATAAGCACTCTAATTTTCACATCAGTGCAGCTGTAAGCACTACATATGTGTGTATAATGATGTCTCCAATTCACTGCTTACTCAATACCCAAAGGCTTCATTACTTCTTTAAAAATTACAATCCCAATATTAGCCTAATCTCTAATGAGTATTACTTTAATCCCAGAATAAACCAATTTATTTTACCCATCAAAATGTTTAGGCTATTATGTATGAAAACTGGCGCAATCCTGTTGTGTTCTGATTATGTGTGACGACCTCTTGAACTCCAGCAGATACACAGAAAGTAACGATGCAAAGACATTCTGTCCACAGTAATCCACATTTATTCAAGTTTGCCGGTCTCCTTGCACCAAAGAAGGTAAAAACTACTGCACATTATTATATATTGTTGATATGAGGCAAGGAATAGTTAAAGAGATGACAGCAATGATTTCTTGTGGTTTCTGTAAATAGATAGGTTTAGATGTGGTAAATACAATTACAGTTGTGGCATATCTTTCAGTATTCATGCATAATCCCGATCTCAAACTGTAATTATCCTGCCTCAAACAGAGCTTAAACTTGTATCGTTGTTGTATGTGGCTGAGTTGCACTATTAATGATAGAGTTGATCTGCAGACTCTTCGTGGTTGGAAACATTAAGTTCATTTAAAATACACTCATTGGCAACTACATGCGTGCTTTCACCCCAACTCTGGGTGGAATTTTCCGTGCCCGCTGTTGGCAGGCTTGATAGGTGAGCGGACAATATGGCACAATCAGTTTCACAACGGCAGGAAGCCAGGCCGCAATTGTCCGCTCAGCCCCCGATGGCAAACCTTGTTTCCTGCCAATGGTCGTCGGGAACCTCATTGTAGTACATCAGCATATCATTTTCAGGACATCCCGCCAGACTCTTGCACCACTGCTGGATCACCCATCCACATCAGCGGGAAAGCACGCCGACGTGTTTCACAACAGCACAGAAGCGACGTGCACTTGCGGCCTGCACTTTGGGTGAACTGGAGGTGAGTGCACAGCAACGTTCTGCAGAGCTCGCCAGGGTCGCCTGTTGCTTTGCAGGCTTCAGGGGCACCAGCGTGTTGGGTTTAAGTGCCGCCCGGCTTCAGAGGCAACTTTTGAGGGTGAGGGAAAATAGGTGCAAGTGCTGCACTGTTTTGAAGGTGACCAATGAGAATGAGGGGCAGTGGGGGGCAAGTGCAGCCTTGCCATTGAGGTGACTGGGGATGGGGATGGCAAGGGCAGCTCTGCCATTGGATATAGTGCATAAGCATTTAGGGTAGGGTGGGCGAGGGAAGTGTCCATGCATTGGGGAAACCTGTAGAAAGTGACCATTTCTCTGCAACTGAGACAGTTCAGGTGCAGCCACATTGATCTGATTAGGGTCGGGCTCCTAGCTTATCTGCCCACACAAGCAACGCAGTGGCATCAAAGTGCCACCAAGTTCTCTAGAACTCCCTCCCCACGCCCGACCCTCCCATCCCCCGTCTGGCACACACTGCAAATTCATGAGCGCTTTAGTGGACCGCAGAGCAGTTGGACTGCGCACGTTGTACAATCTCCTCACTGAAGCTGGCCATGTAACAGTCACTGCTGGAAGCACTCACAGCCTCTTGCAACGTCAGCATCCTGGTTTGGACCAGTCTCCCCCATGGTTCAAGCTAACAGGGCAGCCATACAGCACACTAATCTCTGGCCATCCACGTGGTAGCCAGTACTCTCCGGGAAGCATTAAGAGGCCATCACACTTAACCAGGACAGGCTCTTAGTGCACCCATGCTAACCACGTGTCTCTCTCTTTTGTCCTGCAGGAAGAGTACATCAGGATCATGGAGCCTGGTGAACTTGCTGTATGCCTGATGGCCTACAGAGCACGAAGAAGATGGAGGTGAGAGCAACTGAGGCTCCTGGCTGTGCAGAGGCAGGAGCAACAACCTCAAGAAGAAGTGGTGTCTGGGGCTCCTGCAGACATTGTCCAAGAGCCATAGTGAGCCATCGCAGTTCAGCACCTGGTGACACCCTTTCATTCCTGTAGATAACTGAGAACCAGTGTGGCCAAAGATGGCAAATATCTAGGGAACTGGTTTCTCACATCTGCCACTTACTGGATTTGGCGCCACAGGGACATGGACGACATCCACTGCTAGTGGCTGTGAAAGTGACTGCAGTGCTCAATTTCAATGTCAGTGGCTCCTTTTGGGGCTCCACAGGTGACCTCTGTGGGATCTCACAAGCCTCCACCCACAAATGCATCCATGGGGTCATGGATGCCATCTTTGCGAGGGCAGCAACTTTGTGCATTTCGCTCAGGACCAGGAGAGGCAGGATGTAAGAGCAATTGGATTCGCCCAGATCTCGGGTTTCCACATGTTCAGGGTGCCATCAACTGCACTCACGTGGTGCTCAGATCTCCATCGCAACACACAGTGAACTTCATCAACCACAAGGGCTTCCATTTGCTGATTATGCAGCTGGTGTGAGACCACCAGAAATGCATCCTTCAGTTGTGCGCACGGTTTCCAGGGACTGTGCATGACCCCTACATCCTCAGTCGGTCACAGATCCCAGAAGTCTTCCAGGGCCCACAGAAGCTGCAGGGATGGCTCTTTGGGGACAAGGGCTACCCTCAGAGGCCGTGGCTGATGATACCTGTGAAGCGGTCTCAGACTGCAGCAGTGCAACAGTATAATGAGGCTCATGTACCAGCTTGCAACTTGGTGGAGCAGATCATCAGGATGCTAAAGATGAGGTTCCAGTGCCTGGGCCGGTCTGAGGGAGCCCTGCATACAATCCGCAGAGGGTGTCAAGCATCGCCGTCGTCTGCTGCGTCCTTTACAACCAGGTGCTGCAACAGGGAGACGAGCTGGCTGAGGAGGAGATGGTGGAGCTGCACATCTCCTCTGATGAGGAGGAGGGTGATGGGGATGAGGCTGAGGAGGTCCTCAGAGACAACGATGACAGAAGTGAGACACTCACACTGGCTAGATAAGGCAGGCACACTCAGGAGCCCTCATAGCTGCTAGATTTGTGGAGGATGATGTCGACATGCAGTGAAGTGACCCCATAGTTCCTCACATCACATTTGTGAACTTTTGACTCCAGTCTGGCTTATGGCAGTGCAAATACCCGCTGTGAGAATGCTCCTGTCATGGAAAGGTGGTGGAGGCCCTAATAGTCGCTCAATTGCAGGAGGATGATGACGATATACATTGAGCTCACTCTTAAATCTGCCTCTGAGATTGTCTGACTGTTATCTGGCCGAGGGCAGCTTGCTTACGCTCTGTGATCAGGGTCATATCATAGAGACGAAGCCATGAAATTTTAGAAGCACCTGATGCTTTGTCCACCTTCAGCACCTGAGCCTTTCTGGAGCACAACTTCAGTGGTCACAGATGCTGAAGAGATTGGGGACAGCCCCTTCTTAAAGGTGCTGAGAGTACACCAAGAGAATGAGAGAATTCTGTGGCGCCTGCCCACTACATTCTGGCAGCAATGACAAGCACTGACAAGCTGCAGGTATCAGTAATGTTTCCAGGGAGTGTGAGGCTGGACCATCACTGTGGCCTGAAGGCTGCAGAGAGCATAGAGAAGAGGCCCTGGACTGACACAACTGCCTTTATCTTGTGCAGAAATGTTTCACATCTGAGTGACAAGAACACTGCTCATCAGAACAAGGCGCCATAGGCAGATAGACAGTCTTGGGAGTTTATTGACAATAGTAAACAGTATGCACAAGTGATTAACACCCGTGCCCAGGCTGTGCAACTAATTCTCCTTAACTTTCCTAACCCTGCCTCTATGCCTTTGTGCTCCCCGGACATCAACAACAGAGGTGAATGCATCCTGCTGACTGCGACACCATGTCTGTGATGAATTTGGAGGGTGTCCTCTGGAGGGCCGAGCCTTGAAGGGCCCCAGCCTGCTTTCAGGGTCCTGCTGTGTGGCAGTGGCGCCCTCCCCAGCATGTGGACCTAGAGCTGCTGAGGTCACAGGAAGAGGGGAGCCAGATGGGCCGGACACTCTCCGAGTCACCTGGGTGGAAGGCCCTGTAGATCCTCCTCCCATTGGGTGCCCGGAGGCCCCAGGCTGACTCCTTGAGAAGCAGGTATAGTTGGAGTGAGATCAAGCTGCCCGGCATCCCTCTCGCGTACACACCGTTGGAGGACAACTATGGCATCAGTGATGAAGTTGAGCCCGTGCAGCAGTGCAGGAACAAAGTCCTGGACCAAAGTCTCCATGGTGGCCACCATCCTACCAGTGTTGACCTCAGTGCGTTGCAATTCCGGCGCTATCACCTCAGCCTGAAGGCCAACGGACTCCTTCATCATGCCTTGCAATCTGAGAAGTGCAGCAGACATCAATTGCTGGTGTTCCTGAGCTTGCCTTTGCAGCTCCAGCAACTGTGACATGCCCGAGTCCAGAGGCTCATCATCTGACTTAGACTCAGCAAATTTCTGGCCTCCTGTAGTCCTTCGAGTGCCGGACACCTGGGAAGTCCCTGCTGCCGCCTGCTGTGGATCAGACAGTACGATGTTCTCACTAGATTGTGATCCCGGGGCTACTCTAACGCTTGGTCCCACCGAGGTGTGTGTCTCTGTACTGGTGGAGGGTGTGGGTGAGCGCTTTGACGGGACTTCAGGGAGGGTGCCAACAGATTCCTCTTCAGGGGTTTCTTCGGGGCTTGATTGGAGGCCCTGGGTCATGGACTCTGTCAGCTGTTTGGCAGATGTGCCTGCGAAAGCAAGGGGAGATAAGTGGTGCATGGCAGTGGCCTGTGAAACAGGGCACATCACTCATGGCATCGTTGTCTGATGGATGTTGACTGCTGGATCCTCACTTGGTAGAGCACTGCCAGCACAGGACTGGTCCAGACCCTCACCGGCCAGCTGGATGGCTCTGTTTTCAAAGTCCGTGACAACTCTGATTTCAGGCATTCCTCCACCAATCTGTCACGTCTCTCTCTTGTTGTGTACAAGCTTGTCCTGCATGGATAGAGATGGAGAGAATGTAAGCGGGAAGCCTGCCAGGCCAGATGATAAGCATGTCTGGCCTGTGTGGGTGTTGAGTGGTCCCAAAGATGGAATGAGGACACTGAAGGTGAGTGTGAGAAAGTGAATGGTGATGTCCCTTGCACTGGCAGTGAGTGAGGGCCCTGTGGATGTGTGATGGGTTTGTCAGTGTGTGAGTTGAGTGGTAAGATGAGTGACTTACCCTGGCAGAATGGAGGAGATCATTCACCCTCTTATGGCACTGGGTGGCTGTCATCTTTTGCAGTGCTTTGGCACTGGCCACCGCACCCCAAGCCATGTTGGTGCTGCTGCTGCCCATCCTGAGGCCAGAGCGGGGGTAGAGGACATCCTGGCAGGCCTCCATGTCATCCAAAAGTTGCTCAAGAGACGCGTCGCTGAACCTGGGGGCTGCAGTCTTTTTCACTTTCAGGACCATGTCTTCCATACAGCAGTGGTGAGTTGGAAGCACTGAGATTTTTGCTTGTGGCTGGACTTTAAACATGGCGCCCGGCATAATGCAGCAGCGGGGTGGAAAAGACATGTTTCCCTGGGGTGCATAAATAATGACACGGATTTGGAATGATATGGCGTGAAAACCCGCCATCGCGGTCGGCTTGTAAAACGTCATTTTACTTGCCCGCTACCGCGCTTAGTGCAAATCTGTGAAAATTCTGCCCTCTATCTCTACATTGGCTGCAGAGGTAGCCCGCACTACCCTCCTATTGATCATGTGATCTTCCTTAACAAGTATTATTCTTAAAAGTACATTACTCTAAATAAAACCATAATTACTACATTCCTCCCCCTTTAACTTGGCTATACATATTATATTTACAAGTACATATTTTTCAAGACAGCATAATATTTACACTGGGTAAACAAGTTAGGTGGTTTCCTGGTACATGTGAAATGTCGCAGCTCCACAACTTAGATTCTTCGACAGGAACCTCCTTCTCCAGAGTTGCCTGAACATCAGGTGCTTCAATGGGCACTTGCAGTTCTGTATCCTCAACAGGAAACACGATCCCTGGTGGAACCACATCTTGGTGATTTGCCTCTCTCTTCCTTAAATGGTCCACATGTTTATGGATGCTCTGGGCTTCCAACTCTACATGGTAAGAAAGAGGTCCAGTCACTGCACTCATTTCACCCAGTAACCACTTTGACCCTTCCCTGAAGTTTTTCACATATACCTGCTCTCCCACAGTAAATTTCCTCTCGCAACTATGCGAGTCAGGTCTAGTTTTCTGGCTTTCCCGACTTCTTTCCACCTTTCCCTGTAAATTCGGCATTATTAAGCTCAATCTCGTCCTGAGATGGTGTTTCAACAATAACTCTTCAGGTGTATCACCTGTTGTTGTGTGAGGGATAGTCCATTAATGAAAAAGAAAGCATGCTAGTTTGGTTGCCAAGGAATCACCAGTTAGCTTTTTCATGCCTGCCTTGAATGCTTGAACTGCCCTTTCAGCCTGTCCATTTGAGGAAGAGTGGCACGGCGCAGTTTTTACATGAGTGATACCATTGAGGCTGATAAACCATTGAAACTGAGCACTCGTAAATGCCATGCCATTATCGGAAATGACTATTTCTGGCTGTCTGTGAATGGCAAGACTCTGACATAGTTTCTCAATTGTAGCAGCTGACGTTGGTGACTTCACCTCATATACGTCCAACCATTTTGAATGGGCGTCGACAATGAGCAGAAACATTGTTCCCAGGAAAGGTCCAACGTAGTCAATGTGTAACTGCACACAGGGTCTACCTGGCCACTCCCAAGGGTGTAATGAAGCTGTCACTGGCAACTTTTGCAGTTGCTGACATTGCACACAATTCTTCACTAAACTCTCTATTTTGCCATCCATCCCAGGCCACCATAGATAGCTGCGTGCTAAGGTTTTCATTTGGGAAATTCCTGGATGGGCACTGTGTAGTTCAATTAAAAGTAGCTCCCTTCTATTTGGAGGAACTATCACTTGTGCTCTTGTAACCAAACATGTAGCACTTGCTCTTGTACTTGAGATAGGGCTAGGTCCCGACGTTGTCCAGTCTCTGATCTGTCGAATACATTCCGTCGAGGAATCTAAGAAAAAATCTCAGTAAGACAAGTTCCTATGGAACTGGGATGTGCCCATCATTTACTTGTAAAGTCAAACGGCTAAGTGCATCCGTGTTTGCGTTTTGATTGCTAGGCCTATGTACGAAAGTGTATTCGTATGCTGCCAGAATTAAAGCCCATTGTTGTATTCTTGCTGGAGCTTTGGGTGGTATAGCCTTGTCCTCACTAAGCAATCCTAGCAATGGTTTGCGGTCTGAAAGCATTGTAAAATGGCAGCCGTGTATGTACTGGTGAAATTTCTTGACACCAAAGATGATAGACAGGCCTTCTTTCTCTATCTGCAAATCCCTTTTCCACTGTGGTAAGCGTTCTTGATACGTAACCTATTGGCCATTCCGTGCTGCTGTCCATCCAATGAGAGAGCACTGCTCCCACTCCATAGGGAGATGCGTCACATGTCAGCACCAATTCTTTCATCTGGTCATAATGCAGAAATAGATTGGACGAGTGCAACAATTGCTTCACCTTTATGAAAGCTTCTTTCTGGGGTGCCTCCCAAGACCAACGTTGGTTCTTTTTGAGTAGAGATTGCAGGGAGGCCAGCACTGTAGACAAATTGGGTAAGAACCGCTAATAATAATTGATCATTCCCAGGAATGGTTTGAGCTCTGAGGCGTTCTTTGGCACAGGTGCCTCTCTTATGGCTCTCACTTTCTCCTCAACCGGGTGGAGGCCCAATGAATCTACCCAGTGACCCAAATATATTACCTCCCTCACTTGGAACATGCACTTTTCTTTTTTAAACACTCTCCAACTTGCAAGAACATTTTAATACGTCTTCTAAGTTTGCCAAATGCTCTTTTTCAGTGAATCCTGTCACCAATAAATAATAGACTACAACCTGGGGCAGTCTCTGCCATAAGCTTTCCATTGTTCTCTGAAAGATGGCACAAGTGGAGGAGACACCGAAAAGCAATCGTGTATATTGGTACAACCCTTTGTGGGTGTTAATTATGACAAATTCCTGGGAGGCATTATCCAATTCTAGTGATTCCAGATGTCAAAAGGTGTTGATACACACACATCTGTCAAATTGGGCAAATACTTATTGTACTCCTGTTCTAATAGCTACACAATTTTGGCTCAAATCCTAGCCAGTGCCTAATTTTCAATTGGAATGGAGGACCAGGTTGTAGATTATCAATTACTATTCAACCCATATGTGATCAAAATCAGTCCAAGAGATCTTATTGACCACATATATTAACTGTTCATCCAGTTATCTTTTATGAGACGCAATCTTTGTTTCAGCTAAGAACCAGTCCATCTCCCTCTTGAAGATGTGCAGAGAGGTAGCATGCACCACAAAAGCCAGTAACACAATCCAGAGGCTTATTACTCAGAGAAAGGATTAACTTCCTAACATTTAGTCTATCTCAATTTTTGCATAATTTAAATGCATATCCCTGGTCCTCCCCAAGCTATCACACTATGTACGTAATCCAGCCCTTTCATTATTTATTTAATCTATATCAGGTTTCCCTTCAGTACTGCATTGCTCTAAGTAAATAGACCAACCTATTTAAACCTGAATAACTAAATCAAGAATAGTCTAGGATTCCAACAAAATGTTTTCTAATAAAATTATGCAAATAAATTCCTATGAAGATCATTCCAAGCATCCATAGTCCTCTCTGTAGCTTAAAGGTTTCCTTTTTTTTAATTTATTGATCTTAAACCATTGTTTTTATTTTACATTTCCAAAATTTCACAACTATTTTCAATTATTATTAATAGCTATCCTTGTCTATGACTGAGTCTAAACACAACATCAGCCATGGCTCAGTAGGTTGCACTCACCTCCGAGTCAAAGTTGTGATTTCAAGTCCCCTCCAGAGAACTTGAACTCAAAAGTCTACGCTGACACTGCAGTGCAGTACTGAGGGAGTGCTACATTGTCAGAGGTGTCATCTTTCAGATGAGATGTTAAACTGAGGACCTGTTTGCGGAGGAGACTTGATAGAGTTATTCAATATCCTGAGGGGTATGGACAGTGTAAATAGTGAGTTGTTGATAACCATGACTCATGTCATGTCAAGCTTTGTGTATGCTCCCCCTCCTGGCAGCTTGGCATACAGGTCTTGGATTTTTGGAATGGGGTGTTTGTCTAGCTTAGCTGCTTTATTAATCATCAGATTATAGTTTCCACAAAGTTGGACACTTTTGTCGGGTTTAAGGACAGGCACTATGGGTGCTGCCCCATCTAAGAACTGAATAGATCGTATAACTCCCAGTTTCTCTAGTCTGCTCAGTTCAATGTCGACTTTTTCTCACAGGGCATATGGCACCAGTCTTGCCTTCATGAAGTGAGGGGCTGCTTCCGAATCCACATGAATCTTGGCTGCAGGCCTTGGATTTTCCCCAGTTCATCCTTTAAGATGGTGGTGTACTTTCTAAGTAGCTCTGGCAGCCCACTTGCTCTCAACTGGAAAATTTCAGCCCATTCTAACTTAACCAATTTCACCCCAGGAACATGACCCTTCACGATGTCCACCAATTCATCAAAATTTATAGAATCTGGGGTACTGGGTGCCATCAAACTTTGAATCAGACTGTAGTTTTTGCTCTGACAAGTATTCAAGAGGACCTCCCACCTCTTCTCTTCCCCCGTAATCTCATTCACTTAAAAAAAGGTGAGGCATTCTATGTATTGAGACCAATCATCTGTAGCTGGTTCAAAAGGATCAATTCTCCCAAATTGTGGCATTTTGAGAGGGGATAAATTCTTCAATTCTACCACAGCTTACTACTTACAATCACTGGGCGAGATACAGTGTCGATTTCTTTTTAACTTGATTTATTCTGTTCAATCCTAGCCCATCCTCATCGCCAGTGTGTTGTATGGTGGCTGAGTTGTACTATTAATGATAGAGTTGATCTGCAGACTTGGATGGAAACATTAAGTTTATTTAGAATATACTACAATGGTAATATGCATTTGCAGAGCTCCACCAACACTGGTTAAAATTTTAGTCCCTGATATTCCTCCCCAATTGCAGCAGGGTAGCAAGGTATTTTGAAAATGCATGCCACCTATCCAAGCCATGCACCTAAATTTAGGGGGTCAGGCAATTAACATGGCCTGGTGCACACCTGGCATGATCCTGTTCCCTAGCAGGGCTTCTGCTGATAAATTAAAGGCAAAATCAATGCCTGTCGGCTTGGCCACCGGGTCACCTAACAGCAGGCAAAGGGCCTGAAGGGGTCCCTGTTAGAAGGAATGAGATGACATAGTAGTAATGTCACTGGACCAGTAATCCCGAGACTCAGTCTAATGCCCTGGATCCATGGGTTCAAGTCCTACCACGGCAGCTGGTGGAATTTAAATTCAATGAATTAATAAAACTGGAATTGAAAGCTAGTCTCAGTAATGGTGATCATGAAAATATCATTGGTTGTCTTCACAAGGACTGTGTGGTGAATTTGAAATAAAAGCTTGGCAGTTAACAGTTAACTGTTCTCTGCTACATTCTCCATGGCAATGCCTATCAATTGAGGCCACTTTCCAACCAATTAGCACTCTCTTTTCATGCTTCATAAATTGTTGTTCCCATAAAACCCATCTGATTCACTAATGAAGGAAATAGTAGCTTGTAGTACAGGAAATAGTCATTTGTAGTACAGAACTTGAATTTTGCTGAAAAAAGACATACCATTGAAGCTTTTGGCTTGCACTCATCAGGACAACAATGCAAGATAAACCAACAGTAAGGGAATAATAATTTATACTGCATGAGAAGCGAGTGCTGATTGGTCAAGGAAAATTAGGGTTGGGCAACAAATGTTGGCCATGCCAGCGACGCCCACAGCCCAGGAAAGAATTTGTAAAAATTTACCTTTTAGATCCTCATTACATTGTTATTCTCAGACATTCCAATGTGATGAGCAAGAAACAAAGCCCATCTCTGGCTTCCTGGGATGCCAGGTGCTTGGTTACAATGGGAAGAAAATAAGATTGGGCTGGAATACATCCTCTCCTGTCATTAACATCACAGTGTCAGGTCTGTGACTTTTGTGGGCACAGGCCCTTAGCTGTTCCAAATATTTGGATAAGTTCTAGAAATTCTATGACATCATAAAGGGGTTCTGGTCCAATGGATTTCCACACACTTCCCTCTTTGGAGTTCCGGGGAAACAAAGATTTCCAGTCATTACAAAGAAAATTGCAGAATGACTAGAGAGAATGGGCAGGAGTGTTCACGCACCCAATACATTTAAATAAGATTCAAAGTGCTCAAGTGGTCCAAGGAACTGTCTAAGCACTTTGGAGTTTCATACAGTATCAACATCAAGGCTCGTACTTCAGCAAAGTGGCAACTGAATCAGATTGCCACTTCACTCCTAGTTTCTTACCTCAAAATGAAGCTTCTCCGATCTTGCCCAGCCTTCTGACTCAGGCCAGGTGAGATCACTTCATGCAGTGGGTTCCCGAGGTCAAGGGCAGCTCAGTCAAACATAAGTAAGCTACGCTCCCTTTTGTAACAGCACTAGTTGCCATAAACCAGGTAAGTTAAAGGTACAGCCACTTTGATAAGCCAGGAGAAGGTAAGTATATAAGGTAAGGATATAGGACTGGGTTAGGGGGGTGGTCAGGTTGGCTTGGGGGTGGATGGTGATGTCAGGCCTTTTGGGAGAGAGTCAGGTTGGGCAGGGTTAGGTCGGTGGGGTGGGGGTGGGGGTCAGGTCAGGTCGGGTCATGCCAGACTGTGGTGAGGGGGTCGGAATCGGGTCAGACCGTGCCTGGAGTGGGTCGGGTTGGGTCGGGCCTGGGGGGTGGGGGGTGTCAGGTCGGGACTGGGAGGGGTCTGGGTTGGGTCAGGCTGGGCCAACAGGTGAAAGTCATGTTTGGTCAGTGGGGGAGGAGGGTGGTTGGGTGGGGGAGCTAGTGGGGGTGTGTCCTGGAGGGTTCAAGGGTAGTCAGGGGGCTAATGGGGTGGGTGGAGTCCCTTGGGAAGTCAGAGGGGGTTGTGGGTGTAATAGTAGGGATGTGGTGGGAGTCCTGCGGGGTAACAGGCCGTAGTGAGAGGTGGGAGTGTCACATGGGTGTTCAAGGTGAGTCAGTGTTATAGTTACCCAGAAGCTAGAAGTAGTTTTAATTCTTTCAACTTTTTCGGGGTAACTATTGATGTGACACAGTTGGAGCCATCTGAAGTTTGCGATTTAAATTGCATTTTTGGATGATTCCCAGTGAGGGCAATTGCCCAAAGGAAGTTTGAACTTCGCAGGCAATTACTGTGCAATCCCTACCTGGGTGCAACCTCCAGATACACTGCCCCGGTACTCAGAAGTTATAGGCCTTCAACTGTTGTAAGACTCCTTCAGCTTCCCTGACTTCGTTCAATCAAAATAAAATTCAATCAAGATTTGATTGCAATAAACTGCAACCTTAGCCACTTTGGCGCTATACTTGCAATATAAGTACATCCTTTAAACTTGTAAATACAAGTGAAAATGCTTGAACACAAGCCCTTATTCCATGTGTACAATAAAGATAACAATGCTTGGTTGTGGTTATAACACCAACGGAGGAGAGGAAAAGAAGGAAAACTGGGTTAAAAAAAATCTTAGAAGGGAATTTAGAACAGGGTTAGCATGTTCACTTTTCTAGCTAAGACATTATAGTGGACTGCTGCACTTAGATTAAATTGGCAGTAAAACATGTGTTTCAACATTTCAAAAATAGATAACTCGAATAAGGAAAACTAATTGTTCCCAGCTGACAACTTAATACTGTACGAAGGTTACATTTTAAGTGAGCAACTTCTACCAAGTTTTTCAAACAAAATCCAATTTATGTCACCACAGTACATTAAAAGCATTGGTTCAGACTGATTGTATCAGCTGAATTCTCTGCTCATCTTCCCAGCTTGTAAAGCGAAGGTCACTAACCCTTCATTATCCCTCTCTAATTCTGACTGGGGTCACAGTGCTTCTCGTCAACATACTGGCTCCACGCAGTCCAGGCTCTATTGCTGTAGCATCAACAAAATTGGCTGCTCACTTGAGAGAATATTTAGTGTGTTCATGGGAATGACTCCAAATTATAGCAAATTATCATGGCACTAGGGTGAATGACCAGGCAAACTAATTGCAAGTGATCTCCTTGGTTTTGAGCAACAAGTGGGCCAGCCCTCCTAATGCCATCTTGCTACAATCATATTCCTGAAAATAGAAGTTTATATAAGCTACTCGCACTTAATAGGTGCTTTTGTAAAGCAGCCACCTTGGCTGCCTGTCAACCAGTGAGCTCTGCTAAGTGAAGGGTACATTTTTAATTCGAAAATGTGAAATACTTATGCTATGATGTTGACAAGGGATTGAAATGAGTTTGCCAGCTCTTGACCTACGTTCACCAGTGCAGCTCCTGTTCATATGGGTAGTTCATTGAGAAATGCGTTCAGAGATGAGAACACTAGAGCCATGATACAATTGCTTTTGAATTTGATACCTCTGTTAAAAATCAGATTGAATCATTTTGCAAACATGGGAACATCAGAAAAGGAGTAATCCAAACTAAAGAAATGTAGAGCATGCACAATATACAGTGAAATCACTGATATATCAAGCACTGAATCCAAACTACAACTGGCTCTATTTTACCTGTAGGGTACTTGCCATTTTGCAGTTTGATCCAGATTTCAATCAAGGGAGTGATACAGATCCTTCATTATTTGGATTGGATCTTAATTTCAGCACTCTGTTAAGAGTGAAATGAAGAATGATTTTCCATAATCACATGCAATACTGTTTTTACACACATCCAGAATAAAAACCATTGGCGCATTTTATGCCTTTGTTCTTGCCTCAAAAGTAAGATTGCTTTCAAACAAGTGATTATTTCCCAAATTGTATGTCAAGGAGCCACATAAATGAAGTCATAAGCTGGTGCAGCAGCCAGCACACAAATGAAGAAACTGCTGGCAACAGCATAAACAAAGAGACTTACTTTCTGAAACATGGGCACATTAACATGAAGAGAATATGAAGGACAACTTTCCAAATAAATTTATGTTGTATCTGTTATTATTTTCTATAGGTCTGTAATCTTAATTATATTTGTTTAATTACTGTTTATAAAATAAGAACCACAAAAACCATAATTTAACCTTGGAAGAGTTTGAGTCTATAAATAACTAACTGAGGATTTTTCAAGTTTATTTTTCCACAAGTACTTCCTAACCTCTCATTCTCCTTTCCTGACAATTTAGGTGTGATCTGTAGCAATAGTTGGCATGATAACCCCTGAAGTCAGACCACTGGAAGGCTCTGAAAATACATAAATTTTCTTCATAGAAGCTTTGACTGGCAATATTTACAGGACTAAATATAACCTGCATATTTGCACGTTATGTTACAGTAAAGAGCATATCAGTTACATCTAATAGAGATAATTGGGCTGTAACTTCCAAGCTCCAAGTCAGTGTAACTGGAGGGTACCCCAAAGTTGAACTGGGGAATTCCCCTGGAAGTTCCCAGATAAGTATTGCACGGCAATAACCTGAAAAATGCAAACTTCTCATGGCCAATTGCTCTGCAGTGGGTACCATCCGAAAATGCGATTTAAATCATAAACTTCAGGTGGTTCTGACTGTGCTTCATCAAAAGTTACCCAGAAAAAGTTGTAAGAATTGAAACCACTTCTAGCTTCTGGGTACAGATGGGTTGCCGGTGGAGTGGAGACTGGGCAGGGGAGGAAGGACCAGCAGGGAAGGGTGGGTTGTCCAGGAAAGGAAGACCGTAACAAGTGCACGGAGAGTGAGGGGAGGCTTCGGTCTGAATGAGACAGAGACCATGTGCGTATATTTGGGAATTTGGTTCAAAGTGGGATTTCAGTGCATAGGGGGAAAGAGGTGCTTTACGTCAGGTTTACTGCAGGAAGTAAAGTGTGCTGAGTGGGGAGTTCAGTGAAAGACGGGGAGGAGGTGCTTTTTCCTTCTGCTCTTTTTCAGCCTCCAGTATTTGATTTCCACTTTGGTGCAGCAGAAAGAGCAGGTAAACCAATAACTGGTATTATTAGTTTTATCAGTATCATCAGTACTGTATTGCTTTATGAGTATTGTATTGTTTACTCGCAGTGCCGAAACCTATTGGGAGGTGTAGGCTTTATTGATAATGATTAATTAATTAGCAATTATTAATTAACACACATTGGAGATGGCAGGGCAGGCAATGCGCTGCAATTGCAGGATGAGGGAGCTTCTGGATACTGGTGTGATCCAGGACAAACACATCTGCGGTAAGTGTTTGCGGCTGCAGGAACTTCAGTTCCGAGCTATTGAGCTGGAGGCCGAGCTGCAGACACTGCTGCACATCAGGGAGGGGGAAAGTTACTTGGACACTTTTTTCCAGGAGGCGATCACACCCTTTAGGATAGGGTCTTCTGAGTTGGTCAGTGGTCAGGGACAGGAGGGTGTGACTGTAAGTGAGGCTGGTAAGGTGACCCAGAGGGCAAGAGTGCAGGAGCCTGCACTGTTGCAATTGTCCAACAGGTTTGAAGCTTCTTCAGCTTGTTTGGTTGAGAGTGGGGGCTGCAGGGTGGATGAGCTGACTGGCCATGGCGCCTTGGTATAGGAAGCCATTCAAGGGGGAGGAGTTACAAGGAGTGTAGTGGTAGTAGGGGACAGTACAGTCAGATGGATTGGCACTGTTCTCTGCAGCAAAGAGCTCGAGCTCAGATGGCGGTATCGCCTGCCCCACGCCAGGGTTCGGGACATCTGCTCCGGGATGGGTAGGAACTTGCAATAGGAGGACTAGGGCACAGTCATCGTGGTCCATGTTGGATCAGTGACATTGGCAGGACAAAGAAGGAGGTTCTGCTTAGTCAGTATGAAGAGCTTGGCACCAAATTAAGAAGCAGAACTTCAAAGGTCATAATCTCCGTATTATTACCTGAGCCATGTGCAAATTGGCATAGGACAAATCAGATTAGGGAGATGAATGCATGGCTCAAAGGCTGGTGTGGGAGAAATGCGTTCCAGTTCATGGGACACTGGCAATAGTACTGGGGAAAGTGGGATCTGTACCATTGAGACAGTCTACACCTGAATCGTGCTCGGACCAGTCTTCTTCATATAACTAGGGAAACAGAGAGTGTTTTGACTTCAGTTGTAGGGGTAAGGGATCAAATTTGGGAAGATGTGGTAAGTTAAAGAGCAGAGACAAGGCAAAAGAGAAAGGTATTATTATAGGAAATGAAAAACAGACCGTGACATGAAGGGATAGAGAGTACAAATCTAACAGTAAATCAACAGATGAGACTAGTGGTTATAAAAAGAATAAAAGGAAAGAAACTAAAGGCTCTGTATCTGAATGCACAAAGCATTTGAAACAAAACAGATGAACTGAGAGCGCACATAGGAATAAATAAGTATGATTTGATGGCCATTACAGAGACATGGCTGTGGGAGGACATGGGTTGGGGCTTGAATCTTAAAAAGTATAGGACA
Source organism: Carcharodon carcharias (assembly GCF_017639515.1). Taxonomy (NCBI): domain Eukaryota; kingdom Metazoa; phylum Chordata; class Chondrichthyes; order Lamniformes; family Lamnidae; genus Carcharodon; species Carcharodon carcharias. The sequence goes on from NC_054486.1 coordinate 58,614,896, forward strand.
TTTAGGAAGGACATGAAGTGAGGAAAAGGTCGGAGGGTGGCTCTGTTAGTTAATGATGGTATTAGCACAATAGAGAGGGATTATCTAAATTCAGGAAACCAGGATGTGGAAATGGTTTGGGTAGAGATGAGAAATGGTAAAGGCAAGAAGTCACTTGTGGGAGTCGTGAACAGGCCCCCTAATAGAAAACACATAGTAGAATGGAGCATAAAGGAAGAAATAATGGGAGCTTGATGGAAAGGCATGGCGATAATCATGGGAGATTTTAATTTACACAAGCTGGAAAAGTCAGATGGGTAAAGGTAGCTTAGATGAAGAATTCGTGGAACGTTTCTGGGATAGTTTCTTAGAACAACATTCTCTGGAGCCAACCAGAGAGCAGGCTATACTAGACCTGATATTATGCAATTAGAGGGATTTAATTAATAATCTCATAATGAAGGCACCCCAAGGTAGCAGCAACCATAATATGAATGAGTTTTACTTTCAGCTTGAGTGAGAGAGGAGTGGGTCCGAGACTATGGCCGGGCTTTTCCGTCCCCGCTGTTGTCAGGAGTGTTCAGTGGCGTAAGCGGACAATATGGCACGATCGGCTTCACGATGGCGTTAAAGCAGTTCGCGATCATCTACTCAGCTCGCCCATCGGACATCGGGAACCTCATTGTAATACATCTGCATATCACTAACAGGCCAGCCTGGCGGAATCGCACCCCCCTCTGCCCCATTGGATCAGCTGTCCATGTCTGTGGAAAAATTTCACATCAGCACATAAAAGGCGTGCAACATCGGGCTGCACTTTGAGGGGAACTCAGAGGTGAGTACACAGCAACGATGTGCAGCGCTCACCAGGGTCGCCTGTTGGACTTCAGGTTTGAGGAGCATTGGGGAGGGGGTCAATGGCAGCCCTGCAATTGAGATGACTTGTGGTGGGAGGAGCAAGGGCTGGCTTGTGGTTGAGGCAACTTGTGAGTGGGGGGCGGGGGCAGGGTCAAGGGCAGCCCTGCTACTGAATTTGACGCACAAGCATTCAGGCTGGGAGGAGGTGGGCAGGGAAGTGTCCACCTATCAGGGAAATCTGTATAAAGTGATCATTCCTCTGCAGCTGGGACAGTTCAGGCACAGCCACATTAACATGATTGGAGTCGGGCTTCTAGCTTATCTGCCCACTCAAGCAACACAGAGGCATCAACGTGCAACCAAGTGCTCCAAAGCTTTTTACTCCCCTGGCACAGACTGCAAAGTCATGAGCATTTTAGTGGATTGCAGAACAGTTGAATGACTGCACATATTGTACAATCTCCTCCCTAAAGCTGACCATGGAGCAGTCACTGCTGGAGGCACACACAGCCGCTTGCAATGTCAGCATCCTGGTTTGGACCAGTCTCCCCTATGGTTCAAGCTAATAGTGCAGCCTTGCATAACGGGTTAGGAGAATGCCTGTGCCTGAACTGACAGCACAGCATGCAGTCCAGTGGGCAAAACTGCCGCCAATTGGTTGGTGGAGGAGGGTGAGATTTTGGGCAGCCATGCAGTGCACTAATTTCTGGAAATCCAAGTGGTACCCAGCATTCTCTGGGAAGTGTTAAGGGGCCTTCACATTTAACCAGGACAGGTTCTTAGTACACCCATGTTAACCACATGTCTCTCTCTTTCATCCTGCAGGAGGAGTACATCAGGGTCATGGAGACTGGTGACCCAGCTGCATGCCTGATGCCCTACAGAGAGCGAAGATGACAGAGGAGAGAGCGACTGAGGCTCCAGGCTGCACAGAGGCAGAAACAGCGACCTCAGGAAGAAGGCGGCTGGGGCACCCGCACATGTTGCTGAAGAGCCACAGCGATTCACCGCTGGCCAATGCCTAGAGTCGATAGACACCGCCTTTCATTCCTGTAGATGACCAAGAACCATTGTTGGCGAAGACTGCGCGTGTCTAGGGAACTGCTCGCTCACATCTGCCGTTTACTGCAGGATTTGGCGCCACAAGGACATGGAGGGCATCCACTTCCAGTGGCTGTGAAAGTGACCTCAATTCCTACGTGACCTCTGTGGGATCTCATAATCCGCCACCTACAAATGCATCCATGAGGTCATCTTGACGAGGGCAACAACTTTGTGAATTTCGCCTGGGACCAGAACAGCCAGGATGCAAGAGCGATTGGATTTGCCCAGATCTTGGGTTTCTCACAGTTTTAGGGTGTGATCGACTGCGCTCATGTGGTGCTCAGATCTCCATCACAGCACAGGGTGAACTACATCAACCGCGAAGGGTTCCACTCGTTGAATGTGCAGCTATTGTGCGACCACCAGGATTGCATTCTGCAGATGTGCACACGGTTTCCAGGAAGTGTGCATGATGCCTACATCCTCAGTCAGCCACAGATCCCTGACATCTTCCCAGTCCCACAGAAGCTGCAGGGACGGCTCCTCAGGGGCAGTGACTGATGAAACTCGTGCAGTGCCCTCAGACTGCAGCAGAGCGATGGTATAATAAGACTCATGCTGCAGCTTGCACCTTGGTGGAGCAGACCATCAGGATGCTGAAGGTGAGGTTCCAGTGCCTGGACCGGTCTGGTGGAGTCCTGCATACAGTCCACAAAGGGTGTCACGCATCGTCATTGCCTGCTACGCCCTTTCCAACCTCCCAGTGGGGAGACTAGCTGGTTGAGGAGGAGATGGAGGAGCTGCATGTCTCCTCCGAAGATGGGGATGAAGGCGAGAAGGTCCTCGAAGGTGACAATGACAGGGACGAGACCCCTGCACTGGCCAGATGAGCCAGGTGCTCTTAGGAGGCCCACCTAGTTGTTAGATTTGTGGAGGATGATGCTGACATGCACTGAAGGGAATCCATAGATCCTCACATTTCATCTGTGAACGTTTGACTCCAGTCTGGCTTTTGGCAGCGCAAATACCCTCTGTGATAATGCTCCTGCCATAGAGATGCAGCGGAGGCCCTAACAGTCACCTGATTGCAGGAGGATGATGATGACATGCAGTGAGGACACTTCATAGATCTTCACATAGCCTCTGAGAATGTCCGACTCCTGTCTGACCGAGGGCAGCTTGCTTGCACTCTGTGATCTAGGTAATACCATAGGGACACAGCCATGCAATGTTAGAAGCATCTGATCCTTTTTCTGAATTTAGCACCTGAGCCCTTCAGGAGCACAGCATCAGTGGTCAGAGATGCAGAAGAGGTGGGGGCCAGCCCCACCTTAAAGGCGCTGAGAGCACATCGAGAGAATGAGAGAACTCTGTGACACCTGCCCACAACATTCTGGTAGCAATGACATGCACCATCGAGGTGGAGACATCACTAACGTGTCCCGGGAGTGTGAGGCTGGACCATCACTTTGGTCTGAAGGTTACACAGAGCACAGGGAAGGGGCCCTGGACTGAGACACCTGCCTTTATCTTGTGCAGAAATCTTTCACATCTGAGTGACATGAACACTGCTCATCAGAACAAGGAGCCATTGGCAGGGAGACATTCTTGGGACAAAAACAGAAAATGCTGGAAAAACTCAGCAGGTATAGCAGCAACTGTGGAGAGAAACAGAGTTAACATTTCGAGTCCATGTGACCCTTCTTCAGAGCTGAAGAAGGCTCTGAAGAAGGGTCATACAGACTCGAAACGTTAACTCTGTTTCTCGCTCCACAGATGCTGCTATGCCTGCTGAGTTTTTCCAGCATTTTCTGTTTTTGTTTCAGATTTCCAGCATCCGCAGTATTTTGCTTTTATCTTAGATATTCTCAGGAGTTTACTGACAATAGTGAACAGTATGTACAAGTGATTAACATCCATGCCCAGGCTGTGCAATTAATTCTCCTTAACTTTCCTAACCCTGCCGCTACGTCTGTTGCTCCCTGGACATCCACAGCGGAGGTCGAGGCAGCCTGCTGACTGTGACGACCTGTCTGCGAAGACTTTGGCGGGTGTCCTTTGGAGGACTGAGACTTGGAAGGCCCCAGCCTACTTTCGGGGTCCTGCTGTGTGGCAGTGGCACCCTCCTTGTCCTGTGGAGCTGGAGCTGCTGAGGTCACAGGAAGAGGGGATTTGGATGGGCTGGTCACTCCCAGATGGGCCCAGATTGTGCACCTGCTGATCCTCATCCCTATGGGTGCCCGGGGCCCCTGGATGACTCCTTGAGGAGAAGGGGTAGCTGGAGTGAGATCGGGCTGTCCCACACCCCTCTTGCATACACATTGTTGGAGGCCAACTACAGCGTCAGCGATGGAGTTCAGCCCGCCCAGCAGTGTAGGAGCGACGTTCTGGGCCAAGGTCTCCATGGCAGCCACCATTCTACCAGTGTTGACCTCAGTGCATTGGCATGCTGGCGCTATCACCTCAGCCTGAAGGTGGACTGACTCCTCCATCGTGCCTTGGAATCTGAGGAGTGCAGCGGACATCACTTCCTTACGTACCTGAGCTTGTCTTTGCGGCTCCAGCAAATGTGACATGACCGAGTCCAGAGGCTCGTCATCTGACTCGGACACAGCAATGTTCTGGCCTCCAGCAGTCCTCTGAGTACCAGAAACCTGGAAAATCCCTGCCGCCGCCTGCTGTGGATCAGACAGTGCAATGTGCCCACCAGATTGTGATCCCAAGGCTACTCTAAGGCTAGGTCCCACCGATGTGTGTGTCGCTGATCAGGTGGAGGATGTGGCTGAGCGCTGTGATGGGACTTCAAGGAGAGTTGGTTTCTCTTCAAAGGTTTCTTTGGGCTTCATAGGAGGCCCTCCATCACCTGTTTCCCAGATGCACCCGTGATAGCAAGGGGAGATAATTAGTGCATGGCATACCACGGTATGGTTGCCTGAAGGATGTTGCACTGCTGGACCCTCACTTGGTAGAGCACTGCTGACTTCACCATCAGCACAGGAATGGTCTAGATCATCGCGGCCAGCTGGATGGCTCAGTTCTCAAAGTCCATGAGCACCTTGGTTTCAGGCGTTCCTCCACCAGCCTGTGACTTCTCCCTGTTGTTGTGTGCCAGCTTGGCCTGCATGAATAGAGATGGAGAGAGTGTGGAGAGGACGTCTACCAGACCAGATGATAAATATGCCTCGCGTGTGTGGGTGGTGAGTGCACCCATGGACGGGATGAGGACAATGAATGTGAGTGTGAGAGAGTGAATGGTGATATCCCTTGAACTGGCAGTAAGTGAAGGCCCTGTGGATGTGTACTGGGTTTGTCAGTGTGTGAGTTGAGAGTGATGAGTAGAGTGATTTACCCTGGCAAAACAGAGGAGATCATTCATTCTCTTGCGGCACTGGGTGGCTGTCCTCTTTTGTAAGGCGTTGGCACTGACCACCGCTGTCACCACTTCCCAAGCCTGGTAAGTCACGCTGCTGCCCATTCTGTGGCTTGACCTGGGGTAGGGGATATCCCGGTGGGACTCCGCTCCGCAGCATCTGAAATGGGTTCCAGTGACACGTTGCTAAACCTGGGGGCTGCAGTCTTGATGCTTTTCAAGGACATCTTCCCTGTAGCAATCGTGGGATGGAAGCACCGAGATGTGTGCATGGGGCTGGACTTTAAATATTGTGCCTGCCTTGATGAAGCAGTGAGGAGATGGCGTGACTGGCGAATGAGAACCCACCAGCCATGGAAATGGCGTGTTTCCCAGGAATGCATAAATAATGTGGCGGGTTTGGGACGGCATGAAAACCCACCTGCCCGCTGTTATAAATGTGTTGGAAGCAGTTCAGAGGTTTACCAGGCTAATACCTGGAATAGGTGGGTCGAAAGGTTGGACAGGCTAGGATTGTATCCGCTGGAGTTTGGAAGAGTAAGAGACGACTTGATTAAAACATTTAAGATCCTGAGGGGTCTTGACAGGATGGATGTGAAGAGGATGTTTCCTCTTGTGGGAGAATCTAGAACTAGGGGTCACTGTTTAAAAATAAGAGGTCACCCATTTAAAATGGAGATAAGGCAAAAGATTTTCTCTCAGAGGGTCATGAGTCTTTGGAATTCTCTTCCTGAAAAGGCAGTGGAAGCAGAGTCTTTGAATATTTTTAAGGCAGAGGTTGATTGATTCTTCTAGGTCCTTAGATCAAGGGGGTGATAGGTTATCACGGGTAGGCTGGATGCAGATTTGAGGTTATATCATATCAGCCATGATCTTATTGAATGGCGGAGCAGGCTCAAGGGGCCGAATAACCTATTCCTGCTTCTTGATCATATGTATGTATGTAAAACAGACACCAGGGTATGTTAGGAGGCTGTCCTGGGAAGGAAACCAGGCTGTTCTGGGCATGTTAGAAGGATGTTTGGGAAAGGAAGCCAGACTGTCCGGGTCTTGCTCAGAAAGCTAAATATGTCACGCATGTCTTGGTCCCTTTGTAGGGTGGTGGAAGGCCTCTCTGGGCAGTGAGCGTCGTAGAGAGATGTGTCTAAAGTGTGTGGTCCGTGAGCTCAAGAATTTGTTCCTAGGGTTTGAAGGAGGGCACTAGGCCCTAGCAGATATAATCACAATCAGAGGAGGGAGTTGGATCAGGCAGGCTCATGGGCAAGGTGTGGATGGTCTCAGGGTGGGGGGGTCATGGAAAGTCAGAGTGCAGTTGGCCTCAAGAACGGGAGGGGTCAAGGTCAGGAAAGTTAGGACACGTGGACAGGGATGGGAACAGAGGGAGAGGAGGAATGTCCTCAAAAATGATAATTGAGTCTAGGATAACAGGGAGAGGCTGAATAGTTACAGGAGGGAGAGGAATTAGGTGGTGATTGTGGTGGAGGATGGGGCAAACTTGGAGGGTAATGGGGGAGGATAGAAGGTGCTCAATGCACTGGCAAACCTCATAAGCACCAGGCTGAAGCTCTTGAGGTTGTTGCACAGTTCGTAAAACCTCTCAAATATTCAATATGGGAGGGATCTCAGAACGGGTGGGAGGCCTTGATACCACATGTTTGGGCTAAGCAAAGGGGCACTCTATTAATTATTAGTCACTCCATGGAGAACCAGGCTTCTATGCCCAAAAAAGCAGCATTGCTTCATGACAAATGAGGCGTAGTCCAGCGAGAACCCATCAAGATCTGGAACCGCCATTCACTCTGTGCGATTTGGCATCTGCTGCTGTCAGAGGGAGGTGAATGCCACCAAGGGGCATGAGTGGTGGATGGCAGCAAACCCCTGACTAAAACTTCCATCCTGTCTGGTAAATGGTCATGGCTGACAAGGGCTCTTTTGGTAAGTCTTTCTGTGATGTCGAGGCAATAGTCTCTGTATTAGTGTCTTGAAGGTAATGGGAGCAAGTTGAATATTGTCTGAGTGAGGGTTCTTGCACATGGCTGTCATCATCCCAGTCAATGCACAATGTCTCCATGCACAGTCATGTATCAACGGGAGGAACACTCATCTTTGGCCCTCCAGGACATCCTTCATCTTGAACGGGTAGTGTAGGGATACCATGTCTCGAAAGAAGCTAGACACAGGGCTTGTAACTGGCTCGGTGACTCAGAGATGTAGGCTAATCTACAAAGATTATGCTCACTCGACGAATTACTGCCATTCATTCACAGATCCACTGAGGTCTAGATGGTGCAGGTTCCAGGCAACCCTGCCTTTCTACCAGCTCTCATCCAGTTGACGTGGAACCAGTATATGTTAGCCCAGGGCTAGGAGGAGCAACTGCCTGAGCAGCAAGATGCAGCGGGACCTCAAAAAGGTCAGGGTGCTGGTGATTAGGGACCAATGCAACGGCAAGATTTGTCCCAACCTTGTCTATATCGCAGGCGATGCGGCTATCTATGGATGAGCAAAAGGCAATGCTGGAGGCACCTTAGGATGTCTCAGAATGTGTTTGCTCACATCTGCCAGCCTCTCCATGAGGATCTGTCCCCAGAACTTGGAGACAATCCCATGTCGATGGCATCATAGATCACTGCAGCTCTAAACTTCTTTGCCAGTGCCTCCTTCCAGGGCTCCACTGGGGATCTATGCAGCATCTCCCAGTCAGCAACACACAAGTGCATCCAGGAGGTGCCCTGTTCAGGAAGGGGCATTAATTTGTTCAATTCTGCCTGGATCCTGAAAGCCAGGCTGCAATAGGGTTGATATTGCAGAAATCTCAGGTTCCCTGCAATTTCGAGGAGCTGTTGGTCACACACGCGTGGCCTTGAGCATTCCCTGAAATAAATCAGCAACCTTCATCTCTAGGAAAGGTTTCCACTCTTTGAACGTGCAGCTGATATGTGATCATAGAAGACAAACCCTGAATGTTTCAGTGAGCTCTCACAATGCCTACATTCTGACCCACTCACAGGTGCCAGAGGTTTTTGAAGGACCTCAGTGATTGCCGGGCTGGCTTCTTGGGGACAGCGGGATATCCCCAGAAAATCTGGCTGATGACGCCAGTTCACTGTCTGCAGTGTGCTTCTAAGGAGAGCTACAATGCCGTACATACCTCCACAAGGGCCACAATTGAGCAGACAATAGGCCTCCTAAAGAAGAGGTTCAGATGTTTGGATGGCTCAGGCAATGCTTTCCAATACTGCTCACAGAGAGTGTCCCAGATCATCACTGTCTGCCGCGCCCTGCACAACCTTATGTTATAAAGGGGCTGTGTCTTGGCTGAGGGAGACATAGAGGAGGGAGGTGTCTCCTCCAACAATACTAATGTTGAAGGGGATGGTAATAGTGAAGGCCATGATGTCATGGATGCACTTCATGGGTACAACAAGGCCCATGAAAATCTGATAGCTAACAGATTCCAGGCAGAGTAAGTTGCCGAAAGATTTCTTTTACTATTTGGTTTTCTATCAGACAGACTATAGCTTCTTTTTGGTAAAAGACATTATACTTTTCCCTAATGTACCTTGATTTATGATAGCTGAATTAAATTGCATTACTTAATGCTTGCCCTGCTAGTGTTATGATGCTCTGCATGCAACAAATTGTGCAGATATACAGAGCCCTAATGCTAAATGCACGCACAGCACTCTGTTCTCTCACGAGATCAGGCACCTGTAAGTAGAAATGAGATTTTTCCCATGCCCTCACACAGTCCATATGCATGACACCTTGAAAGCAACATGAAATATTATATTGGCAGATCACCACCTGCTCCCAATGGAGGCCACAGACCTGGCAGAGAGCTCTTTCAGGTTGAACCAGATATATGGGTCCAAAGGGAGAAGCAGCATGAGGTCACCATTTGTCCCCTCAAGATTTGTTCTCCATGTAGATTGATCGGGGAAGTTCGTGCCCCTTGATCGCCACTCACCCATAGTAAACCCTTATCCCTTGACATCTTTATCATCCTGAAAAGTTTCGAGGTCACTTTGCAGTCCTCTCAATGACAGTGCCAATTGGTTGTTGTGCAGCAACTTCAGATTCCTACAAGTCTCAGTCCTAAATGGCCTTTGTATTAGCGCAATACTGTGATCCGTCATTCTGGACACCCCAGCCAAATTAAGCATCTTTCCTGCATGGACCCCTCAGAGCCATGAAAAAGCTCTTGATGCTTCACATGGATAGCCTCTCAGTCCTCAGCATGGTCCAGCACATAGGCCCATTCTACTTGCTCTCACCTCATGAGATAATACTCCACTACCTGGTCTTTCAATGAGGTCTGGTGCACTTTGGTTGCAATCCCTTTATGTGAGGTCTATTCCAACCCTTGATAAGGAGACAAGCAGGCCAAACAATTCTCCACGTCAGGTGTCACAAAGACTTCAGTCAACTGCACACGCACCTCCTTAATCCTACACTCAATCCCTCTTGGAGTCAAGGTTAACTTGCCCTTTGCCTCCTTACTTGCAGCCTTCACCTGCAAGATAGTTCAAAATTACAAATCACCAAGGACGGCCAGTAATGACTGGACATGCCCACCATAGCATTCTCCTAATATGTAGGGAAGCCTCTGTTTTTTCTTTTATTAAGCATACAGTGTAGAGCTTCCCTCCTTCAACCCTGAAAATACATCTACAGTGCCCCATTGCCACCCACACAGCCTGTTTAACTCTCTCGAGTACTCTTTGCATCAATCCACATCTGATATCAGGGCAACAGCAGCAGGAGCTGCAAAGATCTCGCTGAACACTCTGTGCAGGCATCATTTTCCCTGCTCAGAACATGGTGAGCTGCAAGTACTGGTTTGCATAATGCGTGCCCAGGCCGCACACTCACAAATGATGGCCAGTGCTTAATAGTGCACATGTGGAATTATTGAATAACCATGATGTTAATAATGTGTGAGAAGTGAATCTATAGGAGTTCATTTTGAACTCTGATAGGGGAGCAAAATCCATACCCTTAAATGCCCATGATGATTGAAAGGACAAACTCCTCCAGTCTTCTGTCCAGTCTGCACACGGCCTTTGGCATCTCTGCCTGATGTTCCCTGTCTGTCTCTGCATCTCCATCAGATCTCTTGTGGGCAAGTCCAGGGGCTCATCAGCTGCATGGGACTGAGCAGGGCCCTGGTCTCTAGCAGTGCTCCGAGTGTCAGAAACCTCAGCTGTTACTTCCTCCGTTAGCTGTGGACCCGTGTCAGTGATATGTTCACTACAGTGTGGCCCTGAGTCTATTGTAGAATGTGCACTCCCCGAGGTGCATGTCTCTGTGCTGGTGGAGGGTGCAGGTGAACATTGTGACAGTGCATTCTCTACCGATGCATCAACCTCGGAGGTGGGGTTGGGGCTGGTTTGGTGGCTGATCTCCCTTATTTGTGTCTCTTTTTCTTACTGGTGCCTGGAATGGAGAAAAAAAAGATTTAGTGGATGCCTAAGCAGGGTCCTATGTTAAAAAAATGGCTGAGAGTCCCAACAGCGGTGGGTGTAATGGTGGGCGGGGGGACAGTACGGTGGGAGCTGAAAAGTTAGTTTCCTGCTGGCATGAAATGATGGCGGAAATGAGCGTGCCCGCCATCATGGCCAGTTGACATTCCCACCAGAAGCTGGCGTGAAGCCATTTCACATCCCGTTAATGGGATGCAGATGAAGCCTTAACCGGAATTGTTCCCCCGCTGTCCAATTATCCACGCATCCAGTGGGATATCATATTGGTCCAGAACACATCCAGACCAACATGGCGTGGACATGTCAGGACTGACCTGGAAGAAAGCCTGGGGCAGCTTGCGGAGCGTGGAAGATGAAGGCCTCCAGTTATTGTGGACCCTGGAAACCATGTGCAGCAGTGGGTGAGTGGAGCATCAACCACATGGAGCTTCGCACTGCTGGTGGTCGGCTGCATGAGGTACTGTTGGGCAACATGGGCGAGGAATGAAAAGTTGGGGCAGGTGTGGATACCTAGAGAAGGTTCGGGGGAGATTGAAGATGGTAGAGGAAAGAGAGAAATGCTGCGGAGTCATGGAGGTGTTTTATGGAGTGGGAGGGTGGGAAAGGCCTTGGTGTAGTGTTGGCAGGAGGCATGGGGGATATGTAGGTGTGAACAGGCATGTGGGGTGTGCAGGTCAGAACAGACATGGGGTGGTGTGCAGGTGTGAATGGGCATGAAGGGTGTGCAGGTGTGAATGGACATGGGGTGGTGTGCCGATGTGAACGGGCATGAGGGGGATGTGTAGGTGTGAACAGGCATGAGGGGTGTGCAGGTGTGAACGGACATGGGTTCGTGTGCAGGTGTGAACGAGCATGAGGGGGATGTGTAGGTGTGAAAGAGTGTGAGGGGGTATGCGGGTATGAACAGACATGGGTGGTGTGTAGGTGTGAAGGGGCATGAGGGATGCGTAGGTGTGAATGAGCATGGGGGGAACAGAGTTAATGGGTTCAGAGGGAGCGGTCTGTGGTGTTAACTGATGAGTCCTGCGGAGCATACTGAGGGAATTGTTGATAGGAAGGGATGGCGAAAGTTAAAGGGAGCAATGGGAGCCGATAGGGTGGGAGGATGAGTCCTGTGATGACGGGTGAAGGGGTGCAGAGGAATGTAGGAGGGGCCAAGGAAGTAAATCCAGATTTTGAGGGTTGGCTGGATGAGGGGAGGGCATGTCTATTATCATGGGGTGGGCTCCTCAAGAAGGTAGGGGACGTGGACATTCACCTGCGCGGGACGGAGAGTAGTGGGGGAGGTTGTTTGGGGACGTCAAAGGCCACACCAGGAAGGTCAATGGTTAAGAGGGAGGAGGATGTGGAACAAATGGAGAGTTTGGAAGTTGTTGGACTCTACCTGAAAATTCACATGCACCACAGCCACTTGCAACTATCCAGAGCCTCAAGGTGAAGACTTTGAGATGCTGCATGGGAGTTGGCTCATCAGGAGTGGGTGGAGCGGCAGGTCAACTCAACTGGACAACTGAAGGGGAACCCCAGGATGTAGTATTTACAATGCTACGGCATTACAAGAGATGAGCCTGTGAAGGGCAAAGGCTCAGTGTGCTTGGGAGACTTCTTACATATGACTCACAAAAGTCTTGGGAAAGATCCTTGCCTCCCTGCACATGCATGATTCTGGAGGACATACACCCAGCCTTGTGTGTCCCCCTGAAGATAGGGAGGGCTTAACGACTACGAATCACAATTAAACCACATCCTCTCATGTGGCCACTGCAAAAGCTCACCCACGATGGAGCACAGGTCTACATCATCTCCAACAGAAACTGGATGTTCTCGTGGACGAAGTGCTCCATGCCATTCACCATCCTCCCCACGGAGACCTCCGTGCACACACAGGTCGGCACCACTTCATCAGAGAGCAGGTGGACGGACTCCTCCGCCTCATGTGCCACTCTGTTGAGGGTCTCTGACACCTCTGCCTGTTGTTCCCCCGCATCTCACAGGATCCCCAGCATCTCAGGCCGGACTGATCCCAGAGGCACCTCATCTGACTCGGACGCCACAGATGCCCCTTCCCCAGCAGTCGTCCGAGTGCCGGTGATCTTGGCTGACCCTGCCTCCTCCTGTTGCAGACATGTGACTATTTGAATATGAGAACTGCCTAAACTAGATCTGGTAACCACCAAGTTATGTTTCTCTGAGTTGGTAAAGGGTGTAAGTGATTGCTGGCACAGCTCTACAAGTGCACTTACCTCCTCCTCCCCAGTGTCTTTGGTCCTCTGGGCCTAGAAATACAGGGCTTCATCATCTGGTCTTTCCCCTGTTCCTGCTGGCACCTGTTAGTGAGAGAGGAGAGAGTGAGTGTGCATGAGTAGCCTCCAACATTGAGGAACACATGACCTATAGCTTTCTGTGGCCAGAATTTTACGTTCTATGCATGGGCAGGTGCCTGACTCTAATGGGCATAAAATCATGCAAGATGACGTGAGGCGAGTGCCCCGACGTCATCGCGCACTTGTGTGATATTTCGCTCGGTGGGCACCCCAAAAGTCAGAAGATTGCCTGTCGACAATTAAACATGCAACTAAGCTCATTAACAGCCCAATTGTAAGTGATTTTTCGTGGCCTATCCAATCTTACAGTTGGCGGACCGGCCAATCAGCCAGGCGAGTTTTATATTTTTGATGAAACCTCATCCAAGGGCTGGATGAAATCTCCATTAGGATTTAAAATAATAAGAAATATCTGGGGAATTTTTTTATGAGCTATGCTTTCAGGCGCTTGATTGTGCTGGATGGACATTATTTAAACAGGCACGAGGGGTGTGCAGGAGTCTTCTGCTCCTTGAGGTATTTGTCTGCCTTCAGTGAACTCAGTGGAAGTGCTCACCCACACCTGTGGTGACGTCGATGCCCACCCTCTTCCTGCCTCCACTGGTAGTGGCTGAGCCTTTCTCCGAAGTGTTTCACACTGGCTGGCCATTAATTGCGGTCGGGGATGGTTTCCCGTCTGCTCCCAGGCCCACCAATCACGGGTGCCTGACAAGCGAAGAATTCAGGCCTATGTTTTTTTTATTCATTCCTGGGATGTGGGCGTCGCTGGCTAGGCCAACATTTATTGCTCATCCCTAATTACCCTTGAGAAGGCAATGGTGAGCTGCCTTCTTGAACTGCTGTAGTCCATGTGGTGTAGGTGCATCCACAGTGCTGTTAGCGAGGGAGTTCCAGGATTTTCACCCAGAGACAGTGAAGGAACATCGATATATTTGCAAGTCAGGATGGTGAGTGACTTGGAGGGGAATTTGCAGGTGGTAGTGTTCCGATGTGTCTGCTGCCCTTGTCCTTCTAGATGGTAAGAGTCATGGGTTTGGAAGATGCTGTCTAAGAAGCCTTGGTGAGTTCCTGCAGTGCACCTTGTGGATGGTACACACTGCTGTTATGGTGCGCCGGTGGTGAAGCGAGTGAACGTGGACGGAGTGCTAATCAAGTGGGCTGTTTTGTCCTGGATGGTGTCAAGCTTCTCCAGTGTTGTTGGAGCTACACTCATCCAGGCAAGTGGAGAGGATTACATCATACTCCTGACTTGTGCCTTGTAGATGGTGTACAGGCTTTGGGGAGTCAGGAGGTGAATTACTCACTGCAGGATTCCTAGCTCCTGACTTGCTCCTGTAGCCACAGTATTTATATTGGTAGTCCAGTTCAGTTTCTGGCCAATGGTAACCCCCCAGGATGTTGATGGATGGTAATGCCATTGAATGTCAAGGGACGATGGTTAGATTCTCTCTAGTTGGAAGTGTTCATTGCTCGGCACTTGTATGGTTCAAATGTTACTTGCCACTTGTCAGCCCAAGCTTGGACATTGTCCAGGTCTTGCTGCATTCAGTCATGGACTGCTTCAGTATCTGTGGAGTCACAAATGGTGCTGAACATTGTGCACTCATCAACGAACATCCCACTTCTGACCTTATGATGGAAGGAAGGTAATTGATGAAGCAGCTGAAGGTGGTTGGGCCTTCGTGCAGTTGCTATTGTAATGTAGTAAATACAACAGCCAATTTACTCATAGCTAGGTCCCATAAACAGCAATAAGATAAATGACCAGAGAATCTATTTTAGTGTTGTTGGCTGAGGAATAAATGTTAGCCATGACACTGGGAGGAACTCCCCTGGTCTTCTTCGAATAAGGCCATGGGACCTTTTATGTGCACCTGAGAAAGCAAACAAGGCCTCTGTTTAATGACTGATCCATAAGACAACATATCTGACAGTGCAGCACTCCCTCAGTAACAATGTTAGCATTCATTGTTTCAAATTTATCATGCTCCAGCTTTAAGGTTTATTCTTCAGAACTGTAATAGTCAAACACCTTTGAGTTCTGAGATTATGCAAAAATTCAGAAATCAACAAGGAATAACAATATTTGCAAAAGCTAATTGTGTAATTTGCTCTTAACATACTCACTTGGATATGTAAAGAAAAATCAGAATTTTTCTTTTAAATATCTGTCCATTTTACACAAAAACAAAGGAAGGAATTGGCGGAGTCACACGAAAAGTCCCAGGAAATTACCTCATAATTTCCTGGAACTTTTGCACCAAGAAACAGACCCTCTGATGTGGAAACACCATTGTGGTGACACACGTTTCCTGGAAACATTGGGCCTATATGTGCACTTGTGATTTATATTCACAAGAAGATAGACTGGGAACATAAAGTGTTCATTTTTTTTACATTTATCATAAGGGAATGAACTTTACAATATGCTACAAAGTAGGAACAGGCCACCATGAGACCAATAACATGCTGGAGGACATCATGGCAGGCCTCCACAGCTTCCAAAAGGCATTTCAGGGACACATCACTGAATCAGGGGCTGCAGTCTTCTTGCTTCCTGAGGCCATGTCTTCTGTGCAGCAGTCCTGGGCTGGAAGCACTGAGAGGTGTGTGCATGGCTGCACTTTAAATTTGGCACCCAGCATGAGTGAATGGCAAGGTGACAGCATGGCGGCCGAATCGGAGGCTGCCTGCCAGCGAAACGCTGTGTTTCCCGGGAATGTATGACTAATGAAGCGGGATTGGGGTGATACAGCGTGAAAAGCCACCGTTGCAGCCGGTGGGTAAAACATTCTTTTTCCCGCCCGCTCCTATACTCAGTCCAAATCTGGGACAATTCCGCCCTTAGACTTAAGCTGAACTAGAACGATGGTCAGTGTACCATACTTTTATCTGTGCCTCTAGGTGCAATGATATTTAAAATTCTGCCCTCTCTAGCAGCCAGTGTTTAAACTGAACCAGAACACACGAACATGCATTACAATATTGATCTGTTCATCCCATAGCCCTACATTGTTCCATTCTGTCTCTCCAAAATCCCCAAACCATGCTGCACCAATGAAAAATCTAGTGACTATGAGTAGAAGGCATAGGGGGCTGATGTCTGCAATCAATAATCTAAAGGACTTTTACACTGATAAGTACCACTGACTGCAGGCATGCTACACTCCCACTGTGATGACCTTTGACCCAGAATCTGTAATTTTTTTAAGAATGTTTGAAAGGCCTTTTAAGAGTTGGCATCAATTGTTAAGGGATCAATCATAATTTTCTTGAATAATAAAAATATACTGGTCCACGTGCACTAGCCACCCTTGGTCTAGAAGCAATACCATCAGGAAGGAAGGAAATTAAGACTGAAGCTGTTTGGCCAGACCCAAAGGAGAGTTGCAAGATAAAAGAGGGCTGGAGGTTGAAGGTGATCAGCACACAGATGCTGACACAAAGAGAAAGTGGACTGAGACAGAAAGAGGAACACACAGGATCCTTGTGAGGAGAAGACATAAATCCCTCTCAGGGTGAGGTCAGTTTTTTTAATTTGGCAGAAAAGGAGACAGGAGCTCTTGGACCCACTTTGCGAGCTGGCTGAAAATGTCTAAAACCTGGAAATCTGGAGTAGCTCAGAGAAGCTAAAGAGCTGCAGGTTTTACCTGAAGTGGCCAAACGGTGAAGAACGGTGTTATTGGTTGGGTTATTGTGAAGGAATTCTGGAGAGCATCATTAGGACTGTCATGACCCAATGGAGAGAGGGTTTGTAGAAGTGTGCCTTGCTGATTATAATCAGACCCGTGAAACGCGAAGATGAAAGTTGTTGTCAGATAGGACCCCTGACCTGCCCTGCATGAATAAAGGACAACATATTGTGGAATTGAGTAGCTATGTAATGGCAAACATGCTGGAGGGGAATGTTTGTGGTTTTATAAGCTGTAACTTTGTTGTATCGACTATTTAAATTGAAGTTTACTTTGTAATTTGAAGTATAATTTATCTATTAATTCATGTTTAACTTACATTGGTTCTGATTTGTATTAAAGTACACGTTACAAAAAGTGAAATCTTCCTGGCCATTTCTTCATTTGGGAATTATTCAGTAAATTTGGTTATCTCGGTTTACAGTTTTCCCATGGGATCATTACACCACAATCAAGTATACTCCCGAATGCAAAGAAAGTGAACCCTGTACCTCTAGTGACAACGGAATCGAAACTTTAAACTATTGCAAAGATACAGAGGTCAGAAGCACAGAAAACAAAAGCCTGCTTTAATTGGACCTCCAACCAGAAATGGAGCCACATAGAGCAGTGAAATTGAACAGTGTTTCTTAGAGTTTGCATCCCTTCACCTAAATGCTGTTTTCCTCAACTTCCGTTAGATTAATGTACTCTAGATGGAATGTTTTGTCTTGGGATGGTTGGCTGAAGTTACTGCTCATGAGCGATAGCATATTGAGATCTCAATTATTCGTGATCTCTAGGATTTAGCAGAGAACAAAGGGTTTATCGATATTATAGTGTTGAAATCATCGTACTGTCATTTTGCAGAGCATTTTTTTATATTTGTTCATGGGATGTGGGTATCACTGCAAGGCCAGCATTTGTCACCCATCCCTAATTGCCCTTGAACTGGGTGGCTTGCTAGGACATTTCAGAGGGAAGTTAAGAGTCAATATCATTACTGTGGGTCTGGAGTCACATTTAGGCCATTAGGTAAGGACAGCAGATAGCCTTCCTTAAAGAACATTAATGAACAGATAGGGTTTTGCAACAATCAATGATAGTTTCATGGTCACCATTACTGAGACTAGGTTTATATTCCAGATTTTATTAACTGAATTTAAATTCCCCCTGCTTCCATGGCAGGATTTGAACCCATGTCCCCAGAGGATGTGCCTGTGCCTCTGGATTTCTAGTCCAGTGATGTTACCACTACACCACCGTGTCCTCCAGAGTAAGAATGCAGGGCTGGATGAGGTGATAAAGCCAGGGTGGGGTTAGGCCTTAGAAGGCTTTAAAGATGAGGACAAGGATTTTACAAAAAAGGCAATGGAAGATGGGGAGCTAGTGTTAAGGATGAGGTAAAGATAGCCAAACTTGGTACAGGGAATGATGTAAGTAGCAGAGTTTAGACAAGCTGGAATTTATGGAGGATGGAAACTGGGAAGACACAAAAGTCTGGGGTGATCTTCCACATGTATGCTTATGATACCCATGGCTGCCTATTCACCTCTTTTCTTAATTCCGTAACCAGCTCCTTGCTGTCAGACTTCTTGCCTGTCATTAAGCTCTAGAAGCATCCTAATTTTCAGTGTCAATGAGCTTGACTGGCAGTAACCAATGAGCAAATGCTAACTTTCTGAAGTGAGTTTAGTTCATATCTGAAGTACATGTACAGGAACTTTGTTGAATATATTTGACTGGGGAGCCAGACAGAGGGGTGCCTTTTTCGTGAGGCTAACAATGGAGAGGCACATCTCAGATAGCAAATTCTGGAATTCTGCAAGAATTTACTTGTGGCATTTGCACATGAATAATGATGAGTGCTTTTAGTCTCACCATTATTTTGACAGCAGTTTTGGTCACCTATGTTAAATATTGAAATGGACTGAAACTGTTATCAAAAGTTATCAAAGTAGAAAATTGTAAAATGCTGAAATGACAGATTCCGTAGATACGAATAAGCCCGAATTGTGCATGTTATGTGCAATATATTAAAAGTTTTTGCAATGTATGCACTTCCAACAACTTTTGTATTTACCAACCATCTGCCTTTTCACATCACAGCTTGTTGATAACACCATGAAACAACAAGTAATGCCTTGGCAGATCTTCTAATGTTTCATTAAAATTTCACCTTTTTCTCAATCTTTCCTCCTTTCTGACAAGCAACTCATTCCTTATGTATGTCGAACACCTGCTTATGTGTTGTGCTATATTCCTGCACTGAGAGAATGAACTTCTTGTACGGTTCATTGTAAATTAAGCTGAAAAAATGATTTTGAAAGCCATAGAAAAGCTTTTTAAGGAGCAGCAGGAATAGATTTATAATAATAATATGGTGGATATTTTGTACTTTTGAAACACAGCCCAGCAAGGCCAACAGAGAGGGGGACACAGTCCCTTTCATCTCAAAGAGAAACCACATTTAAGTCACAGCTTAAAGAAAAAAGATCCACATCAGCTGTTTATGGATTCCAGCTCCTCAACTCTCCCGCTGACAGCTTTGCATTTATGAGGCTAGAATGCTAGAAGCAAAGCTTTGCAGTCTGGAGCCACACAGTCTGGCTAGCCCTTATTACCTGGTTCAGAAAGATGGATAAAGAAAATAAACAGGGATAATGCTTGGGCTGCACTCTGAAATGAGAGCACATAGCATAAAGAGAAAACATCAACTGTCAGAACTTCAGATCTGTTGCACAACAAATTAAGTGTAACAATGAGGTAGGAAAAATGATTTAATCAATGAAGACTACTTATTAATTTCTATGACCATATCTGCACTCTATGATCCCTCCCCTCTTAGCAGCAATCAAAGGATGAAATAGCTAAATAGAAACTTCTTGATTTAGAAGGATGTACAATTTCCAGGCCGTAACGAATTAGAATTATACACATCCTCAGCTTTTTAAAATTTGTGCACTTATCCCTGGGAAATGGCAATTATATCTGACGGGGATACAGGTCAAGGCTCTCATCAGCCATACGCTCTAAATGCTTTATTATTTGACTGAATTAAGCCAGTTCAGACTAGAGAGGCGGCTCAGGACAAAAGGCTGAGAACACATGTCCACTTTCGCCTTTCAAAGATAGGTTTTGCTGCCCTTAACTTCACCCTATGCTTTGAAGTGGCAGAATGTAAGGTTGAAGTAGTCTTTCCTCAGGAGGCTGTGTTTACCAAGTACAGATTTCCACATGTCTGCTTCACAGGTCACTACAGAGCTATCTGGAGTAAGATGCTAAGATTAGTGATTAACTTACTACATACCAATTTAAAAGATAAGTATGCCCATTGAGTGGAATGCATATACATGGGACAAACATATTAAATAATAATATCATCTGGGAGGTTTAGTCTTAATTCTCGCCTTTTATGTTGTTTAGATTACCAGATGCTGCGACACACAAGAAAAACAATAGCTTGCCTTTATATAGTGCCTGTAACATAGTAAAACATCCCATGGCACTTCTCAGGAGCATTGTCAAGCAAAATTTGACACCACCAAATTAAAAAGATATTAGGGCAGATGACCAAAAGATTCAGCAGAATTAGGTTTTAATGATTGTCTTAAAGGAGCAGAGAGAGGTAGTGAGGCAGAGAGGTTTAGGGAGGGAATTCCAGAGCTGAAGGCACGGTCACCAATGGTGGACTGATTAAAATTGGAGATGTTCAAGAGGTCAGAACTGGAAGAGCGCAGATTTTTTTTATTCACTCATTGGATGTGGGCATCATTGGTAAAGCCAACATTTATTGCCCTTCCCTATAGTCCTCGAAAAAATGGTGGTGAACCACCTTCTTGAATCACTACAATCCTTGTGGTGTAGATAGATAGGATTTCAAACTAGTGACAATGAAGGAACGGTGATATATTTCCAAGTCAGGATGGTGTAACTTGGAGGGGATCATGCACTGGTGTTATTCCCATGTGCTTGCTGATAGCCATGTATTTCTATATGGTAGAGGTCACAGGTTTGGAAAGCGCTGTTGCAGAAGCCTTGGCAAGTTGCTACTGAGCATTGTGGAGATCATACAAACTGTAGCTATGATATGCCAGTGTTGGAGGTTATGGACGCCAATCAGGCTGCTTTGTCCTGAATAGTGTCAAGTTTCTTGAGTGTTGTTGGAGCTGTATGCTTCCAGACAAGTGGAGAGTATTCCATAACACTTCTGACTTGTGCCTTACAGATAGTGGAAAGGCTTTCTGGAATTAAGAGGTCAGTTACTTGCCACAGAATTCCCAGGCTTTGACCTGTTCATATGGCCACTGTATTTATGTGGCTACTTCAGTTAAGTTTCTGATCAATGGTGACTCTCAGGATGTTGTTAATGAGAGATTACAGCAATGATAATGCTGTTGAATGTCAAGGTGAGGTGGTTACACTCTCTTATTGAAGCCGTTCATTGCCTGGCACTTCTGTGACATGAAAGTTATTTGCCACTTATCAGCTCAAGCCTGAATGTTGTTCTGGTCTTGCTGCATGTGACCATGGATGGCTTCATTATCTGTGGAGTTGTGAATGGAACTGAAGACTGTGATATCATCAGTAAGCATGTCCAGTTCTGACCTTAAGATGGAGGCAATGTTATTGATGAAGCAGTTGGACCTAGGGCGCTGCCACAAGGAACTCTTGCAGGGATGTCCCCGGGTTGAGATGATTGGTCTCTAACAATGACAATCATCTTCCTTTATGCTAGGTTTGACTCTAACCAGTGGTAAGTTTTTCCCTGATTCCCATTGATTTCAGTTTTGCTAGGGCTCCTTAATGTCACATCTGGTTAAATGCAGCCTTAATGTCAAGCACAGTCACTCTCATCTCACCTCTGGAATACAGCTCTTAAATCCATGTTTGGACCAAGGCTGCAATGGGATCCAGAGATGAGTGCCCTTAGCAAAACCCAAACTGAGCATTGTGAGCTATTACTACATAACACTGTAAAAGAGTTTAAATTAGGCACCTCCCATTTAGGATGGAAATGAGGAGGAATTTATTTTCTCAGAAGGCCATTAATCTTTGGAATTCACAATCTCAGAGAGCAGTGGAGGCTGGGTCATTAAATATATTCAAGGTTGATGAAATTAGAGAGATTTTGATCTACAAAGGAGTCAAAGGTGATTGGAGGTTGGCAAGAAAGTGGAGTTAAGGCCACTTTCAGATCAGCCATGATCTCATTGGATGGCAAAGAAGTCTCAAGGCACCTATTTCTTATGTTTGTATATGTTTTCGGATAATGTCCCTGAGGGGAAGCATGGAGATGAGAAAGAGAAGGGGAGGAGAGGTCCTTGGGGGAAAGCAAACGTAATGGCACAGGAACAGGAAGAGAAACCATTGCAAGTGGATCTCTGGCTACGATTAGTTAGATAAGAATGGAACCACGTGAGTATAGTCCCACCCAGCTGGGGATGGTGGAGAGGTATGTATTGCAGGAGGATGGTGTGGTCAACTGCATTGGGACAGTTCCCTGATGCGTTCCCAATGCCAGGGCCGATCCAGTGGTGTGGCTTCCCCTCCAACCTGACTCATCAGCTGGCCTATCTCCTGGTTATTTAAGTTTTGACCTGCAGGCCAGCAAAGGCCATGTTGAGGCACCCTTGCAGATGCCGAACTGCCTCAGTAAGCTGCCAAGGTCCCAGCACTGCTGGCCCTCGAGATCCTGCCTGCTTTCCTTAAAAGGATGGCTAGCTCAGAGGCAGCGAATTAAATGGCTGCCTCCTGGAAAACTGTGGGCCGGCCTTGCTGTGGGCAAATGCTGGCTCAGAACTCCCATTTGATCCTTCGTTGAGGTGCTGAAACCTGCTGGAAAAATCCACCCACATTTTCAAGCCACATAAGCGTCTTTCATTTTGCATGTAACTCATTTTTGATGCTGTAGAAATGCATTCAAATTCACAAAAATGGTGGTCTCAGTGAGGATAAATTTTGAAAATATGCTTTAAAAATGGCAACAAAAGCAGAGAAGTGACTTTAATTCTTTCTGTATCTAAAATGTTTGTAATAATTTTACATCTGTTTTGAACCTATGTAATTGCAGGAAATTTGCAGCTACAGCTCTTTAACCTGGGAGTGGAGCAAGAAGATTATAAGTATATCAGAATATCCTTCATGCCCAAATGATGGATTGCGAGCAGTTTTTACAAAAAGTCAGCAAAACATCATTCCCTCCTGAGATCAAAAATGTGAATGTTTATTATATTTCCAAATACTGCAAAATTCACAAAATGCCAAGAATTTCAAGGATGGCACACCCCATCAGACTTTTTCTCCAAGAAAATAAATGTGATGCTTTCAACAATCGGATTTCTTCTTTGTGCTTTAATTTTTGGAGGGAAAAGAAACGTAAGCACAAGTGAAAGAATGATGAGCTTATACGCGGAATCACCCAGCCCCATTGGCATCGGGCATCATGGTGGGTGCGGGGGGAGACAATATGGTGAGAAGGCCAAAAATTGGTTTCATGCCTTCATGAAACCAGCTTGTGATTGTTCATTCCATTCATTGTCAATGGTAGACTCATAGACTCATAGACATTTACAGCACAGAAGGAGGCCATTCTGCCCATTGTGTCTGCACTGGTCAACAAAGATCTGACTACACTAATTCCATTTTCTAGCGCTTGGCCCATAGCCCTGGAGTCTATGGCAATGCAAGTGAATATCTAAATATTTCTTAAACGTCACGAGAGTTTCTGAGTCAACCACCCTTTCAGGCAGTGAGTTCCATACTCCCAACATCCTCTTGGTGAAAAAATTTCTCCTCAACTCCCCTCTTCGCCTTCTACCTCTTAAACATATGCCCCTGGTTATTGATCCCTTTACTAGTGGAAAAAGTGCCTTCCTATCCACCCTATCTATGCCACTCATAATCTTATACACCTCAATCAGGACCCCTCTCAACCTTCGCTGCTCCAAGGAAAACAACACCAGCCTATCCAATTTTTCCTCATAGAATAGACCCTCCAGGCCAGGCAGGACCCTGGTAAATCTCCTCTGCGCCCTCTCCAGTGCGATCACATCCTTCCTATAATGTGATGGCCAGAACTGCATACAGTGCTCCAGTTGTGGCCTAACCAGCATTTTATACAGTTCCAGCATAACCTCTCTGCTCTTGTATTCTATGCCTCGGCTAATAAAGGCAAGTACCCCATATGCCTTCTTAACCACCTTATCTACCTGCCCTGCTACCCTCAGGGATCGGTGGATATGCATGCTAAGTTCCCTCTGATCTTCAGTACTTTCCAGGGTCCTGCCCTTCATAGTGTAATCTCTTGCCTTGTTAATCCTCTGCAAGTGCATTGCCTCACACTTTTCCAGGTTGAATTCCATTTGCCACTTCTCTGCCCACCTGACCAGTCCACTGATATCCTCCTGCAGTTTACGGCTATCCTCCTCACTAGTTACCAACTTACCAATTTCTGTGTCATCCACAAACCTCTTGATCATACCCTATGTTTAAGTCCAAATCATTTATGTACACCACAAATAGCAATGGCTCCAGCACCGAGCCCTGTGGAACCCCAAAAGAAATAGACTTCCAGTCACAGAAACATCCCTCTATCATCACCCTCTGCTCCCTGTCTCTCAGCCAATTTTGGATCCAACACGTTTCTTTGCCTCGGATCCCACAGGCTCTTACTTTCTTGATCAGTCTGCCATGAGGGACCTTATCAAAAGCCTTGCTAAAGTCCATGTAGACCACATCAAATGCATTACCCTCATCAACACTCCTGGTTACCTCCTCAAAAAATTTGATCAAATTGGTCAAACACAACCTTCCCTTAACAAATCCATGCTGACTATCCCTGATTAATCCATACCTCTCCAAGTGCAAATATATTCTGTCCCATCGAATTTTTTCTGCTAACTTCCCTACCACTGAGGTTAGACTGACTGGCCTGTAATTTCCTGGTCTATCCCTTCCTCCTTTTTAATAATGGGACAATGTTAGCAGTCCTCCAGTCCTCTGGCACCTCACCTGTGGCCAAAGAAGGTTTGAAAATTACTGCCAGGGCCCCTGGTATCTCTTCCCTTGCCTCTCTCAACAGCCTGAGATGCATCTCATCCAGGCCTGCGGATTTATCCATTTTTAAGGCCACCAAACCCACTAGTACCTCCTCTCTCTCTATGTTAATTTCCTCTACTATTTCACAGTCTTCCACCCTGATCTCTATACCTGCATCATCCTTTTCCATTGTGAAGACGGATGCAAAGTATTCATTGAGGATTGTCTTCCCAGTCCACACACAGATTACCTCCATGGTCCCTGATTGGCCCTACTCTTTCCCTAGTTATTCTCTTGCTCTCTATATATTTAAAAAAACCCTTTGGGTTTTCCTTTATTCTACCCACCAATGTTTTCTCATGCACTCTTTTAGCTTTCCTAATTTCTTTTTTAAGTTCCCCCTGCACTTTTTATAATCCATTAGGGACTGGGCCGCATTGAGCCCTCAGTATCTGCCATAAGCCTTTCTTTTTTTCTTAATCCTAGCCTTTATGTCCTTTGTCATGCAGTGTTCTCTGGACTTGGTCGCCCCCTTTGTCTTTACAGGAACATATTGGCCATGTAACCTTGCTATTTCCTCTTTGAATGCCTCCCACTGCTCTGACACAGTTTTATCTGCAAATAGCTGCTCCCAGTCCACTTAGGCCAAATCTTATCTCATCTTAATAAAATTAGCCTTTCCTCAGTTTAGGACTTTTATTCCTGACCCAACCTTATCCTTTTCCATAAGTATCCTAAATATAACTGAGTTATGGACTCTATCTCCAAAATGGTCCCCTATTGATACGCCTTCCACCTGCTCAGGCTCATTTCCGAATATTAGGTCCAGAACTGCCCCCTCCCTTGTTGGGCTTTCTACATACTGGCTAAAAAAGTTCTCCTGGATGCAACTTAAGAATTTTGCTCCCTCCCTACCTTGCACACTAAAACTATCCCAGTTAACATTTGGGTAGTTAAAATCCCTTACTACTACTGCCCTATTATTCTTACACATCTGTGAAATGTGATTACATATTTGATCCTCTATCTCTCCCTGACTGTTTGGGGGCCAAGAGTACACACCCAACAGTGTGTTTGCCACTTCTGTGTTTTTTACTTCTACCCATATGGCCTCATTTGATGATCCTTCCGATATCATCCCTCCTTACTGCTATGATTGATTGCTTGATCAATATTGCAACCCCCCTCTCTTCTATCCCCCTCTCTATCTCATCTGATACCCTATAACCAAGGATATTAAACTGCCAATCCTACCCTCCTTAAAGCCAAGTCTCATTCATAGCTATGATATCATACTCCCATGTGGCTATCTGTGCCCTCAGCTTGCCTGTCTTATTCCTCAGGCTTCTTGCATTAAAATATATGGGAGTAATCCGGAGATTACTACCTTTGAAGTCCTGCTTTTCAATTTCCTACTACTCCCTAAAGTCTGCTTACAGGACCTCATTTCTGTTTCTTCCTATGTCATTAGTCCAAACATGGTTGTTCACCCTCCCCCTTCAGAATGCCCTACAGCCATTCCATGACATCCTTGACCCTGGCCCCCGGGAGGCAACATACCATCCTGGTGTCATGTCTACGGCTGCAGAAGCGCCTGTCTACTCCCCTCATTAACAAATCCCCTACCACTATTGCTCTTCCACCATTCTTCCTCACCCACCTGAGCAGCTGGGCCACCCACAGTGCCATAGCCTTGGCTTGGGTTGGTCTCCACAGAGGAATCGTCACTTTCACTGTTCTCCAAGGCTGAAAAAGGATTTGCGAGCGAGATGCGCTAGGGGGATTCCATCATTTCTTGCCTGGTCCCCTTTTTCTGTCTGGCA
Organism: Carcharodon carcharias; assembly: GCF_017639515.1. Lineage (NCBI taxonomy): Eukaryota > Metazoa > Chordata > Chondrichthyes > Lamniformes > Lamnidae > Carcharodon > Carcharodon carcharias. The sequence goes on from NC_054486.1 coordinate 58,641,491, forward strand.
GTCACCCATTCCCTCTCTGCTTGCACTTCCTTAAGCTCTGGGGTGACTATGCCATCCATGAACCTTTCAGCCTCATCAATGCACCGCAATGCCTCCAGCTGCCGCTTAAGTTCCAAAACCCAGTGCTCAAGTTGCTCCCGTTGCAGGCACCTACTGAACACATGGTCATCCAGGCTGCCAGGAGCATCTAGGATTTCCCACAGAGCGCAGGATGAGCAAATCACAGGACTGAGCTCCCCAGACATATATTAACTAAATAGAATATGGATCCTTGCTTTTATTTTACTCTTACCCCTACTTGAGTCTTGCTGTTTTAACCTCTCCCTTCCGAAGTCTCTCTGTTTTGACCTTTCTCTCCCAAGGTCTCGCAGTTTTAACCTCTGTCCAAAGTCTCACTGTTTTAACCTCTCTGTCCCAAAGTCTCGCTGTTTTAAAACAAAAACAGAAACAGAAATACCTAGAAAAACTCAGCAGGTCTGGCAGCATCGGCAGAGAAGAGCACAGTTGACGTTTCAAGTCCTCATGACCCTTCAACAGAACCTTCTGTTGAAGGGTCATGAGAACTCGAAACGTCAACTGTGCTCTTCTCCACCGATGCTGCCAGACCTGCTGAGTTTTTCTAGGTATTTCTGTTTCTGTTTTTGTTTTGGATTTCCAGCATCCGCAGTTCTTTGCTTTTATCTCGCTGTTTTAACCTCTCTGTCCAAAGTCTCGCTGTCTTATCCTCTCTGTCCAAAGTCTGACTGTTTTAACCTCTCTGTCCCGAAGCCATGCTGTTTTAATCTCGCTCTCCCAAAGTTAAACTAAAGTCCTGTCCGCTCTCTGCGCTCTTTTTAAACTGTAGTCCCTGCTGCTCTTCACACCTTTTTCAAACTGAAGTCCCCACCGCTCTCTGGGCCCTTTTCTGCCACCGCCACACATTTGGGATTTAATTTCAATACTTTATCATCTAATTATAAGCCCTGCTTGATGGTATCTTCCCCTCATTGTCAAATTTACCACCCACATCACCGTGACTTTAGAACAGCCTGCTTCATGAACTCTCTCGAAAGGCATGCACTTGGCAACTTGAACTTGAGGGGGACTCTCAAGTGAGTGCACACAACCTTACACAGTGCTCGCAAGCATCGCCTGTGGGGCATCAAGGAAAAGTCGTTGCACATTCACGGGGGGCACAGGCAAGTCGCGTTTTCCCAGCTGGCTTTCAGTCCGGTGCAGGTCTCCAGTGCGGGTCAGGCTGAGGGGGGTTGGGGGGTTGGCGGTGGGTGGGTCAAGGTAGCACAGACTGAAGGAAGTACACAAACACATGCTGGATTAGGGGGTGGGGGTTGAGGGAAGCGGCCAAGCACTTGGAAAAGCTTGTCAAAGGTGAGCATTCTTCCGCAGCTGAGGCCGTTCAGCAGCAGCTCCATTGACATGCTTAGAACCTCTGAAACCTTTCTGCCGACTCAAGCAACGGAAAAGCATGAAAGTGCCACCAGATACTCCAGAGCATTTCACCCCTCAGGTGTAGACCACAGATCAATGTGCGTTTAAGGGCAGCAGAGCAATTGGACGACTGGGCAAGTTGTACAATCCACTTGTGAAAGGTGGCCATGGCGCAGTCACTGGGGGAGGCGCCCACAGCCCCTTGCAATGCCTTTATTAAGGTTTGGACCAGTATCCTTCATGGCTCAAGCTAACAGTGCAGCCTTGCTGTGCGGGTTAGGAGAATGCCTGTGCATGAGCTGAGAGCACAGCATGCAGTCCAGTGGCCAAAGCTGCCACCGATCGATCTAGTGGAGTGGGGCGGAGATAGGTGGGTTTTCGGACAGCCAATGAACACACTACACACTGGCTAATTGGTGGCCAGCGCTCTCCTGCATGCATAGAGCTGCCTTCAGACTTAACCAACAGATATTCTGAGTACACTATGCTACCCTATGCATCATTCCTGCAGATGACTGAGAACAAGTGTCGCTGAAGACTGCGTATGTCTAGGGAACTGGTCAGTCACATATGCCACATGCTGCAGGACTTAGTGCCATAGGACATGGAGGGCATCCACTGCCAGTGGCCATGGCACTCAATTTTTATGCCAGTGGCTCCTTCCAGGGCTCCAGATCATGGATGCCATATCCGCGAAGGCTCAGAACTGTGTGTATTTTGCTTGCGATCAGAAAAGCCAGGAAGCAAGAGCTCTGGGGCTTGCGCAGATCTCAGGCTTTCCAAAGGTGCAGGCTGTCGTCGACTGCATGCATGTGGTGCTTAGATCTCCACGGCAACAAACAGTCAACCATATCAACTACAAGGGCTTCGACTTACTGAATGTTCAGCTGGCGTGCAAGCACCACAAACACATCCAACAGATCTGTGCACAATTCCCAGGGAGTGCCCATGACTCCTACATTCTTAGCAGATCTTAGGTCCCTGACATCTTCCAGGGTCCAGAGAGGCTGCAGGGTTGGCTCTTCAGGGTCAAGGGCTACACACAAAGGACATGGCTGATGCAGCCCATGCAGCGGTCTCAGACTGCAGCAGAGCGATGGTATAACAAGCCTCATACCGGGACCCGGACTTTGGTGGAGCAAACAATAGTCATATTGAAAATGAGGTACTGGTGCCTCGGTAGGTCTGCTGGAGCACTGCAATACAGTCCCCAGAGGGTGTCACACATCATCATCATTTGCTGTATGCTCCACAACCTGGCACTGCAATAGAGGGGAGGACCTGGCTGAGGAGGAAACAGAAGAGCTGCACATGTCCTTCAATGAGGAGGACATCGAAGGGGATGACAGTGATGAGGCCATCGCACCAGCCAGACGAGACAGGTATGCTCTGGAGGCCCTCATAGCTGCAAGATTCGTGAGGAATAATGATGAGATGCAGTGAGGACAGTCTTGACGACCTCTTCTTGCATCTGTGAACGTTTGACTCCTCTGTGGCTGATAGCAGCGCACATACTTTCAGTGCTCAGACTCATGTCATGGAGATGCAGCGGAGGCCCTGATAGTCGCTAGATTCCAGGAGGATGATGACAACATGCAGGGAGGACACTCCATAGATCTTCACATTTCCCCTGTGAATGTCTGACTCCTGTCTGGCAGAGGGCAGTCCTGTAATCAGGCTCATACCATGGAGATGCAGCCATGAAACTTTAAATGTACCTGATCCTTTGTCCATCTTCAGCACCTGACCCCTTCAGAAGCACACCATCACCGGTCACAGATACTGAAGAAATTGGGGGGGCCAGCCCACCTTAAAGGTGCTGAGAGCACATAGAGAGAATGATGGGACTCTGTGACGTCTGACCATGACATTGTTGGAGCAATGACAAGCACTGTCAAGGTACAGGCATCACTGATGTGTCCAGTGAGTGTGAAGCCAGACCTATAAGGTCTGAAGGTTACACACTGCACAGGGAAGAGGCCCTGGACGGAGACACCTGTCATTATCTTGTGCAGAAACCAAGGTTTCACATCTGAGTGACACAAACTCTGCTCATCATCACAAGGAGCCTTAGGCAAGGAGACATTCTTAGCAGTTTATTTACAAAAGTGAACATTATGTATAATTGATTAAGGTCCATGCCCATGTGGTGCAACTACATCTTCTTAACGGCTTGGCCTAAATAGCCAAGTGGTTATGGTACTGGGTTTATAACCCCAAGATCAAGAGTTCAAATCTGACAATGGCAAACTGTGAAACAATGCAACTTCATCTGAATAGGAACAGATGGAAACGTGTTTGTACTCAAAAGAGTTACATCTTCTTAACCTTCCGAACCCTGTCTTGGTGCTCCCCCAACATTCACAGCAGAGATGGAGGCAGCCAGCTGACTGCTACACCCTGTCTGTGATGACATTGGTGGGCATCCTCTGGAGGGCTGAGACCGGGAGGGCCCCTACCTGCTTTAGGTGCCCTGCTGTGGGCCAGCTGCACTTTCCTCAGCCTGTGGAGCTGGAGCTGCGGGTGGTCACAGGAAGAAGGGCTTTGGATTGGCCGGACACTCCCAGTGTCACCTAGATGGATGGTGCCGAGGCAGATGAAGGTTTGTGTGAGTGAGTGAATGGTGATGTCCCTTGAACTGGCACATATTCCCCTGAGAGTGACACATCTGATTGACCTAAGTGCGGGAGCTGAGACTGATAAGAGCCAGTGTTTTAGGAACCCCAGTGTATTTAGGAGATTTGATGGAGCACAGCCAGCCAATGCCATGCAGTTCCACATTACAGGGATTCAAGTCCTTGATCCAGGTAGGACCACTGAACCCATTGGAGTAATAGCTTCTGGTCAGGTCTAAATCTTGAGTGGAAACAAGTCCCAGCTCCCAGGAAGAGATGTACCCCTCCATTTATGAACCAAGCCAGCTGGTCAATTATCATCAGTATCCTGGAGGGCTAGAGATAAATCTTCCCCTGATATTGACTTATAAAATCTGCCATGGAAGGATGACTCAGTTCCAATCTTCCAACATCAGGTGCATATCTTGTAGTCAGGTCAATCCCAAACAGACTCTGCTTGCCTCATGAAAGCCACAACTGAAAATTTGTCTGATCCATCGTACTTTCATCATTTGAAGGTGTGACCCAGTCACAGTATGTTGGGCACTGAAGCTCTGAAGAGCATATGCTCATACCCAATCTGTAGACCCTGCCTTTCAGCAGTTGTTGTCCAAACCTCAGAATTTCCTCATCAGCAAGGCCTCTACTTTTGGCATAATAGAGGCCCTGTTGAAGGATAACTTGCAATTTTCCTGCCATTTTGATGTTCTAAACGTCCAAGGCCAATGTTACATATTAGGCTGCTCATTGGCTACTAGTTGGCAAAGAGGCCTGTCCTACTTGAAACTGATTGTCCCAGTAGGGTACTCAATGACAGATTGGTATAAGTCAGACCTTTCACCATTGCAACCATTTCCTCCTTTTGCACCTTCAGTCTGGGTCTTGAACAGTGGGTAAAAGAGGCTAAACATTCGGACCCATGAAACAGAAATATTTGAAGACACGTCTTACACATTATGTTTAACAAGTGCTACAGCTTTGCAATTAGTAAAGCAAGGCGAGAAAGACAAAAGCATCCTTTATGCCATGAATCAATCCGCAGGTACTGGTATGAATCATTCAGTGCTTGAGGTAGGAAAATGAGTGCTATGGTTCTGTGCCACGAAGATCAGAAAAATCCTATGTTTGATTCATGGCCTGTGCTGATCTGGGGGCACTAGAATTGGCTCAAGTGTCCCTGAGCCTGAGAAGGAGAGGAAAGAGAGCAAGGTTCTTCCTCTTCATCAGCTCCCATGCTGGAAGTGCCTGTTAACAATAGAACTTGACTTGGCTGGGATCCCACTTAAATGCCCCCAGTTCACCATGTCAAAAAGTCCACACACACTCAGTGTCTAGAGTTACACATGAATAATGGTCACTTGGGAGAAGAGGTTGTAAGCCTTGTTACTTTCAGAAAAGGAGCATGAGAGGAGAGAAAAAGGAAAAAAAGCAAGATTTTTGTCCTTAAGATGTGAGTCCCTCTCCTCACTCACCTCTTGGATAAGCACGGGGAATGCTACAGTGGTGTCATTCAGCCAGTTTCCTTCCTCAGTAGTTAGCTATCTTAATGATGAAAAAACAGAACTGCTTCCATAACAGTAGTTGTATAACCCTATAAATTTTGACTAATCACCCCATCATCGTGTCACAGCAAAAGAAGTCTAAGCAATTCATCTTAAGAAATCCCACATGTGAAATCCTTTTTCACAGTCCGATCTGAAGTGAGGAATGTTTTTTCACCGGCAAGGGTGAGGAAAAGGACCAGAACTATAGGGGTTGATGTAGAGTTGAATGTGAGGACCCACCCATTTTACTCCTTCGCCTCATTAGCATTTGGTGGCTTTATCTTCCACTCAAAAAATGATGGGAGAGCCATCAGGAACTGCAGGCAAATGTGTGACTTTGGATGGGAGCCCAAAGACACCAAGGACCCAGGGAATATAAGGGAAAGAGATGCAGTGTGTTAAACCTGCTGAGGATGTGGTACTGTTCTGCAGTCCTGGGAGTGGGAGGTTTGTCAATGTCCCCTCCCTCCAGATGGTACAACTGATAATTTTAGGTGACTTAGTCACCCAGGAGTCTACACCTAGGAGTCTGTACCTGATTGAGGAATAGAAACATGCCTGATCGGTGCTGAGTCAGCTTATTGCCGCAGGATATCATTTAGGGAATTGTATTGGCCTCATGGAGCTAAAGTGAAAATGGGAAGTCAACCAGGCCCCCTGCTGAATGTTATCCAGTGACTCTTGTTGAAAAGTTTCTCCTGGAGTTTGCTTCAGTACCTTGAAAAGCAAGAGAGAAATTTCACTCGAGTTTTTACTGAATTGGCTACATATTTATTCTATTTTCTGTTTTGTGCCTTCTTCAGGAAACAGCATTACTCAGAGATGGGAGAATGGCATTAAAGCTTTACACATGATGAGTGGATATTGGGTACCAGAGAACAGATGGTGGAACTGTACCACAGCACGGATTAGCAACTTCACTAGTGAGAATTGGGAGGTATTCCAACGACATTGAAAAAGGGGAAAAGAGACAGAAAAACCAAACATGAAGTCACGCCTAAGGAACAAAGAAGTGGAAATAAAGACAAGATATTAAAAGATAGAAAGACAACCAGACTGACAACAGGAAGAAAGAAATATTAGAAAGATGAAATAAAGATCAAAACACAAAACATGAATCAAATCAATGCTCGAAAAGACAAACATTGAAAAAAAGAAACAATAGGCGGTTAACAAACTGGGCAAGCATTCAGTCATTAGTTACTCTCTAGAGTGACACACCCTCAGGACAATCCTGCTTTATAAATGGTACAACTGAAGTGTTCTTGCTGTTTCTTGTTCATACCTCTGCTGACTCCCTCCAGCAACACTTTTAAGTGAATCAGTACATCCTGCCTCCTTAACTGGAAAGTGTTTGTTTATAGCCTGACCGTCTTTCCTGAAAACAACAAAGTAAACTCCTACAGCAAAAAAGGTTTACAATGGTTCTAGCCATCTATTTCTGCTCTTGCACTACAACAGTTAGTTATAGGAGGCTGAAGTGAGACTTAAAACAGTGGTACTTTCTTTGCAAGTGCATGGGACACAAAGTCGGTTGAGCCTTCTATGTGAAATTTGGAATGCCCCAGTATGTGGTGTTTCAAGATATAGATAAAAACTATGGCGATCAGTGTCTGTAGCTGTCTCTCATGCATGCTGCTTTCATTACTAATACCAGCCTTCCAACAGAAGAGAAAATCAGAATTGTTTCAGTTACAAAGTTGATCAGATTTCAGGAATATTGGCTGGAATCTTCTGGTCCCACATGCAGTGGGGAACTTGGCGGGCAGGGGATCTTAATTTGGTTGGAGGCCAAATATCAGTTTCCTGACAGGGGGATAAACTTTTGCAATTATGTTTCGGGACTTTAAAGGCAGATCGAGCTTCCCGACAAATAATTTTGGGAAGCCCTTTGCATGCTTTAGCGTGGCATGCATGCTCAGTTAAGGCCAGCTCGCCAGAATTAAGTGCCTCCTCAAATTAAGTTCCCGGCCAGTCAGAGATTCGAACTTTGACATTTACTACTGAATATAAGTGGTGTGCACCTGGCAAGGCTGATGTCTTCCAGGACTTTGAAGTGAGTAGTTGCTGCTTTGTCCTCCTTGGGGACCTCTCAGAAATGTCAGCCCCCTTGTTGAGATCAGGTGCCAGCCTGGCAAGCTGCACATGGCTGGGCACAGGAAGCAGGACCAGCAGGTAAGGGTGTAGCGGAGGCTGGACAGGGGAGTGAAGACTAGCGGGGAAGGACGGGGCAGAGGCTGAACACAAGACGCAAGCTAAGGGTCGAGCAGAGGCTGAACAGGGGAGTGACAGCCAGCGGGGAAGTTTGGAGGCTGGACACAAGGCGCAGGCTATGGGGGGAAGGGTGGAGCAGAGGCTGAACGGGGAGGGAGGACCAGCGGGGAAGCAAGGGAGGAAGACAGACCCAGTAGAAGGGTGCCCTGGGAAGGAAGACAGACAGTCTGGGACTTGTTAGAAGGATCAGCATATCACGCATGTCTTGGTCCCATTGTAGGGCAGTGGAAGGCCTCTCTGAGCAGTGAGCACGTAGAGAGATGTGTCAAAAGGGTGTAGTCTGTGTGTTCTGGATTTTGGGGAGTTTGAAGGAGGGTACTGGGACTCAGAGGATACAGTCACAATCAGAGGAGGGAGTTGGATCAGGTAGGGCAGAAGTGCTAGACTCATGAAGGATAGTGGGTGGACTTATGGGGGGGGGGTGGTCATGGAAAAGCAGAGTACAGCTGCCTCAAAAACAGGAGGAGTCAGGGTCAGCGGGGGGCACAGGCAGATTGACAGTGAAAGGAACAGGGGAGAGGGCAGGAATGTCAACATAAATGATAACTGGATCCAGGGTAATGGGGGTGGGGAGGCTGAATGGCTACAGGAGGGAGAGGAATGACAAGGAGGATGGGAGGATCTTTGCAGGTAACAGGAGGAGGGTGCTTGATGCACTGACAAACCTCACAAGCACCAGGCTGATGCTCTCAAGGTTGTTGCACAGTTAGTAAAACCTCTCACACATTCAATATGGGAGGGGTCTCAGAACGGGTGGGAGGAGTTGATACCTGGTGTTTGGGCTGAGTGGAGGGGCACCCTATTAATTATTGGCCCACTCCATGGAGAATCAGGTTCAGCTGAGTTCTGCTCTCGAGGTTGCAATGCTCAATAAATCAGCAGGCCAGTGGAAACCCATCAAGGTGTAGAGCTGCCATTCATTCTGTATAATTTGCCATCTGCTGCTGTGAGGGGCAGGAATGAAGGGAGGGAGGTGGTTTGAACCAGCATATATTTCACCCCTTTCCTATTTTTACTTAGTTCTGTTGAAGGGTCATGAGGACTCGAAATGTCAACTTTGTTCTTCTCCACCAATGCTGCCAGACCTGCTGAACTTTTCCAGGTATTTCTGTTTATGGTTTTGTTTTGGATTTCCAGCATCCGCAGTTCTTTGCTTTTGTATATGGCTAACAAGGGCTTTTGTGTTAAGTCTTTCTACAATGTCAAGCCAATGGTGTGTCTATAGATTCCTGAGAGCAATGGAGACGAACTGAATATTATCTGAGGGAGGCTTCTCACACATGGCTGTCATCACCTTGTTCAAAGAGCAATGTCTCTATGCACTGTCATATATGAAGGGGAGGAACACTCATCTCTGCTCCTCCAGGATGTCATCACCTGGGAGGGGTGATGGTGGTGTGGCGATGCCATGTCTAGATGGAAGCCAGACACAGAGTTTAGCACTGACTTGGTGGCTGAGACATGGAGGCTAATCTACAAAAAAATATGCTCACTAGATAGATTACTGCTATTCATTGACAGATCCACTGAGAGCTAGAGGATGCAGGCTCCTGACAACCCTTCCTTTCTACCAGCTCGCATCCAGATGAGGAGGAGGAGGGGCTGGTGCAAGTTGGCACAGGACCAGGGAACACTAGCCTGAGCAGCAAGATGCAGCAGGGCCCCAAGAAGGTCAGGATGTTGGTGACAAGGGGCCACAGCGACGGTGAGCATTGAGCTGACCTTGGGCGTATCGCAGGTGGTGCAGCTGTCTACAGATAAGCAAAAGGCAATGTTGGAAGCATCTCAGGATGTCCCAGAATGTGCTTGCTCACATCTGCCAGCTTCTTCATGAGGACATGCAGCGGCAAGGACTTGGAGGCAATCCTATGCCAGTGGTATTAAAGGTTACTGGAGCCTTAAACTTTTTTGCCAGTGGCTCCTTCAGGGTTCCGCTGGGGACCCGTGCAGCATCTCCCAGTCAGCGACACACCAATTTATCCATAAGATGACAGATGCCCTCTTCAGGAGAGTGCGCAATTTGTCCAATTCTGCCTGGATCCTAAAAGCCAGGCTACAAGAGCATTGGGTTTTGCAGCAATCACAGATTTCCCACAAATGCAAGGGGCTATTGACTGCACACATGTAGCCTTGAGAGCCCCCTGGCATCAGCCAGTCAGATTCATCAATAGGGAAGGTTTGAACATGCAGCTGATATGTGATCACAGAAGACAAATCCTGCATGTTTTACATGAGATTTCCCAGACAGCTCTCACAATGCCTGCATTCTGACTCACTCACAGGTGCCACAAGTTTTTGAAGAACATTAGCAAGTGCAGAGGTGGCTCCTTGGGGACAAGAGATACCCCAAGAAGACCTGGATGATGATGCCAGTTCACGTCAGCAAAGTGCTGCTGAGGAGAGCTACGATGCTGCACTTGCCTCCACAAGGGCCATGATTGAGCAGAGGATAGGCCTCCTAGAGATGAGGTTCAAAGTTTGGACTGCTCAGGCGAGGTACTCCAATACTTGCCTCAGAAAGTGCCCTTGTTCATCATTGCCTGCTGCACCCTGCACAACCTCGTGCTACAAAGAGGAGGATGTGTTGGTTGAGGGAGACATGGTGGACAGAGAAGTCCCCTCTGACAAGGAGGGCAGTGAAGGGGATGGTGACGATGAGGGGCCAGGATGTCGCAGAGGCACATGCAGAGGCCATAGCAAGGGTACGGTGCAGCAGAGAGGCCCATGACAATCTGATATTAAACAGAATCCAGGCAGAGTAAGCTGCCAAGACATTTGCTTTACTATTTGGTTGTCTATCATCTGCTGGCTGGCAGGCTGCAATACGTTTTTGGTAACAGACATTACACTTGCTCTCATGTACCTTTGATTTATGATGGCTGAATTGAATTGCACTACTTAACGTCTGCCCTGCTGGTAGTTTGAACCTTTGCATGCTTCAGATTGTTATGTTATACAGAGCCCTGGTGCTAACTATTCACACTGGAGCCTGCACAGCACTCCGTTCTCCCAAGACCATGTGCACCTGCAAGTAGAAACTAGATTTTTTTCCATGCCCTCACAGAGTCCATATGCATGGCACCTTGGAAACAACATGACATCTTACCTGAGCAGAGATGCACTCATGTCACCTTCACACCTGCTCCTAAAGGGGGCAGACTTTGCAGAGAGCACTTTCAGGCAGAACCAGAGCCCACAGGGAGGAGCAGCATGAGAACAGCATTTGTACCCTTGCGATTGCACTTCCATGCAGATTGATCAGAGAAGTTCATGTTTTTGCCCTCCCCAATCACCACTCACCCATAGTAACCCTGTATCCCTTGACATTTTTATCATCCCAAAAAAATCTCAAGGTTACTCTGGAGTCCACTCACAGAGAGACCCTCACCTGCACTATGGGTTGTTGAGTCGCAATCACTCCAGACTCTCCAATTGCAGAGACTCTACAAGTCTCAGTCCTAGGTGGCCTTAATAATTTTGTAAGACTATGACCCATCATTCTGGACACCCCAGCGAAGTTAAATGCCTTTCCTCCATGGACCCTGCAGAAGCCTGTTAGAGCTGCTGTTGCTTCACGTGGATAACCTCACAGTCCACAGCACAATCCAGCACACAGGCCCATTCAGTCTCTCTCTCTCACCTCACGCACCAAAACTCCGGTCCTTCAATGATATCCGATGCACTTTGGTTGAAAACTCTTTATGCAAGGTCAAGTGCCACCTTTGATAAGGAGACGAACAGGCCAAACAAATCTCCATGTGAGGTCTGACAAAGGCTTAAGTCAATTGCGCACACACACCTTTTAATTCCTACACTCAATCACTCTTACCATCAAGGTTAACTTTCCCTTTGCCTCCTTTCCTGCATATTTGCTTTCACCTGCATGGTAGCTCTAAATTACAGATCGCCAAGGACGGCCAGTAATGATTGGACATGCCCACCACAGCATTCTCCTAACATGTAAGAAAGCACCTGGTTTGCTATTGTTAAAAGCACAGTGTAGAGCTTCACTCTTCCAAGCTTGAAATTGCTTCTACAGTTCCTTGCCATTCACGTAGCATGTTTAACTCCCCTCAAGTACCCGTGGAATCCACCCACATCGTACATCAAGGCAGCAGCAGCAGGAGCTGCAATGATCTCGCTGAACACATTTTTAGAGTTCAGAATATGATGAGCTGCAAGTACTGGCTTGCATGATACGTGCCTGGGCTGCACACTCAAAAATGATGGCCAGTACTTAATCATGCACATGTGGGATTATTGAGCATTCACAATGTTGAAGAAGTGGGAGAAGTGGGAGAAGTGAATCCATAGGAGTTCATTATTGGAATCTGATGGGGTCCAAATTCTATACCCTTAATATTTACAAATGCCAAAACTCTATACAATAGTTGTACACCCATGCCACCTATGTGCTTTCAAAGCCTCTTTATCTTTCTTTTCCTATTAATACATCTAGGTGCAGCCCCAAGATCCACAGCTGAGGTGGAGACAGCCTGCTGACTGCTATGCCCTGTTGACTGGGATGACTTTAGTGGGCATACTCTGGTGGCCCGAGGCCTAGAGGGCCCTGGCCTGCTAAGGGTCTCTTGCACAGGTGCAGGTGCATCCTCCTTGGCCTTGCCTGCTGGAGATGATGAGGACACTGGCACTTCCGCTCCCACCACCAAATTTAGACTTCAGAATGGAAGATTCCGGCCCATTGTGTCACCAGCAAGTGGAAAAACTATAATGGGGAAAGCACACACTGCATCTTATTTTTTGAGGAAGCAGGGTAGAGTCATAGAGGAATCAGTTCACATGGTTAACAAATAGTTTGTGGGATTTACACCAGAGCTGTGGTGATTTTAATACCACTTCTGAGAATTGGTCTCAAGTAGCTGAGTGGGTATATTGAGTTGTGAGGGATAAGTTTATTAGTTTGAGCTGCGAGTCAGCAACCTCAATTGTTCATAATTATCTGCCCATCAATTCTCATCAGGAAACCATGGGCAGTGCAGACAAGAATTTCTAATAAACTGAGACAATGGCTGAGGCTTGCAACCAGCAGCAATATTCCTCTGATGTTCGCTTAGCTGGTGATTACAATTTATTGATAGCCTTTAAACTAATGTCTCCACATGATGAGAAAAATCATGAGCTGAGGCTTGGAAAATTGTTTCAAAATCTAGTTTTCATTTTAGAAATATTGCAAACTCACTATTCAGGAAATGAACACATACTCAGGTGGGTAACAAACCTAGGGTCCATTCCAAAAGAACAAAAAGAAGACAGTTAAAAACAAATAAAGATTTCTTTCTTTCTTATCCACTCTAGATATATTGTTGCAATGATTAAAATCAAAGTAGTACTCTTCTAGTTTTTCATCCTACATGAAATACAAATATTGCTAATTCACAGCAATTGATATATTTCCAATAAATACCCAATACAGGCAGCTTTGCTGTTACTTTGCTGTATAATGCTTTGTTGATCTCATAAGATATGCCTACTGTAGGTCCCATTTCTCTGGTTCATCAAAGGCCTTTTACAGTTATAGTGTACTTCAACAAATAACATTTCCTTTTAAAAAAGATACCTCTTGAATTAAATGAAATGATTTTACAATCAGGGAGCCATTCGAGCTTAAAGCTGCTGAACATTTAAGGGGCTAAATTCAATAGCGCCCTTAAACAATCAAGGAGATCACTATGTATGGTTATCCCAGTACCCGTATGTTGCAATGTAACCAGTGTGCCAAACTCGTGCTGCCTGCTGGTTTGAATGATTTCAGCGTGCAGCAAGTGTTAACCACACTACTGATTGGCTGCACACAACAGCCAATATTGAGTGACCAGCACCATTCTCTTAAGGGGGATTGTGGATGGAAAAGGTGCAGGTCATCATTGCAAGGAAAGGATTAATGACTGACTATGAGTTCAGAGCAGTGCTTGTAATGTGGAAATTGGATGAGTGTAATACCTGCTAATTAAATTGGTACTTATCAATAGCTATGACACTGCTGAACTGAATAGGGCAATTTATATTGAAATAGAACAGCTAATCACAGCAAGCTGATCAAAGCCAGAAGGTAATCACAATCATCTCAGATCGACCACCTGAGGGGTAACTGTATGAGTTAATTTTAAACTATACAAATATCAGTAGGAAGAGTCCCGGTGAACCAAGTAGGAAGATCTCAATCAACCATCACTCCAAAGTGACATACAGTTATTTCAAATTGACCACCTGAGGGGTAACTGTATGATTTAGTTGAAACTGTTTTGTTTAAAAATTCTCAAAAAAGGTGTTGGATTTAGTGTGAGATTGTGTCAATCATAATCAGTGCAAGACAAAAAGCACTCTTTTTCAGCAATACTCAAGGTCTGTACCACCAAACGACTATTCAATCATAATTCTCATCTCTGAATTAAAGAAAGAGGTAAAAGTACCTATATCATGCAGAAAGTGACTCTAAGCTGGGAAACATTGAGAATGGAACAACATAGGAGAGAGTGGACTCCAAGGTTTCCAGGTACTGCACTGGAGACTTTAATTGAGGAGGTGGAAAAGAGGAGTCATGGCTTGTATCTGCAGGAGGCCAGGAGGTCCTCCAGACATATACTCAGAAGGCAGCAAGAGCAGATAACCGTGGTGGTCAATGCCAAGGGTGTCACTTCAAGGGCCTGAAAGCAGGAGGGAAAAGTTGTCCAATGACCTCACATAATTGACAAGGTCAGTAAATGCATCCTACCATATCCCACCAACTGCATTACTAGCCTCTGTGTGCTTAATGCATCACAACTCCATACTCATCTACCAATAATCTCTATCAATCAGGCCACATACCTAGCATTCATATGCTTCACCTCACACACAGCAAAGCTGCAAGCTTTACACCCATGTGTCACAGTTTGCTTACACTGGCAGCTATTCAGCTTTGATAGCCACATTCAAACAACTTTCACAGGCGCATTTCACTTCCTCTTGCAGGACAAGGTGGCACACAACCAAAAGCAGCCAAAGTTCACTGGAGAGAGACAGACATGGCTGCATATCCCTATGGAGAAGACAGTGCCAGCCATTATTAGGGCACCAACTGATGTGCCTATGGCAAGCTGCAGGGCTGAAAACATCAAAGATCACTGTCTCCTTATAACTAATCTTCCATCACACATTGCACCACCCACTTGCCCTGCATGGCCTTCTAATTTAGAACTTACAGAAGGTATAAGCATGCATCTCTTACTGTTCCCCCTTCCCGCACTATAACCTTTGACATTTTCCTTTCTCCTTTCAGGTGCCTATGAAGTGCAACCTGGCCAGGCAGAGCAGGGACTTCAAAAACACAGAAACGATTATTGTCATTTGATTTCACACTCACAGCCACTAGCTCAGATATGGGCTTTGTGCATACCTTAGAGAATAACATGGAGGTATAGTGAGACAAAGGTACAAGAGTGGTCTGCTGCCAAGGCAGGGGATAAAGTTAACGCAAGTGCCAGCTTGCTGCTGATGGATGTGTACAACAAAATGTTTGATGCATTGGGAAGCCTCTCAGAAAGCCTACTTTCAGTGTCAAGAGTAATGGAGGGTCCACCAACTAGTACAGGTCTTTGTACAGAGTTTGTCCCCTCAATTCAAGAAAAGGAGTGGTGGCCTACTCCACTCACATATTTGTGGACCAAACTATGGTGCAATGTCTGATACCTGATATCACAGCTTTCATTGTAGCACAAGAAGCAGCTACCCAATATCTGAGTGCTACTCTGGAGGCTACCATCATGCCTGAGGATTACAGTGCAAAGGGCTTGCAGGGGTTCACAGCAGTTTAGCAATCTCTCCTCCAACAGATTATGAGAATTGCTGAGTCTCTGCCTCAGGGAAGTAGCAGTGCGTCCATGGAGCATGAACCTGCTCTCCTATCTCCCACTACTGCTACTCCACTAATTAGGAGGGAATAAGGAGTAAAAATAAGAGTGGGAGAGAAAGCAAGCCAGAAATGTAAGAACAGATAGAGTTTTTATAAATATTTAAAAAGGAAAAGAGTTAACAAAGTGAGCGTTAATCCTATAGAAAGTGAGAGTGGAGAATTGATAAGGGAAAATGAAGAGATGGCAGATGAACTGAACAGGTATTTTGCATCAGTTTTCACTATAGAGGATCCAAGTAACATCCCAGAAGCAGCTATGAACCAAGAAATGGAAGTGGGGAAGGAAGTCAGGAAAATTACAGGAACCAGAGAAGTGGTACTGAGTAAATTGTTGGAGCTGTGGGCTGCCAAGTGCTCTGGTCCCAATGGACTTCAACCTAGGGTCTTAAAAGAAGTGGCTAGTGAGATAGTTGATGCATTGGTTTTAATTTTCCAAAACTCACTAGACTCAGGAAAGTCCCATTAGGTTGGAAGGTAACAAATGTATTTCCATTATTCAAAAGGAGAGGGAAACAGAAAGCAGGAAACTACAGGCCAGTTAGCTTAACATTTGTTGTAGGGAAAATGTTAGAAGCTATTATTAAAGAAGTTATCATAGGGCATTTGGATAAGCTCAAGGTCATCAGGTAGAGTCAACATGGTTTTGTGAAAGGGAAATCATGTTTAACCAACTTATTGGAGTCATTTGAAGAAGTAACATGTGCTATGGATAAAGGGGAACTGGTAGATGTATTGTACTTAGATTTCCTGAAGGCATTTGATAAAGTGCCACATTAAAGGTTATTGTAGAAAATAAAAGCTCATGTTATACAAGTTAACACATTGGCACATATATAAGATTGGTTGGCTAACAGGAAGCAGAGAGTAGACATAAATGGGTATTTTTCAGGTTGGCCAGACGTAATGAGTGGCGTGCAACAGGGATCAGTGCTGGGACCTCAATTGTTTACAATTTATATAAATTAATTGGAAGAAGCGATTAAAAGGATGGTTGTCAAATTTTGCTAATGATACAAAGATAGGTGGGAAAGTAAGTTCTGAAGAGGACATAAGGAGGCTGCAAAAAATATAGATAGGTTAAGTGGGTGGGCAAAGATCTGGTAGATGGAGTATAATGTGGGAAAATGTGAAATTGTCCACTTTGGCAGGAAGAATAAAAGAAAAGCATATTATCTAAATGGTGAGAGATTGCAGAGCTCTGAGGTGCAGAGGGATCTGGATGTCCTAGTGTATGAATCACAAAAAGCCAGTACGCAAGTACAGCAAGTAATTAAGAAAGCAAATGGAATGTTATTGTTTATTGCGAAGGGAATTGAATACAAAAGTAGGAAGGTTATGCGTCAGTTGTACACGGCACTGGTGAGACCACATTTGGAGTACTGTGAACAGTATTGGTCACCTTATTTAAGGAAGGATGTAACTCCATAGGAAGCAGTTCTGAAAAGGTTTACCAGGCTAATGCCTGGAATGGGCAGGTTGTCTTATGAGGAAAGGTTGGACAAACTAGGCTTGTATCCGCTGGAATTTAGAAGAGTAAGAGGTGACTTGATTGAAACATATAACGCCCTGAGGGGTCTTGACAGGGTGGATGTAGAGAGGGTGTTTCCTCTTGTGGAAGAATCTAGAACTAGGGGTCATTGCTTAAAAGAGAAATGAGGCAAATTTTTTTTACTCAGAGGGTCATGAGTCTTTGGAACTCTCTTCCTGAAAAGGTGGTGGAAGCAGACTCTTTGAATATTTTTAAGGCGGGATGGATAGATTCTCGGTAAGCAAGGGAGTGATAGGTTATCAGCGGTTGATGGGATGCAGATTTCGAGTTTCTATCAGATCAGCCATGACATTATTGAATAGCAGAGCAAGCTCGATGGACTGAATGGCCTACTCCTGCTCCTTGTTCATATGTTCATATGTTCATATTCACCCAGTGACAGGCAGGGATCTCAACATGCGGCAAGCCTGAAAAGTAAACCATTTTGGGGTTGCTTGCAGGCTTCCCGGGTGTGGAGGGAGGTTCTTCATTCAAAGGCACTCAGTGCCTAATCAAGAGACACAGCATCAGGAAGTGGAGGCCTCGTGAAAGCAACATGCCTGCCCTTGCTGCCAGAACCCTCCCATTGGTCAGGAACCTATAAGCATCTAGTTCCAGGCTGGAGCTGGAGATATTTACAACATATTGAGAGGCCTTGCCTACCAGCTGGACTTGCAGGAGCAGAGAGACCTGGGTGTAAATGTACATAAGTAATTAAAGGTGGCAGGACAGGTAGAAAATGCTGTTTCTAAAGCATACAGTATTCTAGGCTTCATTAATAGGGGCATAGAGTACCAGAGCAGGGAGGCATGATGCACTTATATAAGACACTGGTTAGACCTCAGCTGGAGTATTGTGTAGAGTTCTGAGTGCCACACAATAGGAAAGATGTGAACACATCTCCCCATGACCCCACCCTGTAACTCCCCTCACCAGCCATCGCTCAATTTACCTGGGTCCATCAATGATTCTGGGCCTCAGGTGGCTGTAGAACTGGTACAGCCCAATGGTGCTGCCGGGCAGTGAAGAGCTGTAGGCAACTAATTAGCAAGCAGCTTTTGAGGGCAGGAATTCTGTCCCAAGTTATTTGATCCCAGGGAAGGCGCACGGCTGCCCAGTTAATTGCCTGATTGGCACTTAATTTGACAGGCCTTCCCAAAAAGAAGAGACACAGGGCTCTTGCCAACTCACCACAGAATTACTGAATCACAGAATTGTTACGGCTTAGAAGGAGGTCATTCGGCCCATCATGTCTGCGCCGGCGCTCTGAGCATTTTAACCTAGTACCAATCTCCTGCCTTTCCCCCATAACCCTGCACATTGATTCTATTTAAATAATCATCCAATGCACTCTTGAACACCTCAATTGAACCTACCTCCACAACACTTCCAGGCAGTGCATTCCAAACCCTAGCCACTTGCTGTGAGAAAAAGTTTTTTTTCTCACCTTGCAATTGCTTCTTTTGCAAAACACTTTAAAACTGTGCCCTCTGGTTCTCAATCCATTTACAAGCAGGAACAGTTTCCCCCTATCTAGTCCGTCCAGAACCCTCATGATTTTGAAAACTTCTATCAAGTCTCCTCTTAGCCTTCTCCTCTCCAAGGAAAACAGTCCCAATTTTTCCAATCTTTCCTCATAACTGAAGTGCCTCATCCCTGGAACCATTCTTGTAAAGCTCCTATGCACTCTCTCCAATGCGTTCACATCTTTCCTATAGTGTGGCGCTCAGAACTGTACTCAATACTCCAGCTGAGGTCTAGCCAGTGTCTTAAATAAGTGCATCATGCCTCCCTGCTCTAGTACTCTATGCCCCTATTAATGGAGCCTAGAATTCTGTATGCTTCAGAAACAGCATTTTCTACCTGTCCTGCCACCTTTAATTACTTATGTACATTTACACCCAGGTCTCTCTGCTCCTGCACATCCAGCTGGTAGGCAAGGCCTCCCCATATGTTAGATTTTGTGAATATTTCCATCTCCAGCCTGGAACTAGATGCTTATAGGTTCATGACCAATGCCACCTTCACAGCCACTGGCAACATGGTCCTTGCCTTGCCCTGAGAATGCAGTTATGGTTGCAGCAGGTAGCAGCTTCAGTAAGGACATCCTTACAGAAGTGCAGACATATCACATATCATTCTATACTGAGGCTCAGGTAGGAAAATTGCTCCCTGAGCACCCTGGACTTTTTGTCTTCTGCTGTGGGCCCTTCTACCCCTTCTCCTTCTTCCAGCAGCTTCCCCTGCTCTACATGGCCACTGTAATTCTCCATGCTGTATTCCAAGTGGGATGCTTACTATTACACCAAGGTCTGGGAGCAACTGACTTGTACAAAATCCTTGAAGTCAGGACAAAGTCCATCAGCACTGCTACACCACTCCCTTTAAACGTTTGCAACTTGAACCAATAAAAGATAAAACCAAACGTTTTAGAACTGTACCAAAGTCAGAAGCATTCTTCCAGCAACTAACCTGTAAGTAGATGATGAGCCTTTAAATAGCGCTGCTGGGGGCTCATTCACCTGCTGCTGAATACATGTTCAGCTATGCCAGTTTAAGAGAAGGTGTTGGCTGGAATCCTGAGCACAAAATACTCACTGATTGAAGTCACAACCTACCTGTGCTGCATAGACCCAGTGGCTATTTACCGCTCACGTGCTAATGTCTTCCCCACTATGGAATATGGCGCAATTCATTTCAAAGGCATGTTCTGCAGACATCATTATGCAGCTCTAAGAGTACTTGTAACACCCAAACAAAAGCGCAAACGAGCCCAATTTCTCACCCTTAGCAATCTGACAAATCCAGATTGCCAGCTGTTTGATACAAGTGGATATTTGCTGCAGCTAATTAATTCAGAAGTTAATTGGCATAAACTAATATTCAGTAACATTATTACTTTTCATAATACAACATATATTTTTAACTGATTAGAATTTGTACTGACAGCTATTTCCTACTCGTCAGTGGCAGATTATCACTTAATAAGTGGCAATGGTACCACCACAAATCAGTAATGCATCACTATGAACATTATAATGCACAAACAACATGCAACGCATTGACCATCATTATTTGACAGCTGCTGCTGGTTTTATATTATAGGAAATTTACTAAAAAGAAAATTTGCCTATAAACTGATTGACTACGAAACCACAGTCACAAGGTTAGAATCGCAACATGGATAGACCTCATGGAAACATCTTGTTCTGCAGAAACACTGAACAGCTGCCAATTCTGAAGAATTAGTCCATGTGAGACAGGAGGGAGGAAAAGAGAGGAAAATGAGCAAAAAAAGCTAGACTGATATGAATACAAGAACAGGAACATATGATTTGCGCCAAAAAAATTGTTTGGCTACTTTTGTTAGCCAGCATATTTGGCCTAGTATGAACCATTCAAAACTAAGGACAATATTACATATGAGATCTGCCCATTGATCTGTATGATTGCAGGAACGCTTCCTTACTTTTATGTATTAAACCTTATGATGAAATCCAGGGTTCCATGAGTTTTTTTTAGAAAAAACGATTTTGCAACTGTGCACTAATCTTTAATGACTGTGGACCTGATTCCTAAACCCCTTACTGAACTACCCCTTCAGTGGTTTCCTATTTAGATTATATTCCCATCTGCCACTGGGGATACTTTGTGTCCATAATTATCTACAGGAGGGTTCCCGGCCATTTTCAATGAGCTGGAAATGTTTTTATAATTGACAGCTACAGGAACTGTACTGACATGGCTGATGAATACAAACAACATGTTTTGAAGCTTAATTTATGAATAGCAATTTTAGATATTTGTTTTATCTTCCCTTCTGGTTCCATAGATACCTGTTGCCCTCTGGTACCATGTGCACAAGGACATTCGTTATGTGTGAGCGTACATGCGTGAGCATTGGCAGGTTCTTTGAGTGTGGTGAGGATGGCTATCCCTGTTGAGCTTGACTCAGCTCTTATCTAACATCCACATACTCATATTTTTCAGCAGGGGTAACAGGATAGTGATCAGGAGAAGGAACAGAGCCAATATTGCTTCTCTTTCAGTGTGCTAAGACCAATTATAGCACCCCAACTGCCATAACAGATGAGCTTAGCTAACTCAGCCCAGACAGATATTAAAGCCTGGGGTCTTCAAGTCTGGTATGACTCAATTATACATTAAGTTTACAACTGACCTATTGAGGGCATTGCTTGATTTAATCTTACAATAAATCTATAGGCAACATGTTTTTAATATGAAAGTAAGTTTTTTGTCATTGTACTCCTGTGTATACAATTTTAAAATGCATGTGTCCCATAAGATATCCTTGGTTTGAAATAATGATATTCACCTATATCGCTCAAAGTCACAGTACGTTGTGTGTGGCTTGATAAAGGGTTAGAATTTTAGGGCATTCGAAACTACCATGCCAGGAAATACGATGCCAACATAATTTCCTTTGCTCAGTCTGTCTCGCTTTATTTCCCTCCCTCTACCCTAGCCCCACCAATATACAGGCCCCAGTTTGCCAAAATTGCTTGGGAATTCTCTTCAGTGCACTAGTTGTGGTGGTGGGCATTTTACCCCACCGGCCACAATGACAGATTTTTGTGACACATCATCCACTTCCCACCTCCTTAAAAATGCATGCACAGAAAACACGCCAGTTCACTGGTGAGCAGCCTTTGATTCACACCTCCCCCGCTCCCGTGAGCTCATGACTTCCTCACTCCAGGAACCATATTTAAAGTGCAGCCATGCACAGCGTTCTCAATGTCTGTAGCCCAGGACTGCTCTTCTGAAAACATGGCCCCAAAAGCCAAGAAGACGGCAGCCCTCACAATGCTGTTAGGAAGGGAATTCCAGGATGTTGACCCAGTGGCTGTGAAGGAACAGCAATATAATTCCAAATCAGGATGGTGAATGACTTGGAGGGGACCTTCTAGGTGGTGGTTTTCCCATCTATCTGCTGCCCTTGTCCTTCTAGATGGTACTGGTCATGGATTTGGAAGGTACAATCAAAGGAGCCTTGGTGAAATCCTATAGTGTATCTTGTAGATGGTACACACTACTGCTACTGTGTGTCAGTGGTGGAGGTTATGAATGTTTGTGGATCTGGTGCCAATCAAATAGTCTGCTTTGTTCTGGATGGTATCAAGCTTCTTGAATGTTGTGGGAGCTGCACTCATCCAGGTGAGTGGGAAGTATTCCATCACACTCCTGATTTGTGCCTTGTAGATCGTAGGTAGGCTTTAGGAGTCAGGAGGTGGGTTACTCGTCACACTATTCCTAGCCTCTGACCTGCTCTTGTAACCACAGTATTTATATGGCTAGTCTAATTTAGTTTCTGGTCAATGGTAACCCCCAGAATGTTGATAGCGGAGGATTCAGTGATGGCAATGCCGTTAAATATCAAGGATCAAGGCGCGATGGTTGGATTCTCTCTTGTTGGAGATGGTGATTGCCTGACCAATGTGTGGGGCCCTGACATGCGTTTTGCTCAAACTCTCTCCATCTGTCTTTATGCAGGACAAGATCGCACACAATCACAGGGAGAGTTCCCAGACCGGGGTTGGATTGCCAGAACTCAAGGTCCCCTCTCATTTTGAAAACTAAGCCATTGAGCTGGCCAGAGAGGACGTGGACTGTGCCTGTGGCGATGGTGATGTCAGCAACAAACAGCCTTGTGAGGAACCTGTACTAGCTCAACTCTCAGCCAACCATATTGGGAGTGCATGGTCCTGTTTTACAATCACCTGCCATGCACTAATTATCTCTTTCATAGGAAGGCCCTTAGCTTGAGCCCCAATGACATCTTGGGTGAGGAACCCTGAGGACACCATGGAAGACCCATAACAGCACTCACCCACACCCTCCCCAAGCACAAAGACATACACCTTGTTGGGACCTAGTTCTAGAGCAGGCTTGGGGTCAGAACCTGGCGAGCACAGCACACAACCTGATCCACAGCAGCTGACAATCAGGAAATGGAAGGGATGGAAGAACTCAGGAAAATTACAATCACCAGGGAAGTGGTATTGAGCAAATTGTCGGGGCTGTGGGCTGACCTAAGGCCTTGAAAGAAGTGGCTGGTGAGATAGTTGATGCACTGGTTTTAATTTTCCAAATTTCCTTAGATCCTGGGAAGTGCAGTTAGATTGGTAAATAGCAAATATAATGCCTGTATTCAAAAAGGGAAGGAGACAGAAAGCAGGGAACGACAGGCCAGTTAGTCTAACTTATGTCATAGGGAAAATGTTAGAAGCTATTATTAAAGACGTTATAACAGGGCACTTAGAAAAATTCAAGGCAATCAGGAATGTGTCAGCAAGGTTTTGTGAAAGGGAAATCATGTTTAACCAATTTATTAGAGTTCTTTGAAGGAGTCACATGTGCTATGGATAAAGGAGAACCGGTGGATTTCACCAACTTAGATTTCCAGAAGGCATTTGATAAAGTGCCACATCAAAGATTATTGCAGAAAATAAATGCTCATGTGTAGGACTAACATATTGGCATGGATAGATGATTGACTAGCCAACAGGAAGCAGGGAGTTGGTATAAATGAGTCTTTTTCTGGTTGGCAGGGTGTGACGAACGGTGTGCCCCAGGGATCATTGCTGGGGCCTCAACCTTTTGCAACTTATATAAATGGCTTGGATGAAGGGACCGAAGGAATGGTTGCTAAATTTGCTGATGACACAAAGGTAGGTAGGAAAGTAAATTATGAACAGGACATAAGGAGGCTACAAAGGAACATAGCTAAGTTAAGTGAGTGGGCAAAGATCTGACAAATGTAGTATAATGTGGGCAAATTGAACTCATTCATTTTGACAGGAAGAATAAAAAAGAAGTTCATTATCTAAATGGTGAGAGATTGCAGAGCCCTGAGATTCAGAGGGATCTGGGTGTCCTGGTGTATGAATCAAAAAAGGTTTGCAGGTACAGCAAGTAACTAGGAAAGCTAGTAGGATATTATCATTCGTTGTGAGGGGAATTGATTACAAAAGTAGAGAGGTTATGCTTCCGTTGCACAGGGCACTGGTGAGATAACATCTGGAGTACTGTGTACAGTATTGGTCTCCTTATTTAAGGAAAAATGTCAATGTGTTGGAAGCAGTGAAGAGAGTTTTACAGGAATGGACAGGTTGTCTTATGAGGAAAGGTTGGACAGGTTAGGCCTGTATCCACTGGTGTTTAGAAGAGTAATTGAAACCTTTAAGATCCTGACGGGTCTTGGGAGGGTAGATTTGGAGTGGGTGATACCTCTTGTGGGAGAATCTAGAACTCGGGTCACTATTTAAAAACAAAGGGTCGCTCATTTAAAACAGAGATGAAGGAACTCTTTTCACACAGGAGGCTGAGAGTCTTTGGAACTCTTCTTCAAAAGGTGGTGGAAGCAGAGTCTTTGAATATTTTTAAGGCAAAGCTAGATAGATTCTTGATTAACAAGGGGATGAAAGGTTATCAGAGGTAGGCAGGAATGTGTGGTTGAAGTTACAATCAGATCAACTATGATCTTATTAAATGGTGGAGCAGGTTCAAGGTCCGAATGGCCTACTCCTGCTCCTAATTTGCATGTTTATATGTTCTTACAGCACTCACCCACTGTGGTAAGGTAGAGTGCTATGTACCTTTAAGAGAATGTAGTTAGTTGACCATGTGACTGTATTGACCAATCACTACATAGTAGGGGCTTCTTGGGTAACTGTAAGTCTAAAACTGGAGGTGATGGAAGAAGCACATATGGTGTTAGTGGTCTGTTCTTAGTTCCAATAAACTACCAATGTTTGTTCAGTTAATCGGTCTCTCTGCCTATATTGTATCAAGCACCAACTAATGTGTTAATGTCAAGGGCACAGCTAGCGTTTGCCAGACAAAGCAAACCTGATAATCAAAAACATAAAACCCACACACTCCACCACCGCAGAGACACAAACCTTGGTGGGACATAGTTCTAGTGCAAGCTTATCTTAACACCATGTTTTTGTTCACTGAAATTACAGTTAAATTCATCAACCTCAGTTGGAGTCAGCAATAATCCAGGTGCTGAACAGGCAAAGTGAGGCATTTGACCATCAAATTAAATAATCTGTAACACTTCAAGGGCAATTAGGGATAGGCAATAAATGCTGGCCTTGGCAGTGACACCCAGATACCATGAAAGATTAAATAAACATGGCATATTGGAAAATAAAATACTAGCCTTCAACATATTTGAAAGATGAACCTTTATTTGGTGCAAAATTTAGATGCACAGAACCCTTGTTTTTAGATGCAACGAGTGGCTTTGGAGGTCTGAAATGGCATCATGAAATGCTCAGCTGGCACATTGGTGCTGGCGTTAGCGCTTGCAGTTGGCAAGTGTAATTGACATCTGTCGGAGGTGGAGAAGGATACAGATTACAAGTCAATTGGCACCAGGACTTCAATTTTGAGGCTCAAACCAATGTCTTCTCTCAATCACATGTAGCTAAACACATGTTCAACAACAGGAAGGATCCCCACCAGTACTATTTAAAAAGGTAATTAACTACTCTTCAGGTTAGTTGCTAGTTGAATTCTATTAGTTGTTGGTACAATTGTACAAGTTTTTGGTGTTTTTGAGAGTTCTTCAAAGCTAGCAAAGTCTGCAGAGAAAGGTTCTGAAAGACTTGGTCCTTTATTTCAAAGCTTCTAAACAAACCAGTTTCTCCTTTGCATGGGTGCAATAGTAAATATTACTGTTGGTCTATAGCATGAAGGGGAGAATGAGCAGAGGGCAGGCAAAACAGGACAAGCTGCTGGAAGTGGGAGGAAGAAGAGGGAGAGAAAGACACTCAGCAGGAGGCCATATCTGCTCAGGGTGTTGAGGGAGCAATTCTCCTATCTGAACATCAGCAAGGAACAATTCTACAGCCCCCTTTATTGGGGGCTATTGAATTTAGACCATGTTACACTGCTGCATTCTTAGTAAAATTACAGATGTTAGTTTAGGAGAATAATGAAATGAGAATAAAGTTAATAGCATCATATTTGCAGCCCATGTTTCTTTCCTCTTGGAATGATTGGGTTTCTTTTTTGCACACTTGGATTTCCAAAAGGTTATTCATCAAATGCAGCTGCTTTGCAAATACAGCACTATATGTTGCGAGCAGTCATGGATTTATAGAGCCTCCACCTCTAGAGAGTGCTAATACCGGGCTTTCATTCCAGGAAAAATAATCATCCTTTCTCCACTGTAGGAACAGTGAACTTTGCAGATGTTAATCTCATTGTATGTTCCAGTTAATCATTCCAGGGCTCAAAGCAACAAGAACCAGCCAGTGTTTCATTTTACTCCAGCAGGCTGGTAGATTCCAAATTACATTAAATATGATTATACATAGCAAAGTAGTAATTTGGAAAGCACAGTGGGCCTTAGCTATAAATATTGTCTCTGGGAGATACACAAAATCCAAATGATAATGAATGTGTTAAACAAACAGTGTTTCATAAGACTCATAAATTTCAGCCTTGGCTTAGTGGCAACACTTTAACTTCTGAGTCAGAGAGGTATAAATTCACCTTGGACACTCACACAAAACAGGCGAGAATGAATCAGCAGCCCATGTTGCACTGACTTCAATGGAAAAAGGAAATCAGGTGAAGTGGTAAACAAGCCGTTGATACCCCCTTACCTATTTTGCATAACTGTCCAGCACTATTTCATATCCCAAATGGTCCTGGATTTAAACTCCACTCCAGGGCTTGGTCACATAACCTATGCTGACACTTCAGTTCAGTACTAACTAACAGGAGTGCTGCATTGCTAGAGATGCCATCTCTCAGTTGAGATGTTAAACTAAAACCCTACTTGTCAGCACAGGTGAGGAAAGATCCTATGGTATAAGTGAAAGAGCAGGGAACTTCTCCTGGTGTCCAGGCCAATAGTTCTCTCTCATCTGACACAACAAAATAAATTAATTAGTCATTTAGCCATTGGCATTTATCAGACCTTGAAATACAAATTGGCTGCAGTGTTTGCCTACAGTAGAACAGTAAAAATACTTAACAAAAATAAAAATACCTGGAAAAGCTCAGCAGGTCTGACAGCATCTGCGGAGAGGAACACAGTTAACATTTCGAGTCTATATGACTCTTCAACAGAACTAAGGAAAAATAGAAAAGAGGTGAAATATGAGTTAGTTTAAGGGGGTGGGGGGGGAATAGGTAGAGCTGGATAGAGGGCCAGTGATAGGTGGAGATAACCAAAAGATGTCATAGAAAAAAGGACAAAGAGGTGTTGAAGGTAGTGATATTATCTAAGGAATGTGCTAATAGGTGACATTAAGGGTGGAAAGCAGGACGAGCAAGGTACAGATAGCCCTAGTGGGGGTGGGGTGGGGGGAAAGGATTGAAATAGGCTAAAAGATAGAGCTAAAACATTGGTTGGAAATACATTTAAAAATAATGGAAATAGGTGGGAAAAGAAAAATCTATATAAATTATTGGAAAAAAGGGGGATCGGAAAGGGGGTGGGGATGGAGGAGCGAGCTCATGATCTAAAATTGTTGAACTCAATATTCTGTCCGGAAGGCTGTAAAGTGCCTAATAGGAAGACGAGGTGCTGTTCCTCCAGTTTGCGTTGAGCTTCACTGGAACAATGCAGCAGGTCAAGGACAGTCAGGTGGGCATGAGAGCAGGGTGGAGTGTTGAATAGGCAAGCGACAGAGAGGTCTGGGTCATGCTTGTGGACAGACCGAAGGTGTTCCGCAAAGCAGTCACCCAGTCTGCATTTGGTCTCTCCAATGTAGAGGAAACTGCACTGGGAGCAGCGAATGCAGTAGACTAAATTGAGGGAAGTGCAAGTGAAATGCTGCTTCACTTGAAGGGAGTGTTTGGGCCCTTGGATGGTGAGGAGAGGGGAAGTAAAGGTGCAGGTGTTGTACCTTCTGAGGTTGCATGGGAAGGTGCTGTGGGAGGGTGTTGAGATATAGGGTGATGAAGGAGTGGACCAGGGTGTCCCGGAGGGAACGATCCCTGCGGAATGCTGCCGGGGGTTGAAGGGAAGATGTGTTTGATGGTGGCATCATGCTGGAGTTGGCGGAAATGGCAGAGGATGATCCTTTGAATGCGGAGGCTGGTGGGGTGATAAGTGAGGACAAGGGGGACCCTTTCATGGTTCTGGGAGGGAGAGGAAGGTGTGAGGGCGGATGTGTGGGAGATGGGCCAGACACGGTTGAGGGCCCTGTTAACCACCATGGGTGGAAAACCTCGGTGAAGGAAGAAGGAAGACATGTCAGAGGAACTGTTTTTGAAAGTGGCATCATCAAAACAGATGTGACGGAGGCAAAGGAACTGAGAGAATGGGATGGAGTCCTTATAGGAAGCGGGATGTGAGGAGCTGTAGTCGAGATAGCTGTGGGAGTCGATAGGCTTGTAATGAATATTGGTGGACATTCTATCACCAGAAATTGAGACAAAGAGGTCAAGGAAGGGAAGGGAAGTACCAGAGATGAACCATGTGAAAATGATGGAGGGGTGGAAATTAGAAGCAAAATTAATAAATTTTTCCAGGTCCAAAAGAGAGCATGAAGCAGCACCAAAGTAATCATCAATGTACCAGAGAAAGGGTAGTGGGAGGGGGCTGGAGTAGGACTTGAACAAGGAATGTTGCGCATACCCCATAAAGAGACAGGCATAACTGGGGCCCATGCTAGTACCATAGCCACACCTTTTATTTGGAGGAAGTGAGAGGATTTTAAGGAGAAATTGTTCAGTGTGAGAACAAGTTCAGCCAGACGGAGGAGAGTAGTGGTGGATGGGGATTGTTCGGGCCTCTGCTTGAGGAAGAAGCAGAGAGCCCTCAGACTATCCCAGTGGGGGATGGAGGTGTAGAGGGATTAGATGTCCATGGTGAAGAGGAGGCAATTGGGGCCAGGGAACTGGAAATTGTTGATATGATGTAGGGTGTCAGAGAAATCATGGATGTAGGTGGGAAGGGACTGGACAAGGGGAGAGAGAATGGAGTCAAGATAGCAAGAAATGAGTTCCGTGGGGCAGGAACAGGCCGACGCAATCGGTCTGCTAGGACAGTCCTGTTTGTGGATTTTGGGTAGGAGGTAGAAGCGGGCCGTCTGAGGTTGGGAGACTATGAGTTTGGAAGCTGTGGAAGGAAGATCTCCAGAGGAGATGAGCTCAGTAACAGTCCTGGAAACAATGGCTCAAAGGATCATCCTCCCCCATTTCCACCAACTCCAGCATGATGCCACCACCAGAAACATCTTCCCTTCATCACCCCACCCGGTGGCATTCCACAGGGATCGTTCCCTCTATCCAGCTCTACCTATCCCACTCCCCCTTAAACCAGCTTATATTTCACCTCTTTTCTATTTTTCCTTAGTTCTGTTGAAGAGTCATATGGACTCGAAACGTTAACTGTATTCCTCTCTACAGCTGCTGTCAGACCAGCTGAGTTTTTCCAGGTATTTTTATTTTTGTTTTGAATTTCTAGCATCCGCAGTTTTTTGCTTTTATCTTAGTAAAAATACTTAATTTGCTGTGAAGCTCTTTGTAACATACTGAGGGCTTGAAGGTACAATATGAATGCACATTCTTCATTTTTGTAATAGAGAACCATGTCACTGTTACAGGCCAAGATTTATTATTTAGGGAAATTGCTTGATGCCTTCAGAAATTTGTATCTGGCTTCAATGCATTCGTCTATGAATTTGCTAAGTATGTCAGAGCTCTATTAAATATTTAAAATAAATGCAAAAGAACTGGGATGAGCCACTCAGCAAATCACAACATAGTCCACTGGTGCTTCATACTTCAAGGCGTAGATAACCATATTCATCATCTGGAGTGTTGGTGGGTACAGAGGTGACTGCTAAAGCTAATTTGCATCTGGAAGGTTCTGCTGCAAATAGGACAGGCTACTGCAGACAATTGAATTTTGTATCAGTTGCTTGCTCAGCTTTTCCTCTCCTTGTGTTGTCTCTCTGCCTCTTATATGTGCTGGTTTTTGAAGGAGGCTGCACCTTTTTTCATAAGTTTGCACCAAGTGCAGTGATTCTGGGAAAGCTTCTCCCAGGCCTCGAAGTTGATATTAAAACTCTTAAGTTAAATATTCAGAGTGTCATTGTAGCACTTCCTTTGATCGTCATGAGAGTGCACCCCAGACTCACGTTCCCCACATAAGATTCACCTTGATAAGTGAGCGTCAGGCATTCTGGTGACCCTACCAGCCCATCACAGTTGTAACTGTCTCAATGTGGTGTGGAGGCATGGCATTCCAGCTCGGCTGAACATCTCAATGTCTGGTATTTTGTCCTGCCATCTGATATACAAAGGCTTTTGAAGGCAGCTCAAGTGAAAGTGGTTGAGCTTCTTGGCATGATGCTGGTACACAGTCCAAGTCTCGCGTGCATGGAGCAGAATATTGTTCTGTAGACTTTCACTTTGATAGGCAGACCTACTCGTCTTCATTCTCAGACTGATGTAGGGCAACCATCTTATCATCCAACCTCACACACTCAAAAGGCCGGCCCATATTCACAGGCATTTCACTCACTGCCAGCTCAAGCGACATCATCGCTCAGTCTCTCACACACACCCTCACATCTCATCTCCTCTAGACACTGCCTCCTCAGCCCTCACCACCTTGAGGCCACTTGTACAGATCAACCTATGCACACCTGGGGATACCCCACAGTACAGCCCTTGCCATGCAGCCTCTTCCCTTGCCTTTGGCCACTTCTACCCCTTCACCAAGCAAGCCCCAGCTCTGTAGCCATTGAAAAGGCACTCCCTCCTTACGGCTGGTCTGGTAGGTAGATACCTGCCCGTGAGCCCCCATAAAAATGATGAGTGCTGCCTGCAAATCTTGGCGCTGATGACTATGAGTGCTGCCCAAAGCAAGGTTGGCAAACAAACCTCAAAGTCCCAAGTGAAGTGCAGTTCGCCAGGTGCACGTTGCTTATGTACAGTTGTGAAACACATCAACATGCAATGACGCAGATGTGCCTAGATAATCCAGTGTGAGTGGATGATTCTGGTGAGCAGGGCTTATAATAAGATACTAAAGTATTGAAATTAGGTTCCCGACATGTGGCGGGGGGAAATGCAGTCCGCCATTGATGGGTAGAGCGGATGATTGCAAACTGGCTTCACGATGGCGTGAAACCAATTTTTGGCCTTCTCGTCATACTGAACCATCCCCGCTCGCCAGTGAGGCTGGAAAATTCCGGCCTTTACTTCAGTTTTCTTTGTGCTGACTGTAAGGCTAAATTTGTTACATGCACTGGAGAATAAGTCCATGTTCCTGTAGCATAGTCATCAGCAAACAGGAAATCACAAAGTATGTCTTTGGAGACCTTGGTCTTTGTTTGGAGTTGTCTCAGATTGAGCAGCTTCCCGTCCACGTAATACCTGATTTTGATGCCAGGATCACCATCATGGAAGACATAAAAGATCATGATGGAGAAAAACATGCTGAAGAGGATTAGCACTAGCACACAGTCTTTTTTAACTCTATTAGTGACTGGAAATGGGTAAAAGAAGTACCATTATCCAGGCACGTGTGAGCGTGCCAAAATGGAACTGTCAAACCATTATGATGAATTTCTCAGGGCAGTTGAGTTTCTCCATTATCTTCCAAAGGCTCTCATGACTGACTGTGCCAAAGGCCTTGGTCAGGTCAATAAACATTGTGTAGAGGCCCATGTTCTGTACTTAGCATTTATCCTGGAGCTGTGTAACTGCAACCAACATAGCAATGGTTCCTTAACCTTTTCTGAAACTGCACTAACTCTCCGGCAGCAGATCCTGGTCGAGATGTTGCAGTAAGCAGTTCGGAATGAATCTGGCACAGATTTTGCTGACAATGGAGAGGGGTGAGATTCCTCTATGAGTGTCGCAGGTTTGTTGAGCTCCTTTCTGCTTGTACCAGCCGACAATGAAGGTATCTTTTTGTATTATTGCGGGATGGTTCCTTGCTCCCACATAGGCTGAAAGGCATTGACCTCCAGCCTTCTACCCTCAGGTGGGATAGCATCAGCTCCTGGAGCTTTGCCACTACACATGAGTTTGCTGCATTCATCATGTTTAACAGTGTGGGAGGGTCATCAAGCGGGCAGCTGATGGAACCTGAAGTATCCTGTTGATTGTTTCTACATAGATGAAGGGTGATTGAGGATTTGGTTAAAGTTCTCTGTGCATCTTTCTAGACTTTTGTTTTTTTTTGTGAGCAGAGTTGGCCCTTGGCACTGAGAATTAGTACCCTTACATCCCTTACACCCCAATAATAACATATTAAAAAACCATGCTCAAATTCCAATTTGCCCTCCCCCAGTTTTCCCTCTCTATCTCCTAAAGTCACTAAATTATCTGTTTCTCTATCCACAAATGCTACCCAACCTGCTGAGCGTTTCCAGAATTTTCTGTTTTTATTTCAGCTTTCCAGAATCTGCAGTATTTTGCTTTTTGTTTTATTCTTATAATGAACTTATTTGTATTATTGTTTTAAATTACTGATTCATGGTCATTTTCATTGTCATGAAAAAGTTGCATAATCATTTAATGAAAGAGAAAATGCAGTTACCTAGGAAGCTCACTTTATAAAATTAAGGAAAATATTATTTAAGTCAAAATTTCCAGCTTTGTTCAGAAAATTTTGCAAAAACAAAACCACTTGTACACTGGAAGTGCATTATACACTGTGAAGTGGCAAGACATGGATTGACCTCCCCCAATCATATGGCCAAGATTGGTAACTCACTGGTGCAGTACTCTTATGGCTTAAGTCATATTGGGACACATTTTGTGCAACTCTGAATGTCTAGCTTGTAAGCCACTTTGGAAGATGCGTGTGAACAAATAACCCACATCGCCTTATTGGCTGGAGAAAGACAGCCGTGCAAGGCCTTGGTGAGTCCACATCTGGAGTACTGTGTAATGTTTTGGCCTCGTTATTTGAAAAAGGATATAATTGCATTAGAAGCAATTCAGAGGAGGTTCATTTGACTTATTCCTGGGATGAAGGACTTATTTTATGAAGAAAGGTTAAATAGGTTAGGTCTTTACCCATTGGAGTTTAGAAAAATGAGAGGTGATCTTATTGAAACATATAAGATCCTGAGGGGCCTTCATAGGATGGATATCAGAAAGGTGTTTCCTCTTGTGGGGGAGGCTAGAACTAGGGGACACAGTTGAAAAATAAGAGATCTCCCTTTTAAGATGGAGATGAGGAGAGGATCATTAGTCTGTGGAATTTTCTTCCCCAGGAAACAGTGGAGGCTGGATCATTCAAGACTCAGTTAAATAGATTTCTGTTGACAAAGGGAGCCAAGGGTTAAGGAGGCCGCTGGGAAAGTGGAGGTGAGACCACAATCAGTTCACACATGATCTTATTGAAAGGCAGAGCTGTTTTGAAGGGCCAAAAGGCCTACTCCTGCTCCTTTATTCCTGTGTTCCTATACAAGGAACTGATTTTATGCAGGGAAGAAAAATTAAATGGAAGGGGAATGTTATAATGCAGAGAATGTTTGTAGACTGCTCTGAGGTTAAAAATTGCTAAAAGACAGTTTATGCACAATGAGGGAAATTAATCCCAAAATGAATGTTATCTCATATAATCTTGTTTTACAGATGCAATACTGGGTGGTAAGTAGGATTTGACCCAAAATGCTTCCTAATTTTTTAACAGCAATAAAAAGCAGCTGCTCAAAAACAACATCACTATTCTCACAGCTGTCCCAATAATGATTGTTTTGAGTCTGTTGCAAAGCTCATTTTTCCCACTTGTAATGGAATCTATGTGTAGAACAGCAGCATCAAGCGGAAAGAACATAGCTAATGCCAACAGTGTAACTATGCACATTCAGCTGAACCTAGCAAAATGGCTGAACATGATGCATTCAACCATACAATTACATACTTTTTGTATGCTGTGTAAGTTTTTAAAAATCTACTGAAGTTTAAATGTTCGGAGATTAATCCTTTGTTAAGATAGTTTTGAACAGCTGGCAAAAGAATTTGTTTCAGTTCCAATCCGTATATGAGTTGGATTAAATTGATTTAAAAATGAATCAAGTCCAAATTAAATTCATATGCATTAGATTAAGTTGCATGATCGAGTCTACTTTCTCACATATGACTGATCCAGTCAGATGATTAACTGGTTAGTGGTATGAAAGGTCACATTATATGTGACAGTTAACAAGTCTAATACTCCATCTAGTATTAAATTGCATTCAACACGTCTGTACATAAGCAGAGACACAAACAAACAGTAAGCTGTGTTGGTATCGCAAGGCATTGGATATAGATCAGTGGGAAACATAAAGGTGCAGACCATCACAGCTCTGTTTTAGGACAGAATGCTGGTTAAGAGCTTTCAGAAAGAAGAGAGGTATAAATCAGATAGACATTTTCATATTGTTATGAGCTTTTTAGTTGGTCACTGGATTGTGGCTTTGCAGACATCTGGGAGTAGATCAGCTGCCAATATCTTAACTGAAGAACGGCATTCAGTACATAGAGGTTTAAAAGGACAAGAGCTTAAACAGGGATTTTTTTTGTTTTAAAAGTCAATATCATCATAGAGCCATAATACTCAAATTGTAGTTAGAGACCACCAAAATGAACATTGAATATTGCCAAATCAAGCAGAAGAACTGCAGGATTGTGCAGATGTTTCATACAGAGCACTTTCAGCAAACAGCAGTCATTTTAGTTATTCTCTGGGCAAAGTTTAAAAATACAAGACTTTGGATGGATTTCATGCTTCAGCATTCCCACCACGTGGAAGGAAAAAGTTGAGGCCGAGGACAGAATTTTCCATGCCCACTGGCGTCGGGTGTGTTTGGCAGCATGAGTGGACCAACTGGCGAGAAGGTCAATAATCAGCTTCACAATGTTGTGAAACCAGTTTGCGATCGTCAGCCTATCGATGGCGGGACATGTTTCCCACCATCAGGAATCTCATTGTAATACATCTGGATATCATTATAAGGCCACCCCTCCGGTATCATGTCCCCCCGCTGAATCTTCTGCCCAGTGGCATCCTCCTCAGCCTGTGGAGCTGGAACCGCTGAGGTCACAGGAAGAGAGGATTCAGATGGGCTGGACACTCCCAGAGTCACCTGGATTGATGGCCCCAGGGTGTGCACCTGCTGATCCTCCTCCCTATGGGTGTCCAAGGGCCCCTAGCTGACTCCTTGCAGAGAAGGGGTAGCTGGACTGAGATTGTGTTGCCCCGCACCACTCTTGCGTTGACACTGTTGGGGGCCAACTATGGCATCAGCAATGGAGTTCAGCCCATTCAGCAGTGCAGGAGCGATATCCTGGACCAAGATGTCCATGACGGCCGCCATCCTACCAGTGTTGACCTCGGTGCATTGGCATGCCGGAACTATCACCTCGGCCTGAAGACAAACAGACTCCTCCATCGTGCTTTGCATTCTGAGGAGTGCAGCAGACATCCCTTCCTGATGTTCTTGAGCTTGCCTTTGCAGCTCCAGCAATTGTGACATGACCGAGTCCAGAGGCTCATCATCTGACTTGGACTCAGCAAATTTCTGACCTCAACTGTCCTCCGAGTGCTGGACAGCTGGGAAGTCCCTGGTTCCACCTGCTGTGGATAAGAAAGTGTGATGTGCTCACCAGGTTGTGACCCCGAGGTTACTCTAAAGCTGGGTCCCACCGAGGTGTGTGTCTCTGCGCTGGTGGAGAGAGTGGGTGAGCGCTGTGACAGCTCTTCAGGGACGGTTTCAGTGGATTCCTCTTCTGAGCTTCCCTCTTGGCTTGATTGGAGGCCCTGGGTCGTGGACTCTCTTAGTTGTTTGGCAGATGTACCTGTGAAAGCAAGGAGAGAAAATTAATGCATGACAGTGGCCTGTGAAACAGGACACATCACTCACAGCATGGTTGTCTGATAGATGTTGCACTGCTGGGTCATCACTTGTTAGAGCAGCGCCGACCTCACCATCAGCACAGGACCAGTCCAGATCCATGCCAGCCAGCTGGACGGCTCTGTTTTGAAGTCCGTGAGGACCTTGATATCAGGCATTTCTCCATCGGTGAGCGACATCTCCCTGTTGTTGTGAGCCCGTTTGTCCTGCATGAATAGAGATGGAGAAAGTGTAAGCAGGCGCCTGCCAGGCCAGATGATAAGTGTGCCTGGCAAGTGTGGGTGCTGAGTGGTCCCATGGATGGGATGAGGACAATGAAGCTGTGTGTGAGAGAATGAATAGTGATATCCTTTGAACTGGCAATCAGTGATGGACTTATGGATGTGTGATGGGTTTGTGAGTGTGTGAGTTGAGAGTGATGAGAAGAATGACTTACCCTGGTGGGACAGAGGAGATCATTTGTCCTCTTGTGGCCCTGGGTGGCTGACCTCTTTTGCAGAGTGTTGGCGCTGACCACTGCTGCCACCACCTCCCATGCTGGATTGGTGATGCCGCTCCTGCAGACAGAGCGGGTGCAGAGGACATCATAGTGGGCCTCCATGGCGACTGAAAGGTGCTTGAGGGACACTAAACTGGGGTGGTTGCAGTCTTTTTGCATTTTTGGGCCATCCTGTTTTCTGTGCAGCAGTCCTGGGCTGGAAACAGAGAGATGTGCGTGTAGCTGCATTTTAAATGTGATGCTTGGCATAATGAAGTGGCGAGATGATGGCGTGACAGGCCATTGAGAACCTGCCCGCCATCAAAACGGCTTTTTTCCCATGAATACATAATTAATGCGGCGGGTTTGGGACAATAATGTGTAAGAAGCCGTCATTGCGGCCAGCAGGCAAAACATCGATTCCCCCACTCACTAATGCACTTAGTGCAAATCTGGGATGGTTCCACCCCAGGTTTCAAACACAAGTAAAATAACATTGAAGCAGGTATCGCTCTGTTTTTGTCGACATCAAGAAGTCCACCATTTTGGTTAAGGCCTACAAATAGGCAGCCCAGGTGCCTGCTGGGACAGGGAAGGAGCCTTACTAACTCATGCAAACTGGGTCCTATGACATCATTAGGACCCCAATATAATTTGAAAATATCAAAAGAAGCTTCAAATGGTTTGTATACAATTGTGTCAAGAAAAGCTTTAATACATTGACTTTCCAATGCTCGACTCTCCATGGCCCTCCTCGAGGATTGCTTTCTTCCCTTTAGCTTACTTGGACAGACTGAGCTCTATAGTGGACTCAGTGGATTTTTGGCTCCCCCATTCAGTTAATTGCTTCAAATGTGCAGTTTGTAGTTTTCACAGCCCACTATCTAGATAAACAATAACGCAACGCAGACATTGTAACAATGATCCCCAACTCTGTATACAAGCTATTGCAATGCATCTGTGACCACCATGCAAACTCTTCTGTCTTTACAGCCCAGATTGAGGACCCACCCTTTGATGTCTAGCCAGGGAGCCTCAAGGAGCTTGCCTATATAGTTGCAATCATTACTACATATCCTATCTGGCTTAATATACACATGAATATATGAAATAGGAGTAGAAGTAGCCCCTCAAGCCTGTTCCACCATTCAATAAGTTCATGGCTGATCTGTTTGTGTTTCAAGTTCCACATTCCCATCTACCCCGATACCCTTTGATTCCCTTGCCTAGCAAGAATCCATATACTTCTCTCTGCCATAAAAATATTCAATGACCCCGCCTCTAATGTCTTCAGAGGCAGAGAGTTCCAAAGTCGCATTACTCACTGAAGGAAAAATTTTCTTCCCATCTCTGTCCTAAAAGGGCGACCCCTAATTTTAAAACAGTGCCCCCTATTTCTGGAGTCACCCACCAGAGGAAACATCCTTTCAATGTCCACTTTGTCAATACTGTTCAGGATCTTACATACTTCAATCAAGTCACCCCTCACCCTAAAATCCAGTGGAAACAAGCCCAGTCTTTCTAACCTTTCCTCATTCCAGCTATCAATCTAGTAAACCTCCTCTGAACTGCCTCCAATGAATTTACATCCTTCCTTAAACAAGGAGACCAAAACTGCACACAGTATTCAAGATGTGGTCTCACCAATGCCCTGTATAACTGAAGCATAATATTCTTACTTTTATGTTCAGTTCCTCTCACAATAAAGGATAGCATTCCATTAACCTTCTTAATTACTTGCTGTACCTGCATACAAACATTTTGTGATTTATGGACTAGAACACCTAGATCCCTCTGTACCTCGGAATTCTGCAGCCGTTCTCCATTTAAGTAATACTTTGCTTTTTTATTCTTCCTGCCAAAGTGAACAACTTCATATTTTCCCACATTATATTCCATTTGCCAGAATTTTGCCCACTCACTCAACCTATTTATATTCATCTGCAACCTTCTTATGTATTCTTCACAACAAACTTTCCTACCTACCTTTGTGTTATCCGCAAATTTAGCTACCATACCTTCTCTCCCCTCATCTAAGTAATTGATATAAATTGTAAAAAAGTTGAGGCCCCCGCACAGATCCCTGCGGGACTCCACTTGTCACAGACTGCCATTCAGAAAAAGACCCATTTCCGCATACTCTCTGTTTCCTGTTTCCTGATCTGGAATTCCTCTAGCTGCTTACACTTCCTGAAAATGTGTTTGTCATGGATCGCCTTGGCGTCCAAAATCCCCACATTCCACAGCAGCAACATAACACCTGGCCTGCCATTGTTACTTATGTTATTTAGTTAACTTAATTTAATTATCCACTTAATTAATTTAGAATAATCCCTGTGTATGCTACACCTCTTTCCCCCATACATTGAATTCCCACATGAACCTAATTTGCTACTCATTCAGGCTCTGTCTCACACTAGCGTAGTCGCCTATCTCCTCACGCACTCCTTACTGACCATGCAGTTTGAAAAGCCTGTCTCTTTATAGACCCTCTGATGAGTCACTAGCTAGTTTAGCTTCCTATTACAGTAATTAACACCACTTGAACAAACTGCTTTCAGGTGATTGACAGATAACTTCCACGCTGGGCAGTTCTCTGTTTAACAACTAACCTAACTTACTTGAAGGTTAGTATTATGTCAGATCTTGATTCTTAATCTATCGTTGAAACCTGAAAAGGAATTAAAAGAACCATGTGAATTATTCACATTCATTACTCATTCAGTCTCTGTCTCACTCAGGCATAGTTGCCTGTTTCCTCACGTGCCCATTACTCATGTGATCATGACATGCAATCTCTGCCATGAGGCACAGAGCTGGAGGCAGCTATGTTATCTTTAGTTCAATAAAGATATTATACTAGAAAGACGGTAGTCTTTGAACTCATAACATGGTGTCAGAAGTGGGGCTGAGATTGAGTTTTTGAAATCTGAAAAAGCTGGAGAGAAGCCACAGCTAATAAAAAGGGAACTCAGAAATGTGAGGAGCTGCTAATAGCTGCTGAAGAAAGCCACTGAGAAGGAAAAGCAAACACAAGGTGAAGGCTGCTAAGTAATCACTCCATGTGTATCACTATGTAAATTTTCCTCTCCATGCTCCTGTCAAAATGAAAGGCAATATGCAGCAGAACTGGCAATTTTTCCACTTGCAGTGGCAAAACTATGAGATTGCAACAGATTTAATAAACAAGACAGAGCCAATACAAGTAGCAAAACTTATAACACTGTTGGGAAGACACTGCTACAAATTGCATTCCACTCTAAATCTCTCCAAAGAACAGAAAAAAACAGACGGCAAAGGTTTTGAAAGCCTTGAAGGCATGCTTTGAATCTCAAGTGCAAATAACTTAAGGACACTATGTATTCAACACTAGGGGCAGAATCATCTCAGATTTGCACTAAGTGTGGTAGGGGGAGTGAAAAAAGTCATTTTACCTACCGGCTGCAATGGTGGGTTTTCGCGCCATATCATCCCTTTCACCCCTCATAAATTATGCAGTCATGAGAAACACAATGGATCGCTGGCAGGTGGCTTTCGATCTGCTCACCATGCCTTTACATCACCATTTCTTCATGCCAGTCACCATATTTAAATTGCAGCCGCACGCACAGTTCTCAATGCTTGCAGACCACTTTTCTCGTGAAGACATGACCCCAAAAGCCAAGAAACGCGCAGCTACCTGATTCAGTGTCACATCCCTGGGACTTCTTCTGGATGCCATGGAGGCCTGCCACCAATGGGACCAGATGATTCCGCCTAAGAACTTAAGATGAAAAAAATCCATTGATCAGTACATGACTGCAGTAAGACAGCTCGCAGAATCCTGTGAATTCGGGCAACTAAAAGAATATCTCATTAAAGATAAAATTGTCTCAGGCATAAGAGATCCTGCAGTGAGAGCAAGTCTACTGGGAGAGGAGAAACTTATCTCAAGAAAGTGATAGACATGTGCAGAAGTGCGGAGGTTGTAAAATATCAGCTGGAGCACATGTATAGCAGAACAGACCAGGAGTTACATTGTGCCGATAGACATTTCAGGCCAAAAGGACAGAATAATCATGGACAAAGAATGCAAATACTTCAGAGGACATCATACAAAGGAAAAGAAGGATCGTACAATGTGGGGAAGATGGTATTTTATCAGCAAGAAGCCGAAGCATTTCACACACAACTGTTTGGCTAGAAAGAAGCAAAACAAGCCTATACAGATGGCCACTGGAGCGATATCAGCCAAAGATTCTGATGAATCACTATACGCCAAAGCACAGGTTGGTTTTGTCAGGTCTGTAGGTGATAAATGGTTTGTGGCTTTTGGAATGATAACCACAGAAGGAGAGCATCAAGTGAATATGAAGCATTAGGTAGACACTGGTGTGTCATGCAGCATCATGACCTTCACAGACCTAAGTGAAGTGGCTCAAAATGGCAAAGCAAAATGAAGCCCTGGAAAGTAAAGTTGAGCCTATATGATGACATGATACTCATACCAAGAGGACAAATTAGTCTGAGAACTCAATGCAATGGCAAGAATGAAGATCTGGAGTTCCAGATTATAGATGGTACACAAAAGCAATTCATCTCAGTTAGAGCAAGACTCAAACTTGGACTGGTTACCCTAAACGTGCCAGCAG
Source organism: Carcharodon carcharias (assembly GCF_017639515.1). Taxonomy (NCBI): domain Eukaryota; kingdom Metazoa; phylum Chordata; class Chondrichthyes; order Lamniformes; family Lamnidae; genus Carcharodon; species Carcharodon carcharias. Next base: position 58,682,761 of record NC_054486.1, read on the forward strand.
AGATTTAAAATGTGTCACAGCATAGTAAACTACTGCTGCTGAACAGATCCTAGAGCACAAAGATTTGTTTACAAGGTTTGGATATCTAGGTGGTGAATATTGTCTCGAAGTAGACTAGAGTGTAAGGCCAATTCAGCATCCGCCGAGAAGAGTTTCAGCTGTCCTCAAGTCCAGCCTAAAAAACAAGATAGAAGAGCTGGAAAAGAAGGAAGTATTCAAGAAAGTAACAACTCCTACAGACTGGATTAACAGCATTTTAACTGTGAAATAACCTGGAAAGCTAAGAATATGCTTAGACCTAAAGCTTCAAAGAGATCTCACTACCCCATGATAGCCATCAAAGAAATTTTGCCAAAACTTGCCAAGGCAAAGATCTTTGCTACACTGGATGCAAAGAATGGTTACTGGCAAGTGAAGCTGGATGAAAGCAGCAGCTTTCTAATGACATTCTGGTTGCTGTTGAGGAGATACAGGTGGCTGTACATGTGGTTTGGCATTTCCACTGCTCCAGAAGAATATCAACACAGACAGCATGAGAAAGTCAGTGATCTTTCCGGAGTGGAAGCCATAGTAGATGATCTGCTAGTCTATGGATATGGAGACACAATGGAAGAAGCCATAGCTGACCATGATCAGAATCTAGTGTGACTGCTGGAGAGAGCTTTTCAGATGAACCTAAGCTGAACAAGAAACAATTGCAACTGAAAATGACTGACGTCAGGTACATAGGTCATGTGTTGACAGCAAAGGGTCTTCACCTGGACCCTGACAAGGTGAGAGCTGTAGCAGCAATGCAATTATCAACAGACGTGAAAGCAGTGCAACAATTTGTTGGATTCGTGAGCTATCGAGCAAACTTTTTACCTAACTTGTCATCAGAGTGTGAACCATTATGCAAGCTCAAGGCCAAGGATGCGCAGTGGTATTGGTGCACAGAACAAGAGAAGCATTCACCAAAATCAAACAACTAGTGACAACAATGCCAGTGCTGAAGTACTATTATGTCGATGATGAAGTCACCTTGCAGTGTGATGCCAGCGAGACAGGTCTCGGAACAAGTCTAATGCAGAAAGGACAAACAGTCACATTTGCATCCAGAGTGTTAACACAAACTGAACGACACTACACACAGATTGAGAAAGAGTGCCTGGCTATTGTTTTTGCTTGTGAGCATTTTCATCAATACCTGCTTGGGGGACATAAAGTAATAATGGAGTCTTACTACAAGCCACTTCAAAGCATTTTTCTCAAACCGCTATTTGCTCCCAAGTGTCTGCAAAGAATGTTACTTCATTTACAGAGATATCATCTGGTCATGACATACAAGCAAGGGAAACAGATGCACATCACTGACATGCTGTCGAGAGCAGTAGTCCCTATGGAGAAAGTTGCGGATGCTACAATAAAGTGTGAAATCTTCCAGATTCAAGATGAAGCAGCAGTTCGACATGCCCTGGAAGTCATCAACCCAGCAGAGATATTGAATCTGACAGATAAGCACCTTGCTCAAATCAAGCGAACTACCCAACAGTTTATTAAAGCATGGGAACAGTTGCGGTCTAAGAGTAACTTGGGTAACTTGCAGTTACACATGATAGTGCATGCAAATTTGTATTTTGTTCATTATGAAAAGAGGGATGCTTGTATCTTTTGTTTGTTATGAAAGGGGGATCTTTGGGTTTTGAAATGCAATCATTACTACATGTTCTATCTGGCTTGTTGTAGCCATGTGACCTCTGCCACAAGGCACAGGGCTGGAAGCAGCCATGTTACATTCAGTTCAATAAAGACATTACACTAGAAAGACTGTAGTCTTTGAACTCCTAACAATAGTCTGCTGTAAAGATTGAATAGAATAACACCTTAAGTAGCTCAATGTCACAATGAGGGACAATGGGACCATCTTTAAGAATACCGCAAGGTGTTTGTAATGATCAAGAACAGTTCCCTTGGCTGATTAATCAATGAACACATCAGCCCCTAATTGTTTTAGTTAATCATTCATGGGATAAGGGTGTCGCTGGCTAGGCCAGCATTAATTTCCCATCTCTAATTGCCCTTGAGAATGTGATGGTGAGCTTGAACTGCTGCAGCCCATGTGATGTAGGTACACCCACAATACTGTTAGGGAGGGAATTGCAGGATTTTGACCCTATGACAGTGAAAAAATGACAATATATTTCCAAGTCAGGATGGTGAGTGGCTTGGAGCAGAAATTTCATGTGTGGTGTTCTCATGTGTCTGCTGCCCTTGCTCTTCTCGATGGTAGTGGTCATGGGTTTGGAAGGTGCTGCCTAGAGAGGTTTGGTGAGTTCCTGCAGTGCATCTTGTAGATGGTGCTACCTGCTGTCACTGTGGTGGAGGGAGTGAAAGTTTGTGGATGAGGTGCCAATCAAGTGGGCTGCTCTGTCCTGGATGGTGTCAAGCTTCTTGGGTGTTGTTGGAGCTGCACTCATCCAGGCAAGGGGAGAGTATTCCATCACACTCCTGACTTGTGCCTTGTAGATTGTGGATGGGCTTTGGAGAGCCAGGAGGTGAGTTACTCGCTGCAGAATTCCCAGCCCCTGGATTGCTCATGTAGCTACAGCATTTATAAGGCTGGTCCAGTTCAGTTTCTGGTCAATGGTAACTCCCAGGATGTTGATAGTGGGGGATACAGTGATAGTAATGCTATTGAATGTCAAGGGACGATAGATGTTGTCCAGGTTTTTCTGCATTTGGACATGGACTGCTCCAGTATCTGAGGTGTCACAAATGGTTCTGAATTATTTGCAATCATTATGTGTGGACCAAAACAAATTTATACATGGAGGAACATCTAGTAAACAAGTGTACTAGTTCAAATGGAAGACATGAATACAGTGTCGCCTTATACGTTGATCCTCCCTTTACAAAATTATAAAATGTTAAAAGAATAAACTCATGCAAAACTCCAGTTGCCACAGGCAGAATTTCTGCACTCTGTGTTAATCAGAAGATGGAAAGAAACATCAGCCAAGATTCACACACAGGCGGTATTCAGCAAGCCAAACTACAAATACATATGTAGTCATCAGACCTGATCAGAAACTCAATGCAAAGTGGTCAAATTTTCAGATGATACCAAGTTGGATTGGCAGTGAGATTAAAGGAGGCAACTTGGAAATTACAGATGTAGCTGGGCAAGATGTATAAATGAATGGACAATGGAAAATGAAATTAATATAGATAAATGTTAGGTGCCACATTAGGGAAAAACATAGATGATGCGCACATGAATGCTGTCAAATCAGAGAATCATAGAATATTACAGCACAGGAGGAGGCCATTCAGTCCTTCATGCCTGTGCTGGCACTTGCTAAGGATGAAATTGAAAAAGGCTTAAAAATATCCAACCATTGTTGGGCAGCAATCAGCAAAACAAACCGGTTTTCTGGCTCTGTCATGATGGGACCTGTCACAGGAGATTCGGCAGCCCAGCCAAAAGTCCATTGACTTTCAATAAGACCGGATGATCCCAGAGGTGGGCGGGACTGGAAAATCCCACTCACAGTTGAAGCATATTAGCCCTGGAAGGAGTGAGTAAACATTATACTGCTTTGGTCAGACTGCACCTTGAATAAAGAGTCCAGTTCCAGTCATCCAGGGAAGAAATTTCCCGTCAGTGAGCCGGGGGGGGGGGCCCGTCAGCTGCGTCCCCACCAAACTGTCAATGGCCTATTATGGCCAATAACAAAGTCATTAAAGCTGTTAAGAATGCTGCCAGGCGGCCTTCGCGTTATTCATGAAACCTCATCCACAGGCGGAATGAGTTTTCATGAAGGGTTCATTAATTAAATAAAAATTTTCAAAAAATTAATGGACATGTCCCAGCTTATGTGACAGTTTCACATGAGGGGACATGTCCTTAAAAAATTTTTCATCTTTACTACATTTTTCAAGACATAAACTAATCTCCCTGAGGCACCTCTGGGGTGTACATGCTGGCCCCAGCTCAGAGAAACCCCCCGCCCACACAGGGAGCGCACAGCGCTTCCGGGTCTGCATCACACTGGGCGGGCCTTAGTTGGGCTAAATGTCCTCCTTCTGTGCTGTAATATTGTATGATCGGATCAGGTTCATGCTCGCTCCTGCCCACCCCTGCACAACCCCCCCAATGGAGGGAAAATTCAGTCCCAGGAGAGACATTCAACTAGTCTGTAAAATAGTAAGTTTCCAATCAAAGACAATCCCTTTTCCTAGCATAAGCAAGAAATAATAAAAAGGAATAGTCAGTTTCTAGATGGTGGACTTCAATTGCCATTGGTTAGTAACTGAGCCCAAGCTGTGCACCCAGCCATGGACACCACTTGATGCACAACATGATGAAATAAGAGGAATAACATCCTCAGTCTTAAAACAACAAAGCAGAGTATAGACTACTGGCTGACATTAGTCTCGTGTTCATAATATTTATAATATTACTGAGTAAATGCATCCCTGGATGACAACATGATGGAAGGCAATGACCAAAAACACAACTGTATGCTCCTTATCTGGAGGGCAAGTCTGATTCCAGTCTCAAACTCAGGCAAAATATCGGAATGACTGGGATAAAGCCCATGCCCAGAGCAATTGTATTTGTATCTATTAGAAGGCCTGCATTAAAATGTTTGTTCCAGAATGCATGTTCTACTACATTTGTTCTGGCACAAACTTTATAATGTAAATGTGGTTATTGGCTATGTTTAAAAACTAACTCAGAATATTGAGTTCCACATGCTGTTAACTCATATGTTGAGTTAGATATTCAGGTTGCATATATATTGCAATATGAATCATTGCAATCTCATCACAGATAATTTTTAATAGAATCTCACATCAAATAGGCACATTCTACAGAAGCAGTTCTGATTTGCTTCAAACTGCAAGAAAATCTAGATATCGCTTCCAATAAATAATTCAGGCTTGAGACATTAGCAGTGCTAACTGGTTCAGAGGCAACTTAGCTTAATATTTATATTCATGGTTCTGCACTCTTCATTCGGCACATCAGCCAGAACATCAAAGATACCTGATGAAAATTAATCTGGTCACTAGCATGCATTTCTGATACCAATAATTTATTTTACTCTTTAAAATAAGAAGGCCCACGTGCAAAATCATGGGTCCAGCACAAGCTGACAAGATAAGCAACACACCAGAGAGATAAATTGATCAGTGGGATATGTATAGATAATTAAAATTTAGAGGTTTGATTTTTACTTTTTACTCAGATGACACATCACAGGGAGCCCACAAAAGGAGTTAGTGCTCCATGGCTGACAATATGGTGCTCTGAAGAACAAAGTAACTTTTTGCTTTATTTTTTTTTAAATAGTGACCCATCAACCAATTCCGAAATATTGGTTTTTGGATGGACTCATACAATAAAAATATTGGAATATTAGGAGAGTAAAAGAGAATTTGGGGTAAAGCACACTCAGGCCAGGCGTATCAGGTTACTTATTACGTTAATCCTGTGCTCTTGTCATGCAATATGTTGATCCCAGGCTCAGAAGAGTGATAACCTTCTTCTATACCTGTGTGTCATTGCTATTTCCATATCAACCACCTCATGACCTTTCTATGAATTTTGTTAAGCCAATTTGATCATGAGAATGTAGTGCATTAAATACCACTGCCTCAATATTCTAAGATTGGCTGGCCTTTATACAAAATACAGCACACCATCACACACATGTCTGTAAAGCATTAGACAATGAATGTGCAGGCCACGCACGCAATTGCTACTGAATCCTCTGCTGACACAAGGCAGAATTGCGCTAGTGAGCAATCAAGCTGCTGCAATGTACAACATGGCCTTGAAATGCTAACAAAAGCCTTGTTGGTCAGGTCCAATGCAGAGCGGAACTTCCATCCACCCATTCATGAAGTGTTTGAATCCTGAGGCAAGGATTCTTGCTGGTTCCAGCACAACTGGGATGCCAACTTGAAGTGGGCAAGAGGAATTGCACTGTGACACCTTGCCGCAGCATTAGTGGACTGGCAAGGCTTAGATCCATAAAATGTTTTCAATAGCCTGTTCCCTGCTTCTGCCAGTTTTGACCTGCCTTTGAATTTAGAAATTCCCTCCCTTCCCACTACCATAGCAGCATAGTTGCCAGAGGTTCAATGGCACCCTGGATTCCACTGTTGTTAACAGTATAAATGAAGGAAACAGCCTACAGTGCATTAATCCTTCATTTACACTGCATTATGATAGGCAAATCCATTTTTTGCATATAATGGCACCCAAGAATGCTTAGATATCCAACAGGATTGAAAAGTGACATTAAATTGCAGGATCAGATCTTAGGTGTCCCTCACGGTGTTAGGATTTCAAATGGGGTCAAAGTCTGCCAGATCAGAGTTCTGGCTCAATCCCCAGTCTCACTTTCCCCTGTCCGCATTGCTACAATCCTACAGAACCAGCCCTGAGAATTTCAGGACCAATGACTCCATAACATAAACTGGTTTATGGTGTTTCTTGACAAGGCTTACACAATGGGCTGGATTTTACTACTTGGCTGACATGTTGGTCTACCGGCATGTTCCACTTCTGGCCTATTTTCAAGGAGGTGGTTTCTGAGGTAGGAGGGTGTTGACAAATGCCTGTCTGCCAGCAGTGGGTGCCAATTAGGCTAATACAGTGCCAAATGAGGGCATACTTCACATGCTTTTGGAATTTCCAGATGGGGAAGGAACACCAGTGTGGCTCCGTGCAGGAAGACTGGTGACCTCCTGGCAGCAGGAAGGAGTTGGGGGGTGGGCGGTGGGCTAATGGCACATCCTGCAAAACAGCCCAGCATGAATCCACAGTCTCTCCTCTACAATGATGGCCGGCAGCTGTGGACACAGTTTATTTTGTTGCAAGTTCAATTTTCCAGAGACCACTGTCAGGATGAGGTGCCCTAGCAGTCCCCGACTGCCTAAGCACCACCTACCTCCCATGGTGGGGATGCTGAGGCTCCAGAACTGCTCATCCTCTGATTGGGCCTGGGGCATCAAAAGACCTCCCTCCATCCTTAATTTGATGGCAAAATTGGCGACAGCCAATTAGGAGGCCGCCTCCTTGAATACAGCTGAGCTGGTCTTGCAGCTGGCAAGTGCAGGTTTGGGTCCTGACATCAGGGTCCCGAAGGAAAATCCAGCCCAATGTTACTCTGTCATTGGCCATCACCAGTTTCAGTGGGCCTCAGTAGAAGTGGATCAGTGAGAAAGAGATTCAGTGATGTTGGACTATGATTTTACACAAATTTCAAATCATAAAGTGGTAGCATGGAACAGCACAGTGGTGATCACACTCACCAGGAACTGGGGGCCGAATATTATGAGGCAGCAGACAGCTTACTACCCCAGAAGTACCCCAAGGTCGGCCCTCTCCGTGCCACAGCCATAATGCACAGCAGGCAGACCAAACAGGGGCAGTGTGGGACTTCCAACTCTCACTGGGGAGGAAGCCTTGCCCTCTGGAGCTGCTAGCCAACCAGATTGGCACCTCCAGAGTGTCCAGCAGTGTCAAGGGGGCATTAGTAGGTGCTGCCAGACAGCAAGCAGAAGTCGGAGAAGGCCAATGAATACCTGGAACAAGTAAATCCGGGGTTTTGGACAGGGAGGGTTTGGGCATGGCAGGTAGGGGGTTGGGGGTTTGGGTTTATTGCTGTGGGGGGTTAGGAAGAAAGGTGGATGCTCCATCTTAGGAGGGCAGCCCCTGAAGATCAAACACCCCCTTCTTTCCCATGCCTTGAAGAAGGTAGTTGAAAAGTTATGCTGCCCGTTCCCACCCAACTGCCCACGCCAAACTTTATTATCAGGTTGACCACCCACCCTATTTTACATGCCCTCCCTGCTGGAAACATGCCCAGTGGGGGCAGGTAAAATGCTGCCCAAATGTTTCTTATATAAGATCCTTATTGCCAGAAGAGAGAAATGAGTCTGAATTTGATTGAAACCCAGCTCTCAATACTGGAAAGTATGCTAACCCGCTGCACTACCCAATGTCTTCAACAAAGGCTTATTGAGCATACATGGTGGGCATAAGGTGGAATTCTCACTGCCAGTGAAAAGATGCAGAATCCTGCAGAACAAACATCCTTACAACACCAAAATTTCCATGCAAGAGACCATGTTAAGAAAGAAATACTCTGAAAGTTGGAAACCAAAACCCATTGAAGGCATTGGTGGATACCAAGGTCTTCCAATAGTGAGGCAGGGCAGGAGAGAGAGAGGAGGCCACTGTGAAATCCCACCCCTCCAGGGGGCCACCTAAGGTCAGTTACTGCCACTTTACAAATCCCAACACTACATGGCAGCCCTGGGAAGTGAGTGCAGGGCAGCTGAAGAGGTGGGGAGCTCAGATGGATCTTAGACCTTCCAGCAGTTAGGTGTGCTGGGTGGGGAGGAGCAATCCTGGCAGGAACAGAATATTCTACATGAGGCAGTGAGATAGTAGTAGGCCTTAGCACTGCACTTCCCAATCAGACACTGCCCAACTTCAGAGGACCAGGTTCCACTGCACCATCCCCCACTCACCCGCCATTATGTTCAGCGCAGACCAAATACCTTCCCTTCCATTTTATAGTTTCTTTTGCCTCTTCTTACTATAGAATACTGTGAATGCTGTGAAGTCAGTTAAGCTGCCCAAATGATACAATGGCCCATATTTGCCATCATGGCAAAAATAGCAGAAACAGCCAAAAATCCTAAATCATGAACATGGCAATCCTCATTTTTGTGACGGGTGGAATTGGAGGCAGAGCACATTTCACGCATACGCAGTTTACCAAGGCAGCTGGTCATTTAAATCATCAACTGCCTCCACTGAAGTAGGATTTTGGTCGACCAGGAGCATAAAACCCAAAGTGTGCAGATTAGACCAGATAAGAGCAAGTCTGAACTTGGTGCATTTTTTTGAATAGGTAGGGTATCCTTTGGGGCGGTACGGTACCTTTTGGATTTGGTCCCGGGACACCTTTGGGGGAGGTTAAATGCCCTTTGGTGGAGGTCAGGTGCCTTTTGGGGTTGGTCAGCATCCTTTGGAAGTATTAAACGTAGGCATAAATGTGCATAAAAAGTGCATAAATGCAGTACTGTCAAGCTCATTGGAACTGTCAACAGACCTGTCAAAATCAACTATCAAAACTGTCAGAAGCACGTGTTAAAAGGACCTGTAGAAACTGTCAGAAGATTCTGTCAAAGAGAGCTGTCAAAGGACCTGTCAAGGCATTTAAAAGTCCAGCCCTTTAACTCTATGAAAACCACATCAGTAGTGTTAAAAAAAAAGATTCCTGCTATTTCACCCTGCCTGTTGACATAAACCTGAGGGCTTCCATTACTGGGTTAGTGCTGCATTAGTGATTTCACAATCATCCATTATCACTGTAGGGCGTCCGCTATTTAACAATTTGATTGACAGCTACAAGTGGTCCTTGACTCGTTGATGTGGGACTATGAATTCCAATGCTTGTTGTTACAAGGGATTGCGCAATTGAATTAAATGTTTGTTGTTATAGGGCTTTTATTTAGTTGAAGGATTGTAAATGTAGTAAATGCGTTTTTATGAATGAGTGTTTTTTCAATATAATGAAGTTTGTTTTAGACACTTAGCACTTTATTTTGTAGAACTTTATTTTATCTCATCTCTGCATGGGTCCCTTGGTGGAGATTAGGTTAGTTGGCATGGTAAGTGTAAGGCAAAGTGTGATGGGTGGCGAAGCATGGGTTGACATGAATTGGCACTAAGATAGCATTCAGCTATAAAGGGCCAAGGGGCTGGATACAGGAACATAGGTTGGCATGGAGGATATGAGGGGCCATGAGTGTGGGTACAGAGTATGAGGTGGCATGGGTTGGCATGGATGGGACATGGGGAGTGTGTGAGGTTGAGGGGGGTGTGTGGGTTGAGGGCTGGGGGGATGTTTTATGTTTTAATCTTTATTTTTGGACACAGAGCCTCCACCACTGGCAGCCTCCTCACTTCTTCCAGGGCAGGGTCCCCGATTCCTGTTCGACCCTGCTCCCCCAGACCGAAGTTCTGACATCTGGGCAGCCATTTTTAAAGGTCAGGTTCGTGGAGCAGGGAATTCTCTCATAGTTAAAATTTACATCAGTTAGTTGAACAAGGTTCAAATCCAATTCACAACCCAGTGTAAACAGACCTTAGCATTTTACAGAGCACAATTTAACTAGTACTGAAAAGAGCAGCAACTGTCTTTAACTGGAAACTTTGCTGCAGAATCCAGCTGCTCCAAAACATTTGCACCTTATCCTGCTACAGATGGTCAGCTTTCCCCATTACCAGAGATGGCAGATAATCAAGAATGCAAACCAAAGCAAATTAATTGATTTAAAAAAACAGAAACAATTCTAGGGAATCAAAACAGCAACATGGTAAGCCTTCCTCACAATGTAAATGTTTTTAACATGTTATCATATCTTTGTAGTAGTTCAATCATGTAACACGTATGATAAGCGTATCCTGCAATCGTAGATCACACACAATGAGTGGAATCTTCCGGTCCCTCCAGCAGCGAGAATCAAGGTGGGCAGGGGCACTTCATTTGGCGGGAGGCAAAAATTCTGTTTCTCAATGGCAAGATAAACTGTTTGGATTTTGTCCTCCTGACTCTGAAACTGGGCCAAAGGCAGGTCAAGCTTTAGGAGGAACAATGTCAGGAACCCAACTTGCATGCAATAGCATCTCTTGCATGTTCATTAAAAGGCCACCTCACCAGGATTAATTTCACCCTCCAAATTAAGTTCCCCGCCAGCGAGAATTTAGAAAGTTTACTTTTGCGACTGTATATAAGTGGCGTGCACCTGGTGAGCTTCACCTTTTCCACAACTTTGTGGTCAGTAGATGTTGCTTCAGCCTTTTTGGGGACCTCACATAACTTCACTCATATCGAGTGCTGGTAGCAAAAGCTGTGTCCAGGCCGGACAAGGGAGGCAGGCTAAGCAAGGAAGGGGAGGGAGAGTGTCCGAGGAAGTGAGGGGGAGAGGGTGCCTGGGGAATGGGGGGGAGGGATGGTCTGGGGAAGAGGCAAGTGAGTGTCTTAGAGGATGGAGTTGTTGATGGTGGGTTATCTCAGGGTACTGATGATAGGAGGGAACAGTCACAGTCAGAGTGGGGAGTGGGATGCATTCGGCTGGCAGGTCCAGGGTGTGAGTTTCTGAGATGAAGTCTCATGGGAGGTGTGGGGAGGTCACAAAAAGCGACTTTCACAGGTGGCTCAGATAACGGGAGGGGGCAGGGTCCGGGTGGACATGAAGACGGTAACAGGTTCTGAGGGAAGGGAAGGCTTGTGGAGGTGGATTGTAGTAGGTCTAGGGTAAGGGGGGGAGGTTCAAGTCTCACAGAAGGGAGAGGAATGGTGATATTGGGTAGGTCAAGTATGATAAGGGGAAGTTGGTGGGTGACAGAGGGAAGGTAGAAGATGGTTGAGTGAGTCTGGAATGTGACGTGCAATATTTTTCAAATCTGACATTGGCCATGCAGTTAGTCAGTCAGTGAGATCCCTCGAGGTGAGAGGAGGATCTTTTCAGGTGGATAGAGTTCAAGGTCAGCACAAGTGGTTGACTAAAGGGACACCCTAATAATTATGAGGCAACTGGATGTCAAAGATGCTCAGTTGTGTCCTCCTCTGTATGGTGCAGCCCACATTGCAGCAGGTTTGTTCCCGACTCATGGGTGTCATAACATCGAGATCCCAGCAAGGACTGGAGCTGCTGTTCGTTCTGTGCCATTTACCATCAGCTGCAGTCAGAGGCAGGGATGAAGGGAGGGAGGGAGGTGGGTGTCTCCAAGGGGCACGGCTGGTGGTCGGCAGCAAACTCTGGGCTCCAAACCTCCATTCCCCTGGGTGAATGGTCATGGCTGACAGGGGCTCATGTGGTTAGGTTTTCTATGCTGTGAGGGCAATGGTCTCTCTATAGAGTCTCAAGGACAGTGGAGGCAAACAGAAAAATGTCACGGGGAGGCTTTTTGGATAAGGCTGTCATCCAGATGATGATGAGGAGGACCCAGCGCATGTTGGCTTAGGGCTAGGAGGAGCAAGAACCTGATCAGCAAGAGGCCGGGGGGCCTTAAGAAGGTCAAGATGTTGGTGAACAGGGTCCACTGCAATGGTGCACATTGGCCTGACCATTTGTGCATCACAGAAGGTGTTCTTATCTAGAAATGAGTGAAAGCCAATGTAGGAGGCGCCTCCATATGTCCTGGATGTAGTTGCTCACATCTGCCAGCTTTCCAGCATGAGGTACAGCTGCAAGGACTCTTGGGGAGTAATGAGGAGCTCTTAGCTGGTATTCAGTGAATAGCTGCCCGGGTCTCATTTAAATAAGGTGTCAGGACCTTCGACCCCATGAGGTAACAATGGGATAGGCAACTTCCTGCCTGCCCCACCTCGAGATTCGCTCTGTTCCTTGCAGATGCATAATTAATGAACTGACCAGCAGATGATCACGCGTGTTCAGCCGTCCAGCCACCCAGCAGGAATCACACTGACTTTCCCACCCACCACCAAAATTAGACTTCAGAACGGAAGTCTCCTTCCAATGTCAAAAATCTACTTTTCGATCTGTTTTTGCCTAGATTCTATCACTGTAAAATTGAAAGAAAAATGAATGCATTGCAGTCCAGTTTATCATGCATGCCACATAAAGATGCAACATTCTATATTAATTATAGATACTGCCAATTTAACATTGAACCTCTGAACTCTTTGGCAGAATCTGCCAATAATTATAATGCTTAAACTGAGGAGCAAGGAGAAGGTGACCTGAGTATAATTACTAAAAGCAGTTCACTTCCCATAGTAATCCTGCCTGAATGGAGACATGGGTTACCACAGCTAGCATAAATAAACAATGCACTGGAGTTTAGAGGTCTGTTTTGATAATTCCTGTGATAAGTCCCACCACCCTGGATTCAAGGATGTTTTTGGAGTCTTTGTTGGTCAATAGCAGTGCTGAGGAGATATTTTCCCATCACATTGATGGAATAGAAGCAGCTGCCTCTTGCTGATCAGCAATGAGATTTACTTGGCAGGAAACCAATAGCTTTCTCACAGTAAAAATGATCTGACTTCCTTTCTAATATAGTGCAAAATCTGGTATTCATTGGCATCCAGCATGGATTCAGGGATAAGCAAAAATGTTTTCTGATCTCTAGGGTGTTCAGGGTAGTGGATAAAGAGCTGGCAAAGGTTTCACTCACATTACTTACATGGTAGTATAAAGAATATTCTGGTATTCAATTAAGGAGCGATTGAAAACAGAAAGAATTAGGTACAAAGGGTTTGGAGAATTTCGAATGAAACAGAAACCACTTTTTGCAGACTACCATTACTTTATAGAGCAATTCATTGTTGATTAGAATCTAAACCAAGAGCCAATTTAGATGAAGGCTTATAAATAATTGCTACAACAATCACAGCCTAAAGTTCTCAGTAGACAGCAGTTAGTATCTGAAATCTTAAATGAAAGTTTTGAACAGAATCTGAGCTAGAAATTATTTAATATTAATAAATAATATCAGTCACCAACATTGCTTGCTACCACATGTTCTGCCATTGTTGGTGCACTCAGCTTTATTCCTCCCCCTTCCCTTCTCTGTACGATACTACAAGTACAGGCTTCGGCTGGTTGGGGGGGCGGGGTGGGGTTGCGGTGGGGGGTACTATTCTTCATCAATGCTTTTTCTTCTCTGATTTGGGGTCACCATGGTCTGGGGTCATGTAAAATGCTTCTGTTTTACTCAATTTCCTGCCTTTAGCTTTACATTATTTTAAAACTATTAATTCCTGTTCAGTTGCAGTCATTTTTGTAAATGGAGAAATCCAATTTTCTTTTACTCTGAATTTCTAGCCTGGCCTTTCCTGGGGCCATCACAAACATGTTTTGGTCCCAGATGTCATTGTTTCTCAAAAGAGTTGCAATGCTGTTCCAAGAATTCATTGCCTCCAATGCCAGCACAGGAGGGAGCTTCTGGCCTGGGTCCAATAGGCATTTGATGTACAATTGGCATGATATCATAAGCAGCATCTGCAAGGACATCAGCATCACTGAGATGAATACCACCTCAAGGACGCTATCAGCACAGTCCCAGCCTCTTGACACTGAGGTAATATGTAGGAACAAGAGCTTAGTTTCACATGTGAAAATTTTTGGCATGAAGGATAAGCACGAAGATAAGAAATGGCAATGAAGGAACTGTCAGAAAATGTGGAAATCTTTAGTGGGTTGATTTTAATATATGTGTAGGCTTTCTGTTCCCTTTCATTTGCTGACCGAGGTTTGTAAATGTCTTTTCCCTGAAATGATGGGAAATACATAGCAGATTTGAACAATGGCTCAAGACCAATCTTGACAGATTTTATTCAGTAAGTTTATCAAGGGATACTTGGATATGTAGTTAAGGTGCTATAACCTACAGGGGTATGAACCAAGACCTAGAAGGTGGGATTAGACATGGATTGCTTATTTTCAGCCACCGCAGACACAATAGACCAAATGGCCTCCTTCTGTGCCATAAATCTTTCTATCTTTTCATGTTTCAATACAAATCAAAGACAGTGGAAAGAGGGAATGTGCAAGGTTACAGGGATAAGGCAGGGGAGTGGGACTAGGTGGAATTCTCTTTCAGAGAGCCAGTGCAGACTCAATGGGCTGAATGGCCTCCTTCTGCACTGTAAAGATACTGTGATAGGTATATGAAGCTGAAGAATAGCAGAACAACTAAGAGGCTGAATGGCCTACTCCTGTTCCTATGTTATCCATCTGTAATACAAAACTTTATCAATCTCATTATGGTAACAGAGTGTAACATATCCTTTCTACTGGAAGTGAGTTTTTGTTCCTTTACTGCTGAATCTCACATGCTGCTGGAAATACACTGTCCTGTGTAACCTCTTCTTTCTCCTGGTCTCCTAGTCATGATCTTCTTCTTCATGTTCTGTAAATGAAAAGTCCAAAATTATGAATGTACAACTCCTGCTGGGCTGTTCTATAGCACCCTCACAATGGAAGTGAGACTGTGGAAAAGCAATGGTCTGATCAATAATTATGCAATGCACCACTAAAGATTTCATTGTTCTTGGTCTGCAGATGATGCAATAGCGTCATCAGCCCTGGTTAAAGTGGGTAACCTCAGTTTCTAAGCAACCAGTCTGACACATTGATTTGGCTGAGTGACGTTAAGAATCTTGGATTGTTGGACAACAAAAGAATCTTAGCAGCTTCCAGAGTAACATGGATTTACATGCAGAAAGATGTGACTGGCATCTCTTATACGCTGCAGATCCACAAGATTAAACACCCTTCACATTGGTGAAATTTAGGGGCCTAAAAATTAGACCAAACCCAAATCGGGGCACAATTTTGGTGCAGTACTCAATTAATGAAGTCAGTGCAGGGCCACAGCAAACTGGTCCGATAGCCTCTTTAGGATTATACTGCTAGCTGCAGCTGCGATTACAGCCCCAAACACAGCTCGCTGGCTACAATACAATCACCTGGCTTGAATGGCAGCCGAGCATCTCAGAAGAGCTCTGGAGGGCAGAGAAGTCTGTCAGATGGAACACAAGCAATGGTTCTGAGCACTTTGTAGTTTTAATGTGGAGACGGGAGGAGTCCTCTTGGATCAACAATAAAGGCATTCAGACTTTTAACTTGCCCTTCAGGTGATTGCCTCCTGACAAAACTAACGGCAGCATGCACAACGCAAAGGGGACTGAGGTAGGCATTAGGCCCCAGATTAGAGTATGCAGTGGGCCTTAATGCTAGTTTCAGCAGTGTGCTCCTGGACGTCTATTGAGCAGCTCTAACCATTGGTGACTGATGCACTTCTGGCCCAAAATAAATGCTCATAGGTCATTTTTGTCCTCATGACACCTGTTTCATGCCTGTAGGCATAGCACCATCCAGTTTCTAGGCCATGGTGTCTAGTTGAGGGCTTTGCTGTTATATAAGTGGCAGTGACATTCTATGCTTGGGGAAATTAAATCCCAGTGCTCACTGTCTCTCCTCTGGTCTGTCTATATGGGAAATTTTGGCCCACCTAAATGAGGTATCCATGGGCAATGATCAACTATGAGGCTCATCTCACCTTAAGGCTACCTGGAAACATCAACTGACTAAAAATTGAGACTTACTATTAACATTGCAGCCATTGAAATGGCTGTGCCTCTGGTAGAAAGAGCATCCTGGATCAGGAGAAGGCCTTTGACAGAAAATCGCACGCCTACAAAATGGGGTTTGGGTAGGTTATCCGCAACTGGATCCAACTGCTCTACACTAACATCAGTAGTGCAGTCTCAATCAATGGGTGGGAATCAATAGCTTTCCTATTAAATCTGGAGTCAGGCAAGGCTGCCCTCTCTCCCATGTCCTGTTTGTGTGTTGCGTAGAACCCTTTGCTGATTCCATCAGGAAGGATCCAGGCATAGGAGGAGTGACGATCCTATGCAGAGGAGGCACTCATGTCAAAGCCTCCCTGTACACGGATGATGTCGCCGTCTTCTGCTCGGATCCGCTGTCGGTGCGCAGACTGATCCACATCTGCAACTAGTTCAAACTGGCCTCGGGAGCCAAGGTAAATCGTGACAAGAGCGAGGCCATGTTCTTTGGGAACTGGGCTGACCGATCCTTTGTCCCCTTTGCCGTCAGGTCAGGCAGCCTGAAGGTGCTGGGGATATGGTTCAGAGGGACCGGGGCATGCGTTAGAAACTGGAAGGGGAGAGTGGCTATGGTGGAAAGGAAACTAGGCATGTGAGAGCAATGCTCCCTCTCCATTGCGGGTAAGAACCTGGTCATCAGGTGTGAGGCACTCGCTGTTGCTGTACATGGCACAGGCCTGGCCCATTCCACACTCCTGCATGATGGTGATCACCTGAGCTATTTTATGCTTTATCTGGAGGTCAAAATTGGATCGTGTTCATGGGGATGTAATGTACAAGCCTCTAGATAAAGGGGAAAAAAACATGCCCAACATCGCCCTCATCCCGATGGCCATCTTTGTGTGTGGCTGCATCAAGCTGTGCATTGACCCTCGGTACACAAACACCAAGTGTCACTACATTTTGAGGTTCTACTGTCCTCGGTGTTGCGAAGAATGGGTCTGGTCACGCTGCCACGGAACGTTCCAAGTAGTTGGACTGAGCCATACCACCTGTTCCTCGTGGAAAACTTTATGCAGAGAAACAACTTTGGCCACAAGTCCATCAGGAAGTGGTTAGCACGTAACGCCCTAGAGGCCCTGTGGGAAAAGGAGATGGTGGATCCTGTCGGATGGCTCCCCGAGCAGACTGTCAAAGTCATTTGGCAGAATGCCTCATTGCCAGAACTTTCCAACAAGCACCAAGATGTAGCTTGGCTGGTGGTGAGAAAGACCCTCCCCATCAGGTCCTTCCTACATACCAGGAGTCTCAACCCCTCTGCCTGTTGCCCTTGAGATGGCTGTGGTGGGGAAGAAACCGTTATTCACCTCTTTGTGAAATGTGTCGTTGCAAAGAAGGAGAGAGATGCAGTGGTTTCTGTCAAGGTTCATCCCGAGCAGTTCTGTGACACAGGACTCTGTGCTCTACGGGCTGTTCTCTGGGACACACACCGAGACAAACATCAACTGCAGCTGGAGGATCATCAGCTCGGTGAAAGATGCTCTTTGGTCTGCCCGAAACTTGTTGGTCTTCCAGTGCAAAGAGTTGTCCCCAACCGAGGATTGTAGACTGGCACATTCCAAGGTCCAGGACTATGCGCTGAGGGCCGCACTAAAGCTTGGGGCAGCCGCCACAAGGCCGTTCTGCCATAGTGCACCGAGGGGCTGGGGATTGTATTGATCCCTCGGGTTGTACGACTCACAATAAATGTATGTAGTGAAAACTAAATGTATTATAATTGTACTGAAGCACTTCAGAGTGCAACATGAAGTATGTCAATAACTCCAATATCATTGCACTGTCTGACTGTCTGTAATGACCATATTGAAATGACTGTAATATTCATTGATTGTATTGAAGCACCTTGTGATTCTTGTGTAAAAGTTGAATATGATTGCACTTTTTGTGATGGCCGTTTAGAAATTTTGTAATGTTCTTTCAGATATTTTATGAATAAAGTATATTTTTCCAAAAAAAAGAGTATTCAGGATCTAGTCCAACATTTGCACAGGAACAACGGAATTCCAAGAAAGTAAGTCACAATTTGCCTAACATTAATATAACTTTGAAAAATCTGTGTAGAATGTAAATACTACTTCTAATCCCTTATTTTCCAAGAGACTCTGATTTTGGAAAATGCTTTTAGGCTTTAATGTCTAAAACAATTGCTGATAACTGTCAGTAATGGCCTCCACTATGCTTCCCTGCCTTTAGGAACGTACTGATTCCAAAACAGTCACCTTTATAGTGGTGGTGTTTGCTTAGAGAAATCTAGTATTAATTTAGTAAGATTCCTGGGAGATGGCTGCCATTCCTCCCTACTTTAATTTACATACAGCAGGTATTGATATTGCAACATTTCTTTTTGGGGAGAGGTTTGACTTGATTATTTTTAAAAGTACAATTTTAACCTCGGGAAAGAAGCAGCAGCAACATCTGTGTAACATCATATAGGCCAACTCTTTTCCCAGATGGAATTCCAGCTCTCTGATTGAAAAGTGCAGCAGAAATCTGAAATAATTACAAGGTTATAAATATTTATTCAACAGCATGAAACACCATTTGAAGGCGTGAATCACATCTAACCAAATGGCTACTGCACACATTAAAAGCATCATTAACAACATTAAACAGTTATTATTCAGCACTGGTTTGCTAAAAACAGTTTACAAGCTGTAATTTGAATGCTTTTAACTTCAAATAATATAAGAGAAGAAAGTTGCAAAGCTTTACCAAATAATCATTTGGCTACAAAATTATCTCCAAAAATCCAACCTCCCATTTGAACTCCTCAGTAAAGCATTTATATTTTGTTAGACTACCTTAGAACAAACTGTTCCCTCAGAAGATTGAGAAGATGGTTGGCACCCGTGATATGGTGCATAGAAGGAGGGAGAAAGAGAAAAGGTCAATCAGCCCATAATTCATTTTTCTCCCAGAGTCGAATCATGATGGGCGGGGGCACTTACTTTGACAGGAGGCAAAAAATCTGTTTCCCACCGCGGGATGAACTGTTGGAATTTTTGTGCCCCCCAACTTTCGAGGTGTCCTAAAGGTGGGTGAAGCTTCATGATGATCAATGTTGGGAATCGCATTTGCATGCATTAGCATATCATGCATGCTCATTAAAAGACCACCTCGCCGGAATTTAGGGTTGAACCGTCCAGCACCATTGGCGGTGGACTTCATGGCGGGCATGTGTGGTCAATATGGTGAGGAGACCAAAAACGGGTTTTACACCGTCTTGAAACCAGTTTGCAATCGTTCACTGCACCCATCAATGGCGGATCGCATTTCCCTCCACTGCACTTTGGGAACATAATTTCAATACTTTAGCATTTCATTATAAGCCCTGTTCGCCGGAATCATTACCCCTCACTGGATCATCCAGGCACATCGTACTAACGTGTTTCACAACCATTCATCCTCTTTCTGCACTGGAAGGCCAACGTCCTCTGTGCACCGTTGGCACCGACCACCACTGCCACCGCCTCCCAAGCCGGAGTGGTGAGATTGCTGGACCTCCAGCAGCCAGAGCAGGGTTGGAGAACATCAAGGCAGCCTCCAAAAGGCATTCCAGTGACGGGTCACTGAACACCTCTTGGTTTACACCAGAGCAGTGTTGGGCTGCAAGCATTGAAAACTGTGTGCACGGCTGCAGTTTAGATATGACACCGGGAGTGAGGAAATAGTGATGTAACAGTGTGATGGGCGATTCAAAGGCCGCCCGCCAGCGAGATGGCGTGTTTCCTTAATTAATATGGTGGGAAGCAGATCATACAGCACAAAAACCCACCACTGCAGCCAGCGGGTAAAGCGTCCTTTTTCCCGCCTGCTACCGCACTTCGATTCAACCCTAAGTTCACCTTCCATCCCTGTCAGCAAGAATTTAGAGCATTCCGTTTTACATCTGTATAGAAGTGGCGTGCTCCTGGTGAGCTTCACTTCCTCCACAGCTTTGAGGTCTGTAGATATTGTCTTCTCCTTTTTGGGAATCTCGCAAATTTTCACTCGAGCGCTGTTCGCAAACACTGCACCGAGGCTGGACAAGGGAGGCAGGTGAAGGCTGTGGGACGGGGAATAGGGTGGAGTGAAGGCTGGACAGGGGAGGCAGCCTTACAGGGGAGGGGTGGGGAGAGTGTGTCCTGGGAAGGGAGGGGGAGGAATGTCCAGGGAATCGGCAAGGGACAAAGTGTCCAGGGAAGTTGGGGGAGGTAGTGTCTTCGAAGGCGGGCACGGTGATGTCAATGATGGAGTCCTGGATGGAGAGCTCAGGTACTGGTGATAGGAGGGAACTGTCACAATCAGAGGGGGGAGTGGGGTGCGGTACAGTGACAGGTCCAGGGTGAGAGTCTGGTAGGTGAAGGTCTCACCACATGGGTCACAGAGGGGGACAAGACTGATGACTCGGATATCAGCATGGGTCAGGGTCATGGTGGGCATGGGCACAGTAATGGGCGTCAACTCTGAGGGGAGGAAAGGCAAGTGGAGGTGGATCAAGGTAGGGTCTAGGATAATGGGGTAGGTTCAAGCCTGACAGAGGGGAGAGGAATGGTGATATTGGGTGGGCCAAGGGTGATGGGGAGGAAGTTGGTGGGTGACAGGGGAACAGTAGAAGATGGTGGAGAAAGTCTGGAATGTGACATGCACCATGCAGCTTCACCACGCAGTTAGTCAATGAGATCCCTTGAAGTGAGAGGAGGGTTTTTTCGGGTGGGTGAAGTTCAAGGTCAGCAAAAGTGGCTGATTAAAGGGACCCCCTAATAAGTATAAGGCAGCTGGTTGTCAAAGATGCTCCCTTGTGCTCCCCTCTCTATGGTGAAACTTGCATTGCAGCAGGTTTGTTCCCAACTCATGGGTCTCACAGCATCAAGATGAACAATCACAACATGAAGCTACTGTTCATTCTGTGCCATTTGCTACCAGCTGCTGTCAGAGGCATGAAGGGAGGGAGGGAACATGCTAATGGAAGGCAGCCAACTCACAACTCAAAACCTCTATCCTCCTGGGTGAGTGGTCATGGCTGACAAGGGATCATGCAGTTAGTCTTTCTATGCTCCCAAGGCAATGGCCTCTTTCTGGAGTTTCGAGGGTAGTGGAGACAAACAGAAAAGTGTCCAAGTGAGGCTTTTTGCATGTGGTTCTCATAACCCTGGTCAAAGAGCAATGTCTCCATACACATTCATGCATGAACAGGAGGAGCACCCATCTCTGGCCCTCCAGGAGGCCCTTTCCCTGGAAAGGGTGAGATGGGATGCCATGTCTAGACTGAGGCCAGATAAAGGGCCTGCTGGTTTTGAGATGGAGGGAAACCTGTAAAGGACATGCTCACTTAATCTACTATTTCAATTTGTTCACACATCCACTGAGGCGTCGATGATGCAGGCTGCAGGCAAGACTGCCTTGGTAATGGGTCTCATCCAAGTGAGGAGGAGGGCCCATCACTGGTTGACACAGGAGCAATGGCCTGAACAGCAAGAGGCAGTGGGGCCTCTATAGGATCAAGAGGCTGGCAAACAAGGACCACTGCAATGGCGAGTATTGGCCCGACCATGGGTGCATTGCCAGGGGTGCTCTTACCTAGAGATGAGCAAAAGGCAATGTCTGAGGCTCCCTCATATGTCCCAAGATGTGGTTGCTCACATCTGCCAGCTCCTCCAGTACAAGCTGCTGCCACAAGCACTCTTGAGTAGTGCAGAGATCCTGGCTTGCAATGAGTGAATGTGCGTCTGGATGACCTTTGAAATGGCACCAGGCCCTATAACCCCATAAGCTAATTGCAGGGCGGGTGACTTCCTGCCTGCCCCACCACGAGATTTGCTGAGCTTCTTGCTGATGCATAATTAATGAGCTGAAAAGCGGAAGATCACACGTGTTCATCTGCCCCGCCACCCAGCAGGGATCACGCCAGCTTTCCTGCCCGCCACCACACTTAGTCTCCAGAATGGAATATTATGCCCTATGTTAAAATAAAATCAGTCCCCAAGTACTCATGTTGCTTCATCCTTGTTCCTGTTAATCATATCTGCATGGAAATATTGAGCTGATATTTGGTTTTAAAAATGTGTGTTTGAACAACATGCCATCATGAACATGCAAATCAGCCAACAACTTGTGGTGAGAAACAGACAGCCTGTGAATTGCCCTCCTACAGCCAACAGGCACCAATCACGCACCCGCCCCCATCTTGTCATCCCACCCCACCACTTCTGAGGCCTCCAATGCCCCGTTAGCTCTGCAACTTTACCCCCCACCCCACCTGGAACTGACAGCCAATACTTCCTCCCTCTATCTCCTCTGCTCCAATTAACACTTCTCCTCTCTCCCTGATCAATCCATCTCCCCTGTCCATGATTGATCCATCTTCTCCCTCTCTGAGAAATCCATCTCCACCTCCCTAATTGACCCATCTCACCTCCCAACCAGCCCATCTCCTCCCTCCCACATCTAGCCATCTCCTCCCCTCCTCAATTGCCCATCTCACCCCTTTCAAGTTGACCCATCTCCACCATTCCTGGTCAATCCATACCCTGCATCAACTTCCCCTCCTCCCCTTCTCTCTGATCAAACTCCCTCCGATCCACCTTTCTTCCCTCCCCGCTACTGACTGAACACCTCTCCCACCCCCCAACCCACCACACCCCCAACTGACCCCTTCCCCTCTCTTCCCTGGCACAGACAGACTGGCTTCTGTGGCCTTCATTGGCCAGCTCCTGCCTGATTGGAGCACAGTGTGGGGAATCCCAAACTGCTGGTTACCCACAACTTTCTGACTGACCAGCTCCCTTTAGGTCAGGTAAGTAAAAATTCCTCCCAATGGCTTCCCAAGAAATTGCTGAAACAATAATGATGAGTTCACAATGTGGAGGAGAAACAGCAATTCATGGTGGTGAGGGGATATGAATACAAGTTATGAATCGCTGTTAGTTTTACAAAAATGGGAGCTCATCACTCTGCCTCCCCATGTGTGTCAAGTAAATGTTGAATTTGCAACATAAATATGAATCAATTTTGATGGGGGCAGTATTTAGTATTGTAAGGACCCTTTCAATGATGAGATTTATGTTCTTGCAAGGCTACCCAACTTTGAAGGCCCAGAAAGGGAATAATTGAAACTGTGGAATTTCGCGTGTGCAGGTAGTAAATTGTTCAGAGAGCTTTTTAAAAATTTTTTCTTACTTTTCCTCTCTGGCCCTTTTCTATCTCTTAATCCAATCTTTCTTTCCATCTCTTTATTTCTCCTGCTTTTTCTAATTTGACTCTAATTCACCCCATTTTATTCTTCATCGTTCAATCTGTTCCTTTCTCTATCCTTAAGTTTCATTGGTTAAGAAGATAAACTGTCAGACTACGGGCCAGATGCCTATTGACCTTACCAAGCTGTTTTCCACTCACACTTGCAGCAACTTGCAACAGACAAATAATACAATCTGAAGGGTGTGATAAAAAAATCCATCACAGCATTCAGCATTAAATGCCTCATCCAACAATCCTTGGGTCGTTCAAATTCTGAAAAATGGTTCATAAAGATTGTTCTTTCTTATCTGTAGTTAATTAAAAATACAAATACACACACTATTGCAGTAACAAAAAACATGTACATCTCAACCATATGCTCAATCATGTCCTTCAAGAAAAATCACCAAAGGTCGTAGGTGGAAAAAAAATCACAATGACCTGAAGGCTGTTGAGAATCAATCTACTTGGCACACAGTTAAAATAAAATCCAGTGATGGAAAGGATATAGAAGACACTAACCAGAATAACTGAGGGACTGCAAAATGAGAAGCAATTATATAGACTGGATATGTTCTCACCAGAAAAGAAAAGGCTGAGGTGATATGACTACTGTTTTTGAACTTTTAAATGGGACAGGATGATGTATATCATGGCAACAGTTCCATTTTGCCCAGAGCAGTGGAAGTATAGAGGCAAGTCCTGTGCTCGAAGGATAAATATAAAACTAACATACATAATCATTTCCAAGAGTGAACAGTGAATCTATGGGACAGGCTCCCAGGGGAAGTGGTGGAAACAAGAGGTATTGATTCGTTCAAATGCAAAGTAGGTCGATTTTCTTTCGTAAAAATTACTTCGGGATCCTTTATACCAGTAATCTGCGACATGAAATATGGTAAGTGTAGCACAATTGAGAGAACCAGGAAACTTTGAATCAGAGTTCACAAAGCTTTTCATCAGCAGCCCCGTGTCTAAGTCTGTTGTAAACTAATTGATAGAGATTGGTTGCCATGATTAGTCACTAAATCCATTATTGTTGAAGCATGCGACTGCCAAATTATAATACTCAGGCTAATTCCACAAATTAGGCTTGAGGCCAAGATCTTCCATGCCTGCCAGCGTCAGGCATGTTCGGAGACGTGAGTGCACAATATGCCATGAAGGCCAAAAGTCGGTTTCACGGCATTGGTGAAACCAGTTTGCAATCGCCCACCGCCTATTGGCAGGCTGTGTTTGCCGCCATCGGACATTGGGAGCCTCATCGAAATATATCAGCATATCTTTATAAGGCCAGCCTGCCAGACCCATCACACCATCCCCCCCCAAACTGGATCGTCCGTCCATGTCAGCAGGAAAACACGCTGACATGTTTCACAACAGCACCTGGCGGGCTGCACTTCACTCAGGACTTCAAAGTTTGTTTGCCTACGTTGCTTCAGGCAGCACTCGCAGTCATCAGTGCCAGGCTTCACAGACAGCACCACGTCACTTTTAGGGGGGGCTCACAGGTAGGTTTCTACCTACCAGATCAGCCGTATGTGAGTGGCTTTTCAATGGCTGCAGGGCAAGATCTTGCTTGGCGAAGGGGGAGAAGTGGCCTCAGGCAAGGGAAGAGTCTGCAGGCCGAGAGCTGTACTGAGGAAGGAGGGTATCTCAGGGTGTGTGTGGGGGCACATGTTGATCTGTGCAAGTGGCCTCAAGATGGTGAGGACTGATGAGACAGTATCCAAAGGAGGTGAGGCCATATGGACATGTGAGATATGTGTGATGTCCCTTGAGCTGGCAGTGAGTGAGATGCCAGTGAATGTGTGATGGGTTTGAGTGTGTGAGTTTAGAGTGATGAGATCGTTGCCTTACCCTGGTTGCATGGATGGGATCATTCATCCTCTATCTACATTGGATGGCCAACTTCTTCGGTGCAGCATTGGCACTGACCACTGCTGCCACCGCCTGCCATGCTGGATTGGTGAAGCCGCTGCCTGTCCTGCAGCCAGACTGGGGGTAGAGGACATCATTGCGGGCCTCCGTGGTGTCCAAACGGCATTCCAGTGACATGTCATTAAACCTGGGGTCTGCAGTCTTTTTGCCTTTCATGGACATCTCCCCTGCAGTAATCGTGAGCTGGAAGCACTGAGATGTATGCATGTGGCTGGCACCCCAGCGTGTTGAAGCTGCGAGGTGACGGCAGACGGGTGAATGACAGCCCACCCACCTGCCATCAGGTAGGTTTCCCAGGGATGCATAAATAATGTGCCAAGTTTGAAAACCCATGAAAACCCATCATCGCGGTTGGCAGGTAAAACGTCATTTTACCTGCCCGCTACCGTACTTAGTGCAAATCTAGGATGATTCCGCCCATGGCCTCTTGGGTTTCTAGGGTTATATCACTACACAGATCCCCACCAGGCTAGCGCAAAACTATTATTTAGTAATTTGAGTTATCTACAAGCATTCCCTTGCTCTGTTCTGCCAAGCAAAGAATTCACAAATTTTGAAATGAATTCCATATTTTTTGACAGTGAGATATGTGCTCCACAATAAAATTCACATCTCCATTGCATCCCACTTCTCCATCATTACCCCTTGGGTAAGTGAGTGAGGAAAACTCCAAGGCTTACCTGTATTACATAGATGCCTGGAGTTTCACTTTAGGTTCAGATGTGTCTGAAATTTGGAAATGGCTGAATACATGCTTTTAATTTATTCCTTCTTTAGAAGCAGTTAACAGATTAAGACAGGCGTCAAACAGACAGATTAATCACCAACTCTTATCTCTGCAGTTAGCCAGCACTCAATATACTAATTTTTAAACAAAGCTGATTAAATTGACCACAATCTCACCTGTTGGATTTTTGTTTGTTGTAATAACCTTGAGAAAAGCTAGACTTTTATCAGACTTTGCACTGGACATTTACTGGCCCTATCTCACAAATGTGCCAGGGTAGGTGAAGCTTTCATTTGTAAAATGTCCCCTTCGGAGTCAATATAACAGTACAGTAGGGACAATCAGAAACATCTCCATGGTAAATGTTTAAAAAGAAGCCTTCATTAGGAGGGGATCATTAGGGTGCATGAAGATGAAAGGCAGGCTGGGTTGTTTGGATTCCACATTCGTTTACGTTTAGCTTTTTATTTCCTTTACCAGGGAAAGCATGAGTCATTCTCTTTCTTCTCAAGAGGGAGCGTCACCAGTCAAGCCAGTTGGTGGCCAAAGTCATTATCAGCTCCCACAAGTGGAAACCTCAGATCTCAAAAGGTTTGCACAACAAATGGCTGCGGCAACATCAGCATCACAGAGAATTAGCACAGGGAACAAAATGCGTTAGAAATTTTAAGGCTTTGATGGATTAGAACTAGAACCCTTTGAGATCGTTAAGCTTTACTGGTCTTTGGTTTGGTAATTTAACTCCAGTGCAAATTATCTACTTCAGCTAGGGACAATATGCTGTTTGGCTACACAAAAGGATTCTAATCCAGAAATAATGATCTTTGGATTTCTCTTTAAACAGAATAAGGGTTTGCATTGCAAATTGAAAGTGGACAAAATCTTGTCATTGACAAAGATATTGCTTGAAGTTAGTGTGAGAAATCAGTTATTATTGAACAATACAACCAAATGACATTTGACAAGTTGGCTTTACTAGCAACCTGTTAACATAAATTGTTTGGATGTGGTTATTTCAAAATAGTTTTGTTGTACCTGGCAGCAAGTAAAATCAGGGAAGAGTCCAATAAATATTTTTATCTTTGAAAATAGGGAAGACAGAAGACAGTTGTACTGTAGCAAATACAACGGCCCCAATATTTCCTGGTAGGCAGAGAGGGAGCGGAGGCGCGGAGTACAGTAGTGGAGTGGAGGGGAACCTTGAAACCCTGGAGACGCAGAGAACCTGCCAAAAATAACAGCAGGATCTCATTAAGAAAGTTTTGAAAAGATGGAAAGTGGGTGGAGCAGTTTGGGGAGAGAGAGCCATCAGCAAGTTTGAAGCAGCTGGCTGACATGTGTTTTACAAAAATCTAAAAGCTGCAATGTAGCTTCAGACAGATTGCAAGAACTGAGAGAATGTTTGTCATGTCCATCAGAGTTGATGTGGCTAGGATACATCTCGTCAGTCTCTAGAAGTGGTGCCTTTACTGTAGGAGGTGACTTCAATCTCGCACCTGATAATAATTTAACAGAATTATTAAGAGCAAGTTGCATCAGAATTCCTAGATCCTTCCTAAATCCAGATTTGCAGGAAAGGGCATATAAGGTCGCCAGGTGGACATGCTTGACCTTCCATTTTGTTATTCAATTTCCATGTTGAGCAATGGACAACACAGCAATGAGTCTGAATGCAGATAGATTGGGTTAAACAAGAATAATTAACATATATAGTTGGTTAAGCAACAGGTATGGCTACTTAGAAGCAGTTTTATCCTAAGGATCTGAACGGTATTTTACACTAATATGGCATTAAATGTTATGAGAGAACAAAAATAGAAAACAAAAGGTCACCCTGCATATTTTTGTAGGAGTGAGAAAGGGTGCAGCTGTATGTGTTTGGAGAGAAGTTGCAGAAGCCATTACTTGTAATGGAAAAGTTTTCAGACCCCATTTTCTTCATTCCCTACACTGTAGTGAAGGATTTTGGAAGCATGTCCTTAGCAAGAAGTCATGAATGCTGGAGGGTGGACTGAAGGTGGAATTTTTTTTTTATTCATTCAAGATATGTGGGTTTCACTGTCTAGGCCAGCATTAATTGCCCATCCCTAATTGTTCTTGAGAAGGTGGTGGTGAGCTGCCTTCTTGAACTGCTGCAGTCCATGTGGTGCAGATACACCCACAGTGCTGTTAGGAATGGAGTTCCAGGATTTTGACCCAGTGACAGTGAAGGATCAGCAATATATTTCCAAGTCAGGATGGTGAGCAGCTTGGAGAGGAACTTCCAGGTGGTGGTGTTCCCATGTGTCTGCTGCCCTTGTCCTTATAGGTGGTAGTGGTCTAGGACTTGGAAGGTGCTGTCTAAGGAGCATTTGTGAGTTTCTGCAGTGCATCTTGTAGATGGTACACACTGCTGCTACTGTGCATCGGTGGTGGAGGGAGCGAATGTTTGTGGATGAGGTGCCAATCAAGTGGGCTGCTTTGTCCTGGATGGTGTAAAGCTTCTTGAGTGTTGTTGGAGCTGCACTCATCCAAGCCAGGGAACAGTATTTCACCACACTCTTGACTTCTGCCTTGTAGATTGTGGACAGGCTTTGGGGAGTCAGGAGGTGTGTTACTCGCCCCAGGATTCCTAGCCTCTGACCTGCTCTTGTAGCCACAGTATTTATAAGGCTGGTCCAGTTCAGTTTCTGGTCAATGGTAACATCCAGGATGTTGATAGTGGGGTAACGCTACTGAATGTCAAGGGGTGATGGTTAGATTCTGCCCTTTCCTTTGTGCTAGATGTGACTCCAACCAGCGGAGAGCTTCCCCTGATTTCCACTGAGCCCAACTTTGCTAGGGCTCCTTGATGCTACACTCAGTCAAATGCGGCTTTTCTGTCAAGGTCAGTCACTCTCACCTCATCACTGGAGTTCAGCTTTTTTGTCCATGTTTGAACCAAGGCTGTAATGAGGTCAGGAGCTAAGTGGCCATGGCGGAACCCAAACTGAACGTCAGCAAACAGGTTATTGCTGAGCAAGTGCTGCTTGATAGCACTGTTGATGAACCCTTCCATCACATTACTGATGACGGAGAGTAGACTGATGGGTCAGTAATTGGCTAGGTTGGATTTGTCCTGCTTTTTGTGTACAGGGCATACCTGGGCAATCTTCCACATTGCTGGGTAGATGCCAGTGTTCTAGCTCTGGAACAGCTTGGCCAGGGGCGTGGCAAGTTCTGGAGTACAAGTCTTCAGTGCTATTGTTGCAACATTGTCAGGGCCCATAGCCTTTGCAGTATCCAGTGCCTTAAGCCATTTCTTGATATCATGTGGAGCAACTCGAATTAGCTGAAGACTGACATCTGTGATGCTGGGGACTTCCGGAGATGGATCATCCACTCGGCACTTCCAGCTGAAGTATTGTTGCAAGCACTTTAGCCTTATCTTTTGCACTGATCTGCTGGTCTCCCCATCATTGAGGATGGGGATATTTGTGAAGCCTCCTCCTCCAGTGAGTTAATTGTCCACCACCATTCACGACTAGACGTAACAGGACTGCAGAGCTTAGATCTGATCCATTAGTGTGGAATCACGTAGCTCTGTCTATCACTTGCTGCTTGTGCTGTTTGGCATGCAATTAGTCCTGTGTTGTAACTTCACCAGGTCAACGCTTCATTCTTAGGCATGCCTGGTGCATTTCATGTCATGCCCTCCTGCACGCTTGATTGAAGCAGGCTTGATCCCTGGCTTGGTGGTGATGGTAGAGTGGGGGACATGCCGGGCCATGAGGTTACAAATTGTGTTCAAGTGCAATTCTGCTGTTGCTGATGGCCCACAGCACTTCATGGTTGCCCAGTCTTGAGTTGTCACATCTGTTTGAAATCTAACCTATTTAGCACGGTGGTAGTGCTACACAACATGATGAAGGGTATCCTCAATGTGAAGGCGGGACTTCATCTCCACAAAGACTGAGTAGACTGAGGTCACTCCTACCAATACTGTCATGGACAGATGCATTTGCGGCAGGCAGGTTGGTGAGGATGAAGTCAAGAATGTTTTTCCCTCTTTTTGGTTCCCTCAGCACCCGCTGCAAGACCCAGTCTAGCAGCTATGTAATTTAGGACTTGATCAGCTTGGTCAGTATTGGTGCTACCAAGCCATTGTTGATGATGGACATTGAAGTTCCCCATCCAGAGTACATTCTGCACCTTTGCTATCCTCAGTGCTTCCGCCAAGTCGTGTTTAACATGAAGGAGCACTGATTCATCAGCTGAGGAGAAGCAGTAAGTGATAATCAGCAGGAGGTTTCCTTGCCCATGTTTGACCTGATGCCATGAGACTTCATGGGGTCCAGATTCGATATTAAGGACTCTGAGGGCAACTCCCCCATGACAGTATACCACTGTGCCACCACTTCTGCTGGGTCTGTCCGTCCGATGGGACAGGACATACCCAGGGATGGTGATGGTGATGTCTGGGACATTGTCTGTAAGGTATGCTTCCAAGTGTATGACTGTCAGGCTGTCGCTTGACTAGACTGTGAGACAACTCTCCCAATGTTGTCACTAGCCCCCTGATGTTAGTAAGGAGGACTTTGCAAGGTTGACAGGGCTGAGTTTGCCTTTGTCATTTCCAGAGCCTGGATCAATGCCACATGGAGCCTTCTCCTCCACGTGATTCCAAGCTATTAATAGTATGTTTAAGTCACTTGGATACCACTGTTCAAAGTACTGAGCTTATAGTTGGAAAAGGGAGGCGATGGTATGGTCACCTCTGGTGCTGCAACAATACCTGGCAGTAAAGTGGGCAGAAGGCAGCCCTGCCAGGCTATCACAACAATTGTATTTCTCTGAAGGAGGTTTCCAATTACAAAAATGGGTGCAGCTCCCTCAAACATCCAGGCCATTGAGACAGGCCAGCAGCAGATGATTGCTACAAGAGCAAAGGTCCGCGGGCAGCAGGAGGAGAGCCTCAAGAAAGCACAACCAAGAAGGAGGACATGCTATTACCTAAGCGCAGGATGTATCGTGTTAGCCCCAGCTATCAGGACATTTCGGAGCACCAGTGTAGCAGCAGGTTGAGAATTTCCAGTCACAGGCACCTGTAATGTTGCACAGGAAGGACAGGAACCTTGAACCAACCGTCAACAGGCCCTGCCAGAAGAAGTCAAGGTTATAGCAGCCTTAAATATTTTTGCTCCTGGCTCCTTTTAGGGCTCTGCTGCAGACCTGTGTAGCATTTTACAAGTGGCAGCCTACCACTGCATGGCCACAGTTACTCTGTGCAGGTGACTGAGTTCATCACCTTTTCCACAGACATAGACTCCCAGGTGTAGAGGGCAATGGGCTTTGCTACGATAGCTGACTTCTCCCAGGTGCAAGGAGTAATTGGCTACACACATGTGGCCATCAGGGCAGCCACCAACAGACCTAAGAGATTCATCAATCAGAAGGCATTCCATCCTATCAATGTACAGGTGGTGTGTGACCACAGGAAAAGATTCCTGCATGTGTGCTCTCGATTACAGGCAGTTGTCACGTTGCTTTCAATCCGCAGGAGTCATGCCTGCCTCAATTATTCCATCCCGTTCTCTAGGTGCATGGCTGGCTACTTGGCAACAAGGGCTGCCTTTTAAGGCAGTGGCTTTTCAACTCCCCTGAGAACCCCACAGAAGGAGGCGCACAGCATTCTAATATGAGTCGTATTCAGACACAGATCATTACTGAACAAGCAACCGGACTGCTGAAGATGGGCTTTTGGTGCCTTGACCACTTCAGCAGAGCCCTTCAATATTCATCGGTCAGGATCTCCAGGATAGTAGTTGTCTGCTGCATCCTACATAGTATGGTGCAGGGAAGTGGGGGTGCACCTTGACCTTGAGGGGGCAGGTGCTGAAGAAAGCCCGATGTCATCGCCAGAGGAGTAGGAAGAGGGGGAGGCAGAGTAGGGAGAGGAACGGCTGGGGGTGTCAGAAGGCGAGCCATCAGAAGCAAAAGGTGAGGCAGGATCAGTGGATGGCAAGCCTGGATGTCATTGGTGGGTTCCATACAGATGGCCTTGTTACCAAGGACCTCCTAATGCAACGGAGATTCACCTGTGTGACCATGAGGGGCTCACAGCACAGCACATGCATGGCAAGGAACAAAGACTTCAAGTGGAGGACATCCATGCCAACATCCTTCACATTCCTACCATTACTGAGAGATAGGCTACAGTCTATAGTCTCATTTGGAACCAGTAAGAACCTAATTTTGTCATTGAGGAAGTACCATCAACCTGTTGTGCTAAATGAATGAACATTGACAACCATTAGAGCAGATAGTGTACATATTTACACTATCTATCCAAAATTACAATTACAGTGAAAAGCTATCTAACATAACGGTGAACCACTTAGTTTTTATGGTAACATGGCGCCTTGCAAATGTGCACACTCCTACACAGTGCCTGTGTTGCCTCAGAGGAGGTGGAGGCAGACTGCTCACCTCTCTGGCTCTCTCAGTGTGCAGGGACTCAGCATGGTCTCCTGTGGCTGTGCTTCGTGCATCTCTGCATTGAGACACGTACCACAGATGCTAGATCTAGAAGGGCCAGGAAAGCCATGGGAGATGAAGGCGCTGCTAAGGACCTTCATCCTCCTCCTCAAACTCCTCAGCCCTGGGTTGGCTCTCAGGTAGCCTGGAGGGAGTCAGCTGCTGGAGAGCAGCAGCCGCTCCATCCAGCCACCATTCTGCACCAGTGCAAGTGCTTTGTTTTGAGTCTGCAGCTCCTGGCATTACTCCATGGGGATAATGCTCATGTTATGAATGGATTGGTATTAAATGTGCCTTCTACCCTGTACAGGATCGCATATTGCTCATGCATGCACTCCAGTTCTGCCACATGTGGTCTCCATGAGGTTGGCCAGTCTCTCATGGGAGAAGCTCCTGCACTTGAGCCTCATCCATGCCAATGACTCCTCCGCTCACAGATCATGAGCTTACATTGCCTCAGGGCCTGCACATCTGCTGTAGCTGTTCCAAGTACCAAGATCCATACAGTGACACCTCAGTCTCATCCTCAGTGTGTGCCAGAGCATCATTGTGGCTTACCTCCCACCTCTAAGGGGAGCTGCCCACGAATACTTTTGACTCTGACACCTCCCTCTGCTTTCCAGTGCTGTGTACCTCAGCCAATGACCCGCACTCTAATCACACTTGTGAACTAACTCAAATGCACGAACCTGCAATGGTGAGACAGCATCCTTTCTGATGCGACACTGTACCCTTGCACATTTCTTCCTCCTCCTGATACCTGAGGGATGACCCATCTCATGGGGATGGGCACACACCACCAGGGTCTGTGTGAGACACAAGATCTGGTAATGGTTATCCTTTAACAGCTGAATGGTTAAATAGACTTCCGAGCTCCAGGGCAGTGTAACTGGGGGGTATCCCAAAGATAAGCCGATGAACCCCCCCGGATGTTCCCTGGTAAGGATTGCACAGCAATTGCCCAGGAAATGCAAGCTTCCGATGAACAATTGCCCTGCATTGGGAACCATCCAAAAATGCGACTTAAATTGCAAAATTCTGATGGTTCCGACTGTGTTACAGAAATAGTTACCCGGAAAAAGTTAGAAGAATTAAAAGCACTTCTAGCTTCTGGGTAACTATTGTACAGTCCAACACCAACCCCCACATGACTCCCCCATCCACCCAAACCCCCAGGAGACTCCCCCACCAACCCCTGACTACACTCAGGCAACTCCCCCAATCCCCCAACTACACCCAACGGACTCCCCTTGCCTCCTCAAGCACCCCCCACCATGGGACTCCATTCCCCCCGGAACTTCCCTCAACTCACATATGGGACTCTCCCACCTGACCATCCGACCACCTCCTGACTGTCCGACCCTGCCACTGACTGTCCGGCCCCCGACAATACGCCGCACCAACTGTCCAACTCCCCACTGCCGGCTGTCTGAGCCCCCCTGACTTTCTGACTGTCTAACCCCACCCCCAACTGTCCAAATCCCCCAACTGTCTGAACCTCTGGACTGTCCGACACCACCCCCCCCCAACCCCGGCTTTCCAACTGCCCCAACTGTCCGCCTGAGCCCATCATCCCCACCAATGAAAACATGCTATTGTATGATTTATCCACGGCCAATTTCAGTGTTCCCCCCACCCCACAACCACCTCCCCAGCGCCCCCACCCCGGGTCTAGGCCATCTCCCTGGTATTATGCAACATCTTTTCCTATGAGGACAAGAGGAAGGGATGTGAAAGTACTCCTGCATGGATATATGCTCCTCATCAATGTGGCCTAAACTGATAGTGGTCCACACATGTTAAAACATGAGAGATCTCCTTTCCAATTGTCTCATGTCCACATAATCCTCCTGGCTACAGAACATGCATGCACCATTGTGCCCCCCGCCACACTAGCATGCTTCTTAGAGACCATTAATGGCCATCGCTGTTCTATGGAAAGACCCAATCACCTTGACAAACTGCAGAAGGTCATGGAAGCACTTGCAGCACTGAATCCAGGTGCACATGTACTCACCTGAGATGCTCACAATGGATACAATCTTCAGCAATGCTAGTTTTGTGATGGTTGGGGAAAGATTTGTGCCGCTGGGTACATGATGTCCCTCTTGCCGCTCACTGAATGCGCCAGCAGCTCCAAGGCCTGGTAATTGAATCGAGGTATACTCGATGACTGGCTCTTCCTTGATGGTCGCTTCTACGACATTTTGGCATGGCAACAAACAAAGGACACAGGTCATTATGCAAGCTTACCTTGTGTG
Source organism: Carcharodon carcharias (assembly GCF_017639515.1). Lineage (NCBI taxonomy): Eukaryota > Metazoa > Chordata > Chondrichthyes > Lamniformes > Lamnidae > Carcharodon > Carcharodon carcharias. Next base: position 58,717,575 of record NC_054486.1, read on the forward strand.
AAAAGTCATAGTCCATGGGTCTGGTTGGATAATGGGTGACACTATTGAGTGGACACTGACAAGAGATGCTGGGCTAGCTGTGTGCAGGGTGAGTGGCATCACAGTTGCTGTCTGCATGGCCGCATAGAGAGAGAGGTGACCTTAGTTCTGGAGATCAAGATGTAGAATCAGTTTGGGTAGAGATGAGAGACAATAAAGGTAAGAAGTCACTTGCGGGAGTGGTTTATGGGCCCCCCCCAACAGTAACCACACTGTAGTATGGGGTATATGGGAAGAAATACTAGGGGCTTGTGAGAAAGGTACGGTGATAGTCATGGGTTATTTTAATCTACATATTGATTGGACTAGTGTTTTAAACTTAAATAAGGGCATGAAGACAAAGCTGGCTGAAATGAACTGGGAAATTAGGTTAAGGGATAGGTGAGTAGAGATGCCGTGGCAGACATTGAAGGAGATATTTCAGAATACTCAGAAAAGATACAAAGAAAGATTCTAAGGGAAGGACACATAATCCATGGCTAATGAGTGGCAGGTCAGAGGTTTGGACAGAATATAAAGAACAGCAAAGAATGATTAAAAGATTAATAAGAAGGGAGAAATTAGAGTATGAGCAAAACCTCGTTAGAAATATAAAAACAGATAGTAAGAGTTCCTACAGGTATTTAAAAAGAAAAAGAGTGGGTAAAGTGAGTGTTGGTCCTTTAGAGAGTGAGAATGGGGAAATAAAAATAGAAAATAAGGAAATGGTTGAATTGAACAAATATTTTGCATCTGTCTTCACTGTAGAAGGTACAAATAACATTCCAGAAATAATTGTGAATCAGGAGGTGAAAAGGAGGAAGGAACTTAAAAAAAATTACAAACACCACTGAAAAAATGATTAGAACTAAAAGCTGACAAATCCCCAGGTCCTGATGAACTTCATTCGAGGGTCATAAAAGGCATGGCCACTGAGATAGTAGATACATTGGTTTTAATTAATGGGGGAGGCGGTGGCTGCAGAGTGGCAGAGTCAGCGCAGTGGTATTGTCACTGGACTAGTAATCCAGAAACTCAGGGTAATGCTCTGGGGACCTGGGTTTGAATCCTACCACAGCAGATGGTGAAGTTTGAATTCAGTAAAAATCTGGAATTAAAAGTCTAATGATAACCATTGTCAATTGTTGTAAAAATCCATCTGGATCACTAATTCCCTTTAGGGGAAGGAAATCTGCCAGACCCACAGAAATGTGGTTAACTCTAAATGCCCTCTGAAATGGCCTAGCAAGCCACTCAGTTGTATCAAACCGCTACGAAGTCTAAAAGGAATAAAACCGGACAAACCACCTAGCATTGACCTAGGCACCAGAGACAGCAACGGCAAACTCAGCCTTGTCAACCCTGCAAAGCCCTTAATAACATCTGGGGGTAGTGTCAAAACTTGGACAGGAGAGCTGTCTCACAGACTAGCCAAGCAAGAGCCTGACATCATCATATTCACAGAAACAGATCTTACAGGCAATATCCCAGACACCACCATCAGCAGAGATGGCAGAGGGAGTCCTCAACATCGACTCCAGACCCCATGAAATCTCATGGCATCAGGTCAAACATGGGCAAGGAAACCTCCTGCTGATTACCACATACCACACCCCTCAGCTGATGAATCAGTGCTCCTTCATGTTGAACACCACTTGGAGGAAGCACTGAGGGTGGCAAGGGTGCAGAGTGTACTCTGCGTGAGGGACTTCAATGTCCATCACAAAAGTGGTTCGGAAGTGCCACTATAGACTAAGCTGGTCTGTCCTTAAAGGACGTAGCTGCTAGACTGGGTCTGCGGCAGGTGGTGAGGGAACCATCAAGAGTGAAAAACATACTTGACCTCATCCTCACCAACCTGACGGCCACAGATGAATCTGTCCATGATGGCATCAGTAGGAGGTACCTTTGCACAGACCTTGTGGTGATGAAATCCCATCTTCACATTGTGGACAGCTTCCATCATGTTGTGTAGCACTACCACCGTGCTAAATGGGATAGACTTCAAACAGATGTAGCAACTCAAGTCTGGGCAATCAGCTGCGAGCCATCATCAGCAGCAGAATTGTACTCAACGACAATCTGTAACCTCATGGCCTGGCATATCCCCCACTCTACCATTACCATCAAGCCAGGGGATCAACTCTGGTTCAATGAAGAATGCAGAAGGGGGTGCCAGGAGCAGTACCAGGCATGCCTAAAACTGAGGTATCAACCTGATGAAGCTAAACTCAGGGCTACTTGTGTGCCAAACAGCATAAGCAGCAAGTGATAGACAGGGCTAAGCGATTCCAAATCAACAGATCAGGTCTCAGTTCCGCAGTCCTGCCACATCCGGTCATGAATGGTGGTGGACAATTAAACAACTCACTGGAGGAGGAGCCTCCACAAATATTCCCATCCTCAATGGTGGGAGAGCCCAGCACATCAGTGCAAAAGATGAAGCTGAAGCACTTGCAACAATCTTCAGCCAGAACTGCCGAGTGGATGATCCATTTCAGCCTCCTCCAGAGGTCCCCAGCATCACACATCAACATCCTGGGGGTTACCATTGACCAGAAACTGACTAGCCATACAAATACTGTGGCTACAAGAGAAGGTCAGAGGCTAGGGAATCCTGTGGCAATTAACTCACTCCTGACTCCCTAAAGCCTGTCCACCATCTACAAGGCACCAGTCATGTGTAATGGAATACTCTACACTTGGTTGGATGAATACAGCAACACTCAACAATCCAGGACAAAGCAGCCCACTTGATTGGCACCCATCCACAAACATTCACTCCTTGCACCACCGACACACAGTGGCTATAGTATGTGCTATCTACAAGATGCGCTTCAGGAACTCACCAAGACTCCTTAGACAGCACCTTCTAAACCCACTACCACTACCATCTAGAAGGACAAGGGCAGCAGACACATGGGAATACCACCACCTGGAAGTTCCCCTCCAAGTCACTCACCATCCTGACTTGAAAATATATTGCCAATCATTCACTGTCGCTGGGTCAAAATCCTGGAACTCCCTTCCTAACAGCACTGTCAGGGTACCTACACCACATGGCCTGCTGCGGTCCAAGAGGGCAGCTCAACCACCACCTTCTCAAGGACAACTAGAGATGGACAACAATTGCTGGCCAAGTCTGCAATGCCCACATCCCGTAAATGAATTTTTAAAAATTTCCAAAATTCCCTACATTCTGGAAAAGTCCCACCAGATTGGAAAATAGTGAATGTGCCTCCTCTATTCAAGAAATAAAAGAGACAGAAAGCAGGAAGCTACAGGTCAATTAGCTTAACGTCTGCTGTAGGGAAATTGGTAGAATCTATTATGAAGGAGGTTACAATGGGGCACTTAGAAAATCTCAATGTATTCAAGCAGAATCAACATGGTTTTGTGAAAGAGAAATCATGTTTGACTAATTTATTGGAATTATTTAAGGAAGTAACAAGCAACATCGATAAAGGGGAACCTGTGGATGTGTTCTACTTAGATTTCCAGAAAGCATTTGACAAGGTGCCACATCAAAGGTCACTACACAAAATAAGAACTCATGGTGTAAGGGGGTAACATTTTAGCATGGATAGAGGATTGGTTAGCTAACAGGAAACAGAGAGTAGCGATAAATAGGTCTTTTTTAGGTTGGCAAGATGTGACGAGTGGAGCACCACAGGGATCAGTGCTGGGGCCTCAACTATTTACAATTTATATCAATGATTGGATGAAGAGACTAAATGCATGGGTGTTAAATTTGCCGATGACACAAAGATAGGTAGGAAAGTAAGTAGTGAAGAGGGCATAAGGAGTCTGCGAAGGGTCATAGATAGGTTAAGTGAGTCGGCAAAAACTTGGCAGATGGAAGATAATGTGGGGAAATGTGAATTTGCCCACTTTGGCAGCAGAATAGAAAAGCAGCATATTATTTAAATGGAGAGAGATTGTTAAACCCTAAGGTACAGAAGATTCTGGGTGTCCTGGTGCTTCAATCAAGAAAGATTAGTATGTAGGTGCAACAAGTGATTAGGAAGGCAAATTGAATGTTGTTGTATATTGTGAAGGGAATGGAATATAAAAACAGGGATATAAATGCATTAGAAGCAGTTCAGAGAAGATTCACTCGACTGACACCTGGGATGAGGGGATTATTTTACGAGGAAAGGTTGAGCAGGTTGGGCCTGTATCCTGAGGGGACTTGACAAAGTGAATTCTGAAAAGCTGTTTCCTCCTGTGGGACAAGCTAGGACTAGGAGACAAAGTTTAAAAATAAGGGGTTTCCTATTTAAGACAGAGAGAAGTTTTTTTTTCTCTTAGAAGCTTGTGAATCTTTGGAACTCTCTTGCCCACAGAGCAGTGGAGGCAGTATCATTGAATATTTTTAAGGCAGAGGTAGATAGATTCTTGACTAACAAGGGAGTCAAAAGTTATCGGGGTAGGCGGAATATGGAGCTGAGGCCGCAATCTGATCAGCCATGATCTTACTGAATGGCGGAGCAAGCTCGATGGGCACCAGTGGCCTACTCTTGCCCCTAATTCATATGTTCGTATGGTAAGAGTGGATAATGAGTGGCCATCACCCAGCAATCCATTGGACCCTGAGGTGCTCAGGAGCACAACAACGGCTGAGAGGTGCCAGATGGCTTGGGGTGCCATGGCTTGGTGTACATTTGGTTTAAGCCTCACGTGAGCTGCTAGGATTAGGGGTCTTCTGACTGAAGGCTGAGAGCAGAGAGCAGACCCTAAACTATGCTTCTGATCACAATTGCTGCAGTGTGCAGATATTTGATGGGAGAGCAGGGACAAGTACCAGCAGTGAGCCCAATGCTGTGTGCAGCAGTTACATGAGAAATGGGGGCAGCCAGTAAGGGATTCATAGTTTTCAAAGGGTAGGTTCATGCTGGGCCAACTTTACCACAGTTAAAAAGCTTTTGGCCATCACACACACTCAGAGGAATGTTCACTACTTACATCACAAGAGTTAGAGATGACTTCACAATACTGGGTCAACCGTCTCACCTCCCAGCAATGGTGTCAGTGGTGTACCTTATAATGAAACCGCAACACAATTTACCTGCCTCTGCATCCCAACCCATTTCTGGTTTCACAGAGCTTTCAGAGTTGGCGGGCCTGTCTATCACAATCCTATTTCTCTGGCATAAAAATAGGGCAGGTGGGCACCTCCACAATGCAGACAGGATGGTGGGCTCTGGAAAATTCACCCACCAAACAAAAATGTGGCCTTGTGAATTATTTTCATAAGTTTTTTGGAAGATAATTGCACTCATACTACCCCTAGCCCAGTATTGAAAGCAACTGATTTGTTGGTACCGTTATCTGATGGTGGAATCTCTCCTGCCTTGTGAGTAACACAAATGATAGTTTATCTCGTGCTGCAAATGAGCTAAGATGCCATCTGGACAAATAATAAACTAAACCTCCTATTTGTTTCACTGCATAGAGTCTGAAAACACGCAAGTATGACTGCAAACAATCATTAGGTGAAAGCAAAATTTCCTCAACTGTTTCTTTAATGTGATGTTTTTCAGCATTTCCAAAATAATTATTGAGATTACCTTGCTCTCTGACCAAGCTTTTAATGATCCATCCTAAAATCTTTTCATATGGCATGGCATCAAATTTTGTCTGAAATGCACTGGGATAGTTTTAATATTCCAAATACACTATATAATGCGAGTTGCTGTTATAAAATCCATTGAATTTCAATAATGTGTGCAAAGAATAATAATAATAATAATAAAGAATAATGTGCTGCATCAAGTCACCACTACAAAATTTCTGTTGTGAAAATTTCCCAACATTTTTCAATCCAATACTATCCATGAATATCACAAGGACAATAAAGTTCAGTTCCAAAATGCATTATTGACATGTGGCTTTATCAAAAAAAATGATAATCCAGAGGCGTGAGTAGGCAAGAGCACGGAAGTTGATATATAATGTAGAGAAATGTGAACTTATTCATTTCGCTGGAAAAAATAGAAAAGTTTCTTCTTTTAATCTAATGCTTTGACTTCTGCTGCTCGCCAGAGCTGGGCCACTTTTCCCATGGGGTTTTTAATTCTTTAAGGAAAAGTATGTTTGTCATGAATTATGAATGAATTTGTTAAATGTTTGCCATTGTTTATCTACGGTCTGATATTATAATTTAGTTTCCCAATCGACATTAGCCAAATTTCCCCTCATACCCACATAGCTTGCTTTGTTCAAGTTTAAACCTTAGTTTTATACTTAACTAAATCACTTCAAGCTCAGTATAAAATTCTAACCTTGTCTCATTGCTCAATGCTAGATCTAAATTAGCCTGTTCTCTAATTAGTTTCTGGACATACTGATCTAGAAAATTATCTTGAGTACATTCCATGAACTCGTCCTTCACACTACTACAGCAAATTTGGTTTGCCCAGTCTACCCGAAGATTAAAGTCCCCCATGATTACTGCATTACCCTTGCTGCATGCGCCTCTGATTTCCTGAATTATACTCTGCCTGACACTAAATTACTGTTAGGCAGCCTATAAACTATTGCTACTGGTGTTATCTATCTGTTGTTGATTCATAGATCCATCCAAACTGATTCCGCATCTTGATTTTCTGAATTAGGATCCTTTCTCAATACTATTTTTATTCCATCTTGTATTATCAGGGCTACCATCCACAACAGACGCCCCCACCCTTTCCATTTTGTTTGCCTTTCAAAAGTCAAGAATCTGGAATATATGGTCACTCTGCAACAATGTCCCTGTAATGACAATTGGATCAAAAGCATTCATTTCCTGCCCCACTGAATTGATTTCTTCCTATCTTGACTCTAATTTTTCTCCCATTATTCAGTCTATTCCCAGCCACATCTGTGATTCTTCCATCATTTTAAACCTCTCTACTTTTCTGGCCCTAACCATCTCCTCTTCATTACAGATACCTAATCTCTCTACACCTCCATCCCCAGCCAGGGCGGTTTGAGGGCTCTCTGCTTCTTCCTTGGACGGAGGTCCAACTAATCCACATCCCACCACCACCCTCTTCTGCCTGGCTGAACTTATTCTCACATTGAACAACTCTCACTTCAACTCACTCACTTCGTCCCAAAAAAATATATCACAACAGAAACCCACATGGATCCTAGTTATGTCTGCCTTTCTGTGGGATATGTGGAACATTCAATTTTAATCCTACCCAGGCCCTCCTCTGAAACCTCTTTTCCTTGTACATTGATGACTATACTGGCGCTCATTCCTGCTCTTGACCTGAACTGGAAAATTTCATCAGCTTAGCTTATAATTTCCTCCCTTCTCCCACTTTCACATGGTCTACCTTTGACTCTTCCCTTCCGTTCCTTGACTTTTCTGTCTCTATTTCTGGGTATAGGCTACCAACCAATATTCACTGTAACCTCATCGACTTCCACAGCTACCTTGACTACACTTCAGCACAACCTGCTTCCTGCAAGGACTATATTCCATTCTCTCTGTTTTTCTGTTTCCTGAAATCCATCCCACCTGTTCAGATGATGCGATATTCCATGTCAGTGCTTCTGATATGTCCTCCTTTTTTCTCAACCAAGGATTCTACCCACCATAGTTGGCAGGACTCTCAACTGTGTCCATTCCATTTCATACACTTCTGCGCCACCTCTTCCCCTGCTTCCTCGGACCATGAAGGGGTTCCCCCTTGTCCCCACTTGCCACCCCACCAGCGCCTGTATTGAACAAATCATCCTACTTCATTTCCACCACCTCCAGCATAATGCCCCCTCTCCCCTTTCTGCATTCCTAAGGGAATATCCCCTCCATGACCTTCTGATCCATTCCCCAAACAACACCAACAGTCCCTTCCCTTCCCACAGCACTTTTTCATGCAAGTGCAGGAGAGGCCACACCAGCCCTTCTACTTCCTCTGTTCTCACTGTCCAAGGCTCCAAATACTCTCCTGGTGAAACAGTAATTTACTTGTATTTGCTGCACTTAATGTGATCTCCTCTACATTGGGGTGCAATTCCAGCAGTGGCCACTGCTCCGAGTGACGCTGCTGGGACTGCTGAACGCCAGCCCTCCAATTGGCCAGCAGTGCTGAGAGGTGGTCTCCTGTCCTTTAAAGGGATAGGAGCACTGATGGCAATTAATTAGTTGTCAGATGGGCCTAAAATGCAGCTGGCGATTTGGCAAGTGGCAAAGGCGGGGTTTCCCCTGGCTTTCGGGCACATTGTTCGGGGCTCCTGACTAAATTCAGCCCCTGATATGTAATCATCATCTGTGATCATTCAGATCTGTGCCTGCTTTTCCTGGCAACTGCAATAATCCTTTTATATTACACCTATCCATCATCCTTCCCACTCTGCTCTGGAACATTGATCTGTGACAGACAAAACTATACAGGCGTGTGGTATGATTGAAGCGCCATCTATTTAGTCTTCCAGCCTGGAGAAAATGGTGTATTCTAGAGTTTGAATGGCCCAAATTAAACATCCCCAATAGATAAAACACTGGGACAACAGTGCATGGAGGGCGTCCATTGAGATGACCACATGCTCCATGGTTATCGCAGAGTGTTGGTGCACTGCACCAGAAGCAGACACAAGTTGAAAGTAGACTCCTCCACACTCGCTGACTTTGTAGCAGCTCCCTGGTAGGCAGTTCAATACATTTAAGGTATTGCTGGTACACCAAGATATGTTTCTTTTAAAGATTGGACTCCTATTGCCTGGTTCATTTCCCCCTTCAATAGACTAGGATTAGGGTTGCCAACTGTGATAATGTATATTCCTGGAGGTTTCATCACATGGCTTGCTCTCATGGTCCGGCCATTAGTCGACCAACACATCCATCCTTGTGATGTACTGCCTCCCTACATCAATTGGAAAGCTAAAAGACTCTACCCAATTGGATGATGCTTGACTGTCAGCCAAACAGCCTTTTTTCCCCCATTTTCAATATTTTTATATCTGATAAAGAGAAATGTTCAAATAAAATGACAAAAACTAATCTTTTTAATGTTCCTATGATTTTTCTCCAGGGTTACATAGAACTGTGCCCTTGAGATTGACCTTCAATTCCTGGAGACTCCAGGCCAATCCTGGAGGGTTGGTAACCCAAACTAGGTTTCAAGTTTGTTCCTGCCGACTTGTGATCTGTGAACCATCCTGTGCAGACCCCTTGAGTTCCCTCTCTCCCTACCATGTAGTATGTTGATTTCAGTGCTGGTGATTGGAAGAGTAAGGGGCAATAATTATTCAAAAGAGTTTTTTATTCCTGTGTCAATGCAGGGCTTGAGTTACTTGAAGGAGCTAGGAAAAGGACGAGGGACAATGGTCAGCATATAATGGCAAGAGGAAAATGTAGCACATGAGTGGAAAGATTTTGCAGCACCAGGTTTTCATGCTGTGTGTGTGGGCATGCATGCAAGAGAGTTAAGTAGAACAGGAAGGGAAAATGCCTAAAGGCACTGCTGTTCATGGCCTCCAGCCTGATCATCTCCATTCTTGGTGCACTCTTTTTGTCAATCATGTTGATGGGTGTGTCCTCCATTGATGTCAGAGTTTACAATGTATCAGTAGCTTCACCAGCTCTTGGAGATTCTCTTTAACTGTGTGTCAGCTTCTCCTGCAAAAGAAGTGGGAGGGGGCTGGTATGTGCCCTGTTGCAGGATTCTGAAGGTGTGTAAAACAATTTAGCGTAGTGTACCAGTTCCAGAGAGAAGTAGTAATTGTGGGTAAGAGAGGAGAATAGCAGGTGTTGAACATATGAGTGCAAGCAGAAGGAGCTTAATAAAGGTAATATGACATTAGCAACTAAGGTGATATCAGGGGAAATGGTTAAAGTTAAATGTAAGAAACTTTAGCAGTAAAATCAAGAAATTAATAGCACCAAAGGAAGAAAATGGAAAAGCAAATGTGGATGCTGGAAATCAGAAATAAAACCAGAAAATGCTGGAAATACTCAGCAGGTCTGGCAGCATCTGTGAAGAGATATACACAGTTGAAATTTTAAGTCAATAACCTTTCATTAGAACTGGGAAAAGTTAGTAATGTAATAGGACAGAAAATAAGAACATCAAGGAAGGTCTGTGACAGGATGAAAGGCAGGAGAGATTAAATGCCAAAAGGATTTATGGTGCAAGGCCAAAGTGAGATGTTACAAGTAAAGAGATGTGAATGGTAGAATCATGAACTGCTGCCAACCGAAAGTAAAAATAAAAGAAAGAGTGCCAATCAAGAGAGAAAAACCAAAACCAGCAGAGGTTATAATCTGAAATTGTCAAATTCAATGTTGAGTCTGAAGGCTCTAAAAGGCATAATGGAAAGGTAAGCTGCTGTTCCTCTAGCTTCGGTTCACTGGAACACTGCACGAGGCCGGGAAAGGGAGGTTAGAGTGAGTGAAAGGTGGAGATTTAAAACGACAAGTGACTGGAAACTCAGGGTCATGCTTGCAGACAGAATGGAGGTGCTACACAAAGCAGTCACCGAATCTGCATTTGGAACACAAACAATAGGAGAAGGAGAAGGCCATATGACTCGTCGAGTATGCTCTGCCATTCAATATGATCATGGCTGATCTTGGGGTTCAAATCCACTTTTCCACCTGCTCCCTGCATTGATTTCCTGAGAGAACAAAAATCTGTCTATCCCAGCGTTAAGTATATTCAGTGATGGCACATCCACAATCCTCTGGGGTGGAGAATTCTGAAGATTCACACTGCTTTGAGTGAAGAAATTTCTCCTCATGTCAGCCCTAAATGATCAGTCCCTTATCCTGAAACTGTGTCCCCATGTTTTAGATTCCCCAGCCAGGGGAAACAACATCTCAGTACCCGCCCTGTTAAGCCCCTTCATAATCTTGAATGTTTCAATAAGATCAACTTTAATTCTTCTAAACTGTAGTGAATATAGACCCAATTTATCATCCTCTCATCATTAGACAATCCCCTCAGCACAGGGATCAATCTCATGAACTCATTGTACTGCTTCTAATGCATGGTATATCCTTTCTTAAATATGGAGGCCAAAATTGCAAACAGTGTTTCAGGTATGGTCTCACCAAGGCCCTTTGTATTTCATGAGGGCAGTGGGCTTGTCTAAAGGAGCCTGCAGGGTATTGTGGGTGAAATTAATGATCTAGAAAAATCCTGCAATCTGTGTGAACCTCAGAGCCCTAACTGGCTGTTTCCAAATGTCTATATGAAAAGTGTTTCCTCTAGCAAACACAGCATCAGCCAGGTGCTTAATGCTAGTGTGACCCCCAGCCTAACTGCTGTCACTGGTAGCTTGTGTGATATCTTGAATGAAGCAGAAAGCAAGGAAGTTCAGGGCTGTGTGACCTGGAATACAAAAAGGCAATGCTGTGCTAGCTGTGGTTGTTAGTTCTAAATCTTGAGGTGCTCAACTCACTTACAGCCTCCCTAAAGAGGTGCAACCTCCTTATGCAATGTTCCCCAAAGAACTGTTGCTATGTTGTCCTGGGCCCATAAACTCTGCTGGGAGGATAAAGATTCCTGTGAGCATGACTCCTTCTGTTTGCTCTTCCTGCAGCTACAGCACTGTTTGTGACTACATTCTGCTAATGCTGCTCCTCCTCCTCTAGCCAGAGTGGAAGTGCCAGGAGCTGTTTTACAGTTTTGAGGGTTGTACAACCATTAACCATTACAGGCATTTAAAAATTGTCCACATAGTCAAAAACCACAATCTATAATACAACTTCTTTCCCACACTTTTGCTATATTTTAGCTGAGATATCTTATTGTCATATTCTTACAATCCCACTGGAAGTGGTCATCTCCTGATTTGTACCCCCGTGGTTTGTTTTTGGGTTTAGTAACTAATAGCAGCAATTTGGGTTATAACAAGAATGGCATTGTGACTTGGCTGCATCCTTTCACTCTTGTCTACATATATTCACATGTCCTGCCCTATTTCCAGCAGGAATGCTGGATGTGAATTGAGGGCTATCTGAAATTCTGAACAGCTAAATATCCAGCAGCAAGTCAGTGGGGCTATTTTGCAATTTTCATCACACTATCATACTACTCACATATACAGGCACAGTAGCAGAGACCAAAATCAGCCCACAAGTCTCCAATATTGTCAGTACACGCTGTCAGTTGTCCCTCAATTCAAGGATGACCTCTACTCCCGGTCACGACTTTCTGCCATGGGTCTTCATGTGACTGAACAAGCTTATTATCAACCCGCAGATCTTTGGTACATGGGGCAGGATGTCCCGTCAGGTAGTGGGATCCGGAGTGAAGGATTTGCTTCCTTTTCTTTCCTCCTCTGGCACTGCGCTGCCTCATCATTAAGACGTTGTGATTCAGATAGAGATGCGACATGATAGACAAGTTGTCATCACTTGAAACAATTGGTAGCAAACCACTCCCAGTCATTAATGCCTATTATGCTGTGCTTCAAGGAGAGCTACAGAATGTCTTTGAAGCATTTTCTTTGTCCTCCCCTGGAACATTGACCATTTGTGAGTTGAGAAAACAGGACCTGTTGGGGGAGAAGCTTTTTGACCATCCAGACAGTGTCCTGTCCATCAAAGTTTATTTTGCTTGAATGCTTGTGGAGTTGGCTTCAAAAAGGGCACTAAAAGGGCATTTGTTCAACAGCCCTCCCATTGAATCCAGGGTATGCGGCAGAAGCATTGCTGATGGAATTTCTCTAGTACTCTTATGTGTCACTGATACACATTCCAGGTCTCACTGCAGTGCAGGAGTATGGTGATGACAACTGCAGGATTGTGATGAAGTTTCTTGGACATTCAAATCTTTGAAGTACAATCCACAGAGCTTCATGATTTACTAAGCAAGATGCTTTGTTTAGGTCCATGAATGTCATGGAGAGTTCCTGGTGTTGTTCTCAATATTTTTTCTTGGATTTGGCTGACAAAAGAAGAGCATGTCAGAGGTTCCTCTGGAAGATGTAAAGCCACACTGTGTCTATGGAAGGGTGTCCTCAACCACAGGAAGTAGGGTGTCAGGATTTTCCCTGCTGTGGACAAGAGGGAAATACTTCGATAGTTTCCACAGCCTGATTTATCTCCCTTCCTGGAGGTAGTTGCAGTTGTCGCATTCCTGAAGCCAGGGGAGGAATTCTTGTTCCACCCACGACTGTAGGATGAGTGCACGGAGTCTTAATGTGAGCAAAGGCTCACCAGCTTTGAAAATCTCAACTGGAATACCATCGGGGCTGCGTGAGCGGACAATACGGCGAGAAGGCCAGAAATCAGTTAGTGATCATCCACTCAGCCTGTCATTGGCAGGCCACATTCCCCGCCATCAAACATCAGGAACCTTATTGTAATACATCTGCATATTATTATAAGGACAGCCCCCATGTTGGATCATCCAGCCGCGTCGGCGTGGTTGCACGCCGATATGTTTCACAACAGCATAAAAAAGGTGTGCACTTGGCGGGTTGCACTTTGAGAGGAACTCGGAGGTGAGTGCACAGTAACGTTGCACAGTACTTGCCCTTTTGAACATCAAGATTGAGGTGTGATGGAGGGGGGCAAGGGTGGTCCTGCAGTTGAAGGTAATGCACAATCACATGCGGGGTGGGAGGGGAGCGAAGCAGCCACACATTAGGAAAACCTTGTATAAAGTGACCATTCCCCTGCAGCTGAGACAGTTCAGATGCAGCCACATTGACATGCATGGAGTCGGACCTCTAGCTTATATGCCCACTCAAGCAATGCAGAGACAAGAAAGTGCCACCAAGTGCACCAGAGCTTTTCACCCCTCGAGCACAGAATGCAAAGTAATGAGAGTTTTAATGGACTGCAGAACAGTTGGACGACTGGGCACATTGTACAATCTCCTTGCTAAAGCTGGCTGTGGAGCAGTCACTGGTGGAGGTGCTCACAGCCCTCTGCAATTTCATCATCCTGTTTCGGACCAGTTTCCCGCATGGTTCAAGCTAACAGTGCAGCCTTGCAGTTCAGGTTAGGAGAATGCCTGTGCTTGAGCTGAGAGTACAACATGCAGCCCAGTGGGCAAGGCTGCCACCAATCGGTCAGGTGAAGTGGGGCGGAGGTGGGTTTCGGGCACCCATTCAGCACACTAAATTCTGGCCATCTAAGCCGTGGCCAGCACTCTCTGGGATGTGTTAATGGGCCTTCAGACTTAACCAAGAGAGATTCATAGAACACCCAGGCTAACACACGTATCTCTCTCTTTCATCCTGCAGGAGGAATACATCGGGAGCAAGGAGCATGGTGAACTAGTTGTGTGCCTTGTGGCTTATAGATAGCAGAGACGATGGAGAAGAGAGCGACTGGGGTGCCTGGCTGCGCAGAGGGAGGAGCAGCACCTTTAGGAAGAAGGGGCAGCTGGGGCTCCTGCACGCAGCACTGAAGAGCCAGAGGGAGCCGTCATTGGTCAGCACCTTGCAAGGCCCAGGGTCATTAAACATTGCCTTTCATTCCTGAGGATGACTGAGAACCAGTGTCACCAAAAACTGCACATGTTTAGGGATCTGGTTGGTCACATCTTCGGGCTGCTGCATGATTTGGCGCCACAGGTTCATGGAGGGCATCCACTGTCAGTGGCCATGAAAGGGACTATCGCGCTCAATTTTTACGCCAATGGCTCCTTTCAGAGCTCCACAGTTGACCTCTGTGGCATATCACAAGCCTCCACCCACAAATGTATCCATGAGGCCATGGATGCCATCTTCGTGAGGGCACACAACTTTGTACATTTCGCCTGGGGCCAAGAGAGCCAGGATGCAAGAGTGATTGGATTTGCCCAGATCTCGGGTTTCCCACAGGTGCAGGGTGTGATCGACTGCACTCACATGGCGCTCAGATCTCCAACGCAACAAGGGGTTAACTATGTCAACCACAAGGGCTTCCATTCACTGAGTGTGCAGCTGGTGTGCGACCACTACAAATGCACCCTGCAGGTCTGTGCACGGTTTCCAAGGAGTGTCCACGACTCCTACATTCTCAATCTTTCACAGATCCCTGATGTCTTCCAGGACCCATAGAGGCTGCAGGGCCGGCTCCTAGGGGACAAGGGCTACACGCAGAGGAAATGGCTCATGACACCCGTGCACCTCATGACACCTCAGACTGCAGCAGACCGACAGTATAACGAAGCTCATGCTGCAACTCACAACTTGGTGGGGCAAACCATCGGGATGTGGAAAATGAGGTTCCATGCCTGGACTGGTCTGGTGGAGCCCTGCGATATAGTCCTCAGAGGGCATCATCACCTGCTGAGCTATTTACAACAGGGAGAGGAGCTGGCTGAGCACGAGATGAAGGAGCTGGAGGATGTCAACAGTGATGAGGGTCAGGAAGTCCTTGAAGGCGACGATGATGGCAATGGAGGCCTCGCACTGACCGGACAAGACAGGCTTGCTCGAGAGGCCCTCATAGCTGCTAGGTTTGTGGAGGATGATGACGACATGCAGTGAGTAGATGCCATGGACCCTCACATTGATCTATGAATGTTTGTCTCCGCCGGGCTTATGGGCAGCGCCCTCTGTGATAATGCTCCTGTCATTGAGATACAGTGGAGCCCTAATAGTCACTCAATTGCAGTAGAATGATGAGGACCTGCAGTGTGGATACTCCATAGAACTTCACATGCCCTCTGAGAATGACTGGCTTCTGTCAGCTCTTTTGTGCTCTGTGATCAGTGTCATATCATGGAGACGCAGCCATGAAACTTTAAAAGCACCTGATCATTTGTCCACCTTCAACACCTGACCCCTTCAAGGAGCACAGCGTCACTGGTCACAGATGCTGAAGAGATGGGGCCCAGTCCATCTTAAAAGGTACTGAGAGCTCACAGACAGTATGACAGAACTCTGTGACGAATGCCCACAACTGTCCGGCAGCAATGACAAGCACCGTCGAGGTGCAGGCATTACTTATATGTCCAGGGAGTGTGAGGCTGGACCATCGTTTTGATCTGAAGGCTACACAAAGCACAGGGAAGAGGCCCTGGATTGAGACGCCTGCCTTTATCTTGTGCAGGAATCAAAGTTTCACATCTGAGTGACACAAACACTGCTCATCAGAACAAGGAGCCGTAGGCAGGGAGACATTCTTGGGAGTTTATTGACAATAGTGAGCAGTATGTACAATTGATTAACACCCATGCCCAGGCTGCACAACTAATTCTCCATAACTGTCCTAACCCTGCTGCTATGTCTTGGTGCTCCCCAGATATCCACAGTGGAGGTGGAGGCAGCCTGCTGACTGCTACATCCTGTTTGTGGTGACCTTGGTGGTCATCCTCTGGAGGGCTGAGACCTGGAGGGCCCCAGCCTGTTTTCAGGGTCCTGCCATGTGAGAGTGGCACCCTCCTCGGCCTGTGGAGCTGGCAATGTTGAGGTCACAGGAGAGGAGATTTTGATGGACCATACGCTCCCGGAGTCACCTGGATGGATGGCCCTGGGGTGGGGGCGGGAGGGGGGGTACATCTGCTGAACATGGCTCCCTGAGGAGAAGGGGTAGCTGGGTTGAAATCGGGCTACCCTGCACACTCCTCACATACACACTGTTGGAGGCCAACTATGGCGTCGATGATGGAGTTCGGCCCACGCTGCAGCACAGGAATGGCGTCCTGGACCAAGGTCTCCATGGCAGCCGCCATCCTACCAGTGTTGACCCCAATGCATTGGCATGCTGGCACTAATACCTCAGCCTGAAGGCAGACAGACTCCTCCATCATGCCTTGCAATCGGAGATGTGCCTCAGACATCCCTTCCTGATGTTCCCTAGCTTATCTTTGCAGCTTCAACAACTGAGACATGACCAAGTCCAGAGGCTCATCATCTGACTTGGACTCAGCAATGTTCTGGCCTCCAGCAGTCCTCCGAGTGTTGGATACCTGAGAAGTCCCTGCCGCCACCTGCTGTGGATCAGAAAGTGCAACGTACTCACCAGATTGTGATCCCGAGGCTGCTCTGAAGCTAGGTCCCACCAAGATGTGTGTCTCTGCACCAGTGGAAGGTATGGGTGAGCGCTGTGATGGGACTTCGGGAGGGGTTTCAGCAGGTTTCTCTTAGCTTCCCTCGGAGCTTGATTGGAGGCCCTGGGCCGTTCACTCTCTTGGCTGTTTGGCAGATGTACCTGCGAAAACAGGGAGAGATAATTAGAGCATGGCAGTGGCCTGTGAAACAGGATACATCACTCACAGTATGGTTGTCTGATGGATGTTGCACTGCTGGATCCTCACTTGGTAGAGCACCGCCAATCTCACCGTGAGCACAGGAACGGTTTGGATCCTCACTGGCCTGCTGAATGTCTCTATCTTCAAAGTCCGTGAGAACCTTGGTGCCAGACATATCTCCTGTGACCTCTCCCTGTTTATGTGCACCACCTTGTCCTACATAAATAGAGATGGAGAGAGTGTAAGCACGACGTATACCAGGCTAGATGATAAGTATGCCTGGCATGTGTGGGTGGTGAGTCGTTCCATGATGTGTGTGAGAGAGTAAGTGGTGATGTGCCTCTTACGGCACTGGGTGGCTGTCCTCTTTTGCAGGGCGTTGGTGCTGACCACCGCTGCCACCACCTCCCATGCTGGATTGATGATGCAGCTGCTCCTCTTGCGGCTAGAGCTGGGGTAGTGGGCATCACAGCGGGTCTCAAAGGTGTCCAGATGACGCTCGAGGGACATGCCATTAAACTGGGGTCTGCAGTCTTTTCACCTTTCGGGGCCATTCTGTCTTCTGTGCTGCAGTCCTGGGTTGGGAGCTCCGAGAGGTGTGCTCTCAGCTGCACCTTAAATATGGCGCCCGGCATGATGAAGCTGCGAGATGGTGAATGAGAGCCTGCCTGCCATGGAAATGGCGTGTTTCTCGGGAATGCATAAATAGTGTGATGGGTTTGAAATGATCTGGAGTGAAAAGCCACCATTAAGACCAGCAGCTAAAACGTCATTTTTCCCATCTGCTACCGCACAGAGCAAATCTGGGACAATTCCACCCTCAGTCTGGTTAAAGTTCACCATAAAAGCACAGTTTTTGGCAATCTGGAATCCTCCATGTGTAATGAATTTCCTGCCAACACAATTGGCATTTTAAATGAATGTATTGCTGAAAAAAGAGACTTTTTTTATCAAAGCTTTTCATCTTGCACTCATCAGGACAGTTAGCAAGAATATAAATCCAAGAGAATCTACAAATTTATACTGTATGAGAAGGGAATGTTGATTGGTTGGCGTTGTCTCTGATTGGTAGAGGCATGCCATGGAGACTGCTTCAGTTGATGGTGACTGCCAGTTAACAGCCGAGTGTTGTTTAAAATTTAAATAAGGCAGCTTGAATCTGATTGGTCAACACATGGCCCTGAGGAATGAACCAACAAATGGCTGTCACTTATTTTGTTTAGCTGAAACCAGCACAATGTGTGTACATGTTCTTTCTGTCTGCAAAGAAAAGGGCCCTGTGTATGAATATATGCAGCTTCTAGTACGTGCAAATGCGCCACACTGTGAGCCCTACTGACAATATTAAAGTGGCTGTAAATGTAATTCTTAGCACATTGAGGATTATTTAGCAAATGCTGTCCAATCGCAGAATCATATTTAACGCTGGACACTGTGTTTTGAGTTTTGCAAGCATGGACTGGTTGGGTACGGTCTGTACCCTGCCCATTGCCAACAGTGGCAGGCACATGGTGTTTGATACGATCCATCAGTCTTTCGGAAGTATGGCCTATATACCTAGCATCACACTGGAACTGAAGTTCATATACCACATTACACATTTGTGTGATAGGCAGAATGTCTTTTCGGCTTGACGGCAATATCCTGTTGGTGGTGGATGTCACTCATGTTGCTACTGCATAGTAGCAGCATGAAACAGCTAGATTCATCTCCAATTTTTGAGATACCTTGCCCTTCCAGGCTAATCTGAGGTAGACTGGGTACTTTTCAGAGTCCAAAGTGATGGCCTTAGGCCTGTTCATGAGTTTGCATGATATGCAGTGCGAAATGATCTGATCAAGGTTGCCATTATCCATCAGGATGCCTGTGATGCGCCCTATTTCAGCATTAAGCTTGCATGGTGAGCAAATGACTCAGGCCCTAATTACAAGGTTGTGGATAAGGCCAATCTTATAGCATGTGGAACTGCAAGAATCCCAACGCATATGTTAACCAGTGAAGGTAGACTTGTAGTGGACGGTGTTAGAGAACCCCTGGAAGATTTCTCAACTGGTACATCAAGGAAAGGGAGTTCATTTAACTGCTCCATTTCAAAGGTGAATGTAAGCACAGGATGGAGCCCATTAAGACATGTAAGGAAATTATTACATGCAGCTGCAGATTTAAATATAGCAAATGTATCATTCACATTTCGGAAATATGCTAGGGGTAGAAAGTTAAGTGTCAATCCATCAAAAACACATTTCTCATAGAACCCAATGAAGATGTTTGCGAGAGCTGGGCCTAGAGGGCATCCTATGGCAACAGCATCTATTTGGGCATACATGCTGTAATTAAAACTGAACTCAGCTGAGCAAGATGCCGAGTTCATAACTTCAATGAATACTGATTCACGCAACAGTGGTGTGTCTAGATCACCATGATATAGTGCTGCAGCCCAAATAGCTATAGCTTCTTTAAGTGGAACATTGGTGAATAGGCTTACAGTGTTAAATGAGCACATGGACACAGCATTGCTACCGATATGCATGTTCTGTATGGTCTTCACAAATATGAAGGGGTCCTTCACTGTGTTTGTGGAAAACTTGGTCAAAACTGATTGTAATAATTCACCCAAACAATGCTTGGCAGTTATCTGGCAGTCACAATCAAGTGGTGCATTCTCCAGGGCACATCTCTACTGATCAGAGTCCACTTGCCAACTAATCAGCACTCTCTTCTCATACAGTATAAATTTGTTATCTCCCTTGGATTTGTATTCTTGCAAAATGTCCTGATGAGTGCAAGATGATAGCTTTGACCAAAAAAAATCTTTTTTTCAGCAATACTCAAGTTCTGTGCTACCAAATGACTATTTGTAAATGAATGTAATCTACTGGGCAGATTAGTTCTGCTGAGGATTAGATTGTTTGTGATGTAGTCCTGCCATCCAATATTCATGATGGATCAAAGATGGAAATGCACAAACAGTTGAATTTGCCTTCTCCAGAGCCTAGGATTCAGTCATATACAAAGAGGGTGGTGATGACAACTGCTCTGTAGATTTAAATTTTGGTAGAAATGCATAGTGAATGGTTTCGCCAGACATGTTTCTAGAGGCAGCCAATGGAGCTGTTAGCTTTGGACCATTGGTTGTCTATATCCTTGTTGACAATGACATCATTTGAGATAACGCTACCTAGCTAGATAAACTGTTCTACTGCACTGAGGTTACTGCTGTCAATGCTGACATGTGGTGGTCCATAATTTCCTCAGGGCCGTGGCTGGTACTGCACTTCTGTTTTCTTTAAGCTGAAAGTAAGGTCAGAGATATTTTCTACCTCAGTGAAAGTTTACAATGAACTGCATTGTCTCCCATGTGTACCAGGAGGGTGCAATCGTCAGCAAACAGAAGCTCCATGATAAGCTCTCCTGTGGTTTTGGTATGTGCCAATAGTAGTTGCCAGGTTGAAGAGACTGCCGTTTATTCCTAAGCCAATATTTATGCCCTCTTTCAAGCCTGTCTTTGCCTCTTGAAGCATCATACTGAAGAAGATAGAAAAGGTCAGTGCCAGAACACACACTTGCTTAACACCATTGCTGTTGAGAGGTCACCAAGCTGTCTGGCCTTATTCTGGCAGACACAGGTTTCTTTCCTTGCAGTTTCCTGCAATTATTCTTTATTTATTCTATGTGATTTCCCATCGCAACCCAATTCTATATCAACAAGATTACAGGGGTATTTCTGACTATGCAATTCCAGCATGGTACTTCAGCTATTGGGAATGCACATTGGAAGCTTGGGCGTGTGTGTGCTGAGCATGTCATTATGATCACTGAAATTAATGGTTGGAAAATTCTGCAGCACAATTCGACATGCAGTCCTAGTGGACAAGGATCCAAACCGAGAGCACAAAATTAGAAAAGTACCCTTAAGCTTTTGCAAAATTGTTCTCAGATGTGCGAAATTCTTTTCATTGTTTTGCAGCTGAAACTTATGTGTTGCTAAAATGTACATGATAAATGCACCATGACAAACACCTCTGTATACCAGGAGAGAGAAAAAAAGTAACTGAATAATAATACAATATAGTAAGGATGATCTTTATACTTTTTCCACACCTGGTGTATCTATCGGAACCCCTTTTTAATCTTCTTCCAGCACAATTCCTGTGCCTGGCAGCATAATCACATGATGCAGACACATTTCAAAAACATTCCACTGTGTTCCAAGTAATGTCTCCAAACAGGAGCATGGACGTTTATGGGGAATTAGCTTTGCAATGACTTTTAAACACAAACATGAAATGTACACATATGTCAGTAGCATTCTTGCCTTTTGAAGTTTGCAGAGTGTGGAGAACGTGAGATCAGCCAACAGCGTGTTGGAGTAACAAAATCTGGAGATGACAAATATATGGATGTGCATGTCAATGACAGAATGTGGCTTCAAGTCCCACTCCAAGGACTTCAGTAGGAAATCTATGCTGTCTAATACAATGGTTAGGGAATGATGTGTTGGTGCAGGTGCCGTCTTTCAGATGAAATCTTAAGCTGAGGCTTTGTCAGCCCTCTCAGGTGGGTGTAAAATACCCCATGCCACTATTTTAGGAAACTCTTCTGGTTTCCTGGCCAATTTTTATCCAGCAACAAATACCTAAAAACAGATTAACTGATTATTTTCAGTCTCAGGAAAACATCTCGCAGATATAGCTTCATTTCCTAGCATTTGCCTTCTATTATTCTTTGTTTGCAATTTCCCAACATTATTCAGTTTTGTATCAATAAGATTTCAGGGATAATTTTCTAACAGTGCAACTCCAGCAGGGTGCTTCACCATTACTGATTTTTGGGAGTTTGCTGTGCATAAATTGGCTAGTGTGTTTCCTATATTACAGCAGTGAACAATTCTTCAAAAGCATTTTATTGGTTGGTAAAGCAATTTGGGGAATCCTGAGCTGTGAAACGTGCTTTTAAAAAAAAATTTTTTGAAAGACAGATAGCTGATATCTATGGGACTACAGCAGCTAGGGCAGACTCCGTAATCATAATGCCTGGAGTTGAAAACTTTGTAATGTAAGATAAGAATAGCTTAATTAGGAGGATGAAGAACAGTTTGTATTTACATAGCACCTCTGCCGTATGAAAGAAAATGGCGCAAGGCATTTAACAGATATAGAACGAAAGAAACAAATACAAGCCAAAGCATATATTTGGAAGGGTGACCAATATCACAATAAAAGAAATGGATTTTAGGAGGGGCTTAAAGGAGATGGAGAGGGGAAAGATTTAGGAAGGGAATTTCAAAGTGTGAATTATAGGTGGCTGAAGACAATGAGAGGGTGTGGAGTTATGCAAGTGTCAGGAGTAAAAAAAATGAAATGCTTTGTGTAGTTGTAGGGCTGGATGCTATTACAGATGCGTGAGACCGTGAAGAGACATAAACACAAGGGTAAGAATTTTAATTTTTGTTATTCTTTCATGGGATGTGGACATCACCGTCAAGGTCAACGTTTGTTGCCCATCCCTAACTGCCCTTAAGAAGTTGGTGGTGAGCCGCCTTCTTGAACCACTGCAGTCCATCTGGGGCAGATACACCTAGAGTGCTTTTAGGAAGGGAATTCCAGGATTTTGGTCCAACAACAGTGAAGTACCAATGATATAGCTCCAAGTGAGGATGGTGTGTGGTTTGGAACAGTGCTTGCAAGTGCTGGTGTTACCATGCATCTGCTGCCCTTCTAGGTGGTAGAGGTTGGGAGTTTGGAAGGTGCTGTTGAAAGAGCATTAGTGTGTTGCTGCAGTACATCTTTATTGTACAGGCTGCTGCCACCGTGCATCAGTAGTGGAGGGACCGAATGTTTAATTTGGTGGATGGGGTGTTGATCAAGCAGATTACTTTGTCCTGGATGGTGTCGAGTTTCTTGAATGTTGTTGCAGCTGCACTCACCCAGGCAAGTGAAGAGTATTCCAACACTCTCCTGATCTGTACCTTGTAGATGGTAGACAGGCTTTGGTGAGACAGAAGGTGAATTACTCGGCTCAGAATTTCCAGTCTCCAACCTGTTCTTGTAGCTACAGTATTTATATGGCTGGTCCAGTTTAGTTTCCGGTCAATGGCAACCCCCAGGATGTTGATAGTGGGGGATTCAGCAATGGTAATGTCATTGAATGTCAAGGGGATATGGTTAGATTCTCTATTGTTGGAGATGGTTATTGCTTGGCCATTGTGTGGCATGAATACTTGCCATTTATCAGCCCAAGTTTGAATGTTGTCCAGGTCTTGTTGCATGGGCAAAATGGGCAGGCAGTAGCTGACAATTTGCTAAACCTCATCCAAGGGTGAGATTAAAAAGGGTCAGCAGCATTACCAGTGTGCGTAGTGAGGAGTTTTGGAGAGTTTGATGCTGGTTGCTTATTGGCACTTGGCAGCTTCATCTCTGTTCAGGGCTTCATTTCAAGACTTCAAGGGAGAACATGACCTCCATTTGTCAGATGATTAGGACTGAGATTTCTCCTATCTGTGTCTCCAAGGCCCCCGGAGGATTCAGACTGTGTGGACCCTTCCAGGTATCAGACAGCCTTCCGTTACCCTGGTAATGAGGATTGTGGCCTCTACTGGTGGCACCTCCTCTGAGGAGGAAGAGAGGGGCAGAAGGAAGAGGAGGCCAGGTGTCCCAATGCAGCTTCCAGGGAAGCAACCTGTGGGAGGACAGGCGCAGGCACAAGGGGCGCAGGGCCAGCAGGAAATCCAAGGTCAAAGGGGCCGCAGAAGATGCCACTATCCTGCTGAGAGGGTTTACAGGCAGCAATGCAGCTACCTCAATATGTCTGAGATGCAATGCCGAAGGAGGCTCTGCCTTTCAAGGGAGACCATGACCTCCATTTGTCAGATGATTAGGACTGAGATTTCTCCTATCTGTGTGGGTGGACACCCCATGCCAGTGTCTCTGAAGGTCACAGTGGCCCTCAACTTCTATGCCTCCGGCTCTTTCCAGGGGTCAGTGGGGAATCTGTGTGGAGTCTCCCAATCAGCTGTCCACAGTTGCATGAAGCTGGTGACAGAAGCTCTATTCAGGTGGGTACTGACCTTTATTCCTTACCGTACAGATGAGGCCAGTCAGTCTGAGTGAGCCAGAGGCTTTGCAGTGATTGCTGTGTTGCCCCAGATCCAGGGTGCCATTGACTGCACACATGGGGCCATCAAGGCACCAGCGGGTCAGCCAGGTGCCTTTATCAAAAGGAAGGGCTTCCTCTCCACGAACATGCAGACCACAGGATGCAGATTCTGCAAGTCTGTGCAAGGTACCCTGGCTGCTCCCATGACGTTTACATCCTGAGACACTCCCAGGTGCCGAGGGTCTTCAGTGCTCTAGCCTGACTGGATGGATGGCTGCTGGGTGACAAGGACTATCCGTTGAAAAGATGGTTTATGATGCCTCTCCGCCACCCAAGAACAGAGACAGAGCAACATTACAATAGGAGTCCTGCCACAAGGGCAGTGGTAGAGAGGACCATAGGTCTTCTCAGACTCGCTTCCGATGCCTGGACTATTCATGGGGTGCACTATAATACCCCTCCAGAGCAGGCATCACTGATAGTGGTTGCATGCTGCACTCTCCACAATCTGGCACTGGCAAGGGGGGACCCACTGGAGGAAGAGGATCTTGACGCAGCTGCACAGGTCACAGAGGATGAATTCAGTAGTGAGTCAGTGAGGAGAATGCTGAGGGTGTGGAGGCAGAACTCTGTAGCCTCCAGGGAGGCAGGGATGCCTTGATCCAACGCTCCTTCAGTTAGGCTGCCAAAGATCTGCTTCCACCTCATGCCAGAGCTTCCGCCTCCATCCAGGGTGTCTGAAATGACCCTTTCATTTGCACCCAAAGTCCACTCAATGTCTGTGCAATAAAGTATCCAGCCACTCACATCCAGCATTACATACTGGCGTACCCTGCACCAGAAACAAAAATGGTGACGCATACTCAGGCCATCAGAACCAAAGCAAGTTTAATGTTATTGTCATAGTGGATGCATAGTGACATTACCATTACTGGTGTTGATGTCCACACCAGCAGACATACAAACCAAACATAAATGAATAGAAATTCACCCGTGAACTGTCCCTCTTATGCTCACGGTGCCTTTAACTTACGTTTCCGAGTGCTACATCTTGGTGCCACCCCCTCGCTGGCACCGATATTGGGGACAGCCTGCTAACTCTACTGTTGTGTTGGCCTTGATGACCTTCGTGTTCGTCCTCTGGCCAGTGAAGCCTGTGCTGGCCCCACCTGGGAGGGAGTGGACGGTGCCACGGCTGGCATCTCCCCAGTTATCGCAGCCTCATCAGAGGTGACGGTCACTGGCAAAGGAGCAGAGGAGCCCGCAGAGATGACAAGCAGCTTGTGTGCCAACATGAGGTCATTCTGGGCTTCCCTGCTCGCCATTAATGGATGGGCACCTAGCTGGAATACTGGGTGCCTCATCCATCTCCCACATTGGCACTGACCTCCTGAGGTCATTGCCTGTGTGAGGGCTTGCAGGTCCAAGTGCAACCCCAGGAACCCCTGATTCTGTCCTTGGAGCTGCCTCTCCATGAGAGTCGCCACTCACTCAATGGAGGAGGCAGTGTTTTCAGCCATGAAGGTCAACGCAGTGCCCATGCTCTGCATGGAGTCCTCCACAACAGAGACCATGGCATGCAGACCCTCATGGATCTCCGCCAGATCTTCCCACACATCCTGCTGGATATCCAGCATCTGCTGCCTAATGGATAACTCCAGAGGCTCATCATCTGCCTTTGACTGAGCATCCTCCTGATTCCCAACAGTCCTCCGACTGCCGGAGTCCTGGGCACCCTCTGCCTCTGCCTGCACCTCAAGCGAGTGTGAAGTGCCCTCACCAATGTGCACCAACATTCTCGCCGCCAATCTAATGCCCACCAAGGTGGTGATACCTACGCTGTTGCCTGGTTCAGAGAGCGGTGAAGCCCGGTGGTCCTCTGGTGTCAGGGTGGCCCTTCAAGGTCCAGAGAGTGAGTGCATGCTGGCGAATTTACAAGGGAGGACAAGGTCATACCATTAGTTAAAGTCATCACACTGTCACAGTGCATGCCAGGCACCCTGGTGACACAATGCTGCCATCATGGTGCTATCATTTTTCAATGATCAATAGGATCCTTTGAGGCTCCCATCAATGAAGGGACTACACTAGAATGGCTGCACAATCCAAAACTCTCACCTTTGTGCACTGCACTCTTACCTTCAACTGGCACCCTCGCCTCTCCACACCCATTTGCACAGGGAGCGTGCCAGCTCTCCAGCTCAAGGGCATCCTGCTTGAACCTGCTGAGCAGCAGCAGGTTGGGTGGGCCTCCATCTATAAGTGCCCTCTCTGCTTGGTTATGGCTTGTCTTCTCCTGAAAGAACAGAGGAGCATTGATTAGTCCACTGCAGCGCCATTGCAGCCTGGCCAACCCCAGCTGAGGAACACAACACAGGGTACATCTGAGTTGTGGCCCTCAAGCCACAAGGCACTCAGTCCAAGCAGCCAGGGCTCACCCCCTTGACCAATTCCGGAGTCATTGACAGTTGGCACTCAGACTCTAGCACCCCTGAGGTCCACGGGGGATGGCCAGACCTCAATACTTCTGTACACTGACCCATGACAACATGGTACTCACCCTTCCTGAACATCAGGTCATTGAACTTCTTGCAGTACCCATGTGCGCCACACACGTCATGGCTGCTGCCACCTCCTCCCCTGCCCTCTTTGTGAGGTGCATTGGCCTCCTCCTCCCATCTCTGGGGACAAGGGTGTCCCTCCTGGCAGCCACCTCCTCCAGGAGGACTGCAAGGCACTCATCCGAAAAGTGAGGGGGCCAAGTGCCCACCCGACCTGTCCTCCCACCTGGCGTCTCCAGCTGCACTCGACTCCATCACTTTGCTAACGCAGAACAGACGTTCTTCCATGGTAGCCTTCCAGGGGCCGCCTGGGCCAGATTTAAACCGGCCGCAAGGTCACCATTGAACCAAGCAGCCAACAGGCCCCTCAGCCCCACTCAGCCCTTCCCGACCAGTGAGAAGCCATGTTTCATGCTGGGCAGGCCGTAATTGGCCCGCCAGCATGAAACTGCAGTCAGGGGCCAATCGCAGGCGGTGGCCTGTTTCCCAGCCGCTCCCGAGCCCACCAACCGTGCCCACCTGCTGAACTCATAATTCTGCCCCCCCTATCTTTCAGCAGTGTCAGCCCCTCAACAATTACAACAACAACTTGTTATTATATGACACCTTTAATATAGTGAAAGATTCCCAAGACATTTCACAGAAGCATTATCATAGAATAGTTACAGCACAGAAGGAGGCCAGTCAGTGTATCATGTCTGCTGGGCCCCTGAAGGAGAAATTCACCTAGTATCACTCTCTTGCCTTTCCATAATCCTGCAAATTTTTCCTTTTCGGATAATGAAATGAATTTCTTTTTGAAAGCCTCAGTTGACCCTGTCTCCACCACACTCTCAGGCAGTGCATTCCAGATCCTAATCACTCACTGCATGAAAAAGTTTTTCCTCATGTTGCCATTACTCCTTTTGCCAATTGCCTTAAATTTATGTCCTCTGGTACTCGATCCTTCCACCAATGGGAACAGTTTCTCCCTATCTACTCTGTCCAGATACCTTATGATTTTGAATACCACTATCAAATCCCTTCTTAACCTTCTCTTCTCCAAGGAGAACAGTCCCAACTTCTCTACCCACATAACTGAGGTTCCTCCTGGAACCCTTCTTGTGAATCCGTTCTGCATCCTCTCTAATGCCTTCATATCCATCCTAAAGTGTGGTGCCCAGAACTGTACACAATACCCCAGTTGATGCTGAACCAGTGTTTTATGCAGGTTTAACATAGCTTCCATTGCTTATCAGACAATATTTGACACAAAGCCAAACACAGAGATAGATAGATAACCAGAAGCTTGGACATAAAGTAGGTTTTAAGCATTTCAAAAGTATTTCATTGATGGTGAAATAATATAGGACATCCTGAGTTGTAAAAACTACTTTGGTTTTCAGAGCACATCATCTGTCAAACCCTTGTGTTAAGACCAAATTGATTTTCTCCATTACATTTGATTGTCAATCAATATAAGTCAGGGAAACAGAATAATGCTGAATTATTTTCTTTAAATTGTGTATCTGAATAGTTTGTAGACTCATTAAAATGCCATTTACACTAGAAAAGCATGGCTAGTTTGAATCATGTTAGTTTGAACCAAACGTACTTCTATTCACTTTTGGCCTGACCAAGTTCATACTCTACAGAGCAAGTTACTGACTTGATATTACAGATACTGTAAAAGACAGGAAACATCCCATAGATTTTAGTAATTATGCCAGCGTAACTCAAATCACAATGGGCTCATTTATATAAAGGAATCAATGCTGCCTAATTAGTCATCTCGACACAATTTTGTTGCCTAATCCTATTTGTTCATTAAATGAATCTGTCTCTATAGGTCACCTTGTTTGAATGGAGAAAAAAAAGAAATGGCAGTGCTGACCCATTGCCTAACCTTTGAAACTTCTGACCCGAGAAAGATGAGGGACAAATAACTCTGAGACTGCTCCTGTTTGACATTTGGCGGTTTTGATCTCTCTGCACAAGTATATTTCTATCCCATCTCCAACCTCCCTTTCTTCTCTAAAGTTCTTAAACATGCTGTCATATTATTGACCCCCACCCCTCTACCAATAACTTATCTTCCAGGTCCTATTAGTTTTAAGATAGCAGTGGCATAGATAGGGCATGGGGAGTGTTTGGAGGGTGAAGTGTGTGGGCGATGAGGGTTGGAGAGCCTTTGTGTTTTTATTTTAACTGGGACAATTAACATGGCACCGAGGAGTACCTTTTAAACAGCCCACCTCCAGAGCCGGCAGCCCCTGTGGCTGCCTCCGAACTTCTTCCCAGGTCAGCTGGCCCGACTCCAGCCTGCACCTGGCCCCCGGTAATGAACCATAGAACCATATGAAAATTACAGTGTAGAAAGAGGCCATTCAGCCCATCACGACTGCGCCAGCCAGAATGAGAAAAAAAACTAGCTGTTCATCTTAATCTCACTTTTCAGCACCTGGTCAGTAGCCTTACAGGTTACAGCACTTCAGGTGCAGATCCAGGTACCTTTCAGCCTCAACCACCAACTTAGGCAGTGAATTCCAGATGCCCACCACCCTCTAGGTGAAAAAGATTTTCCTCATGTCCCCTCTAATCCTTCTACCAATCACCTCCAATCTTTGCCTCCTGGTAATTGACCATCAGCTACAGGAAACAGGGCATCCCTGTCTACCTATCTAAGCCCTCATAATTTCGTACACCTCAATTAGGTCACCACTTAGCCTCCTCTGTTCCAAGGAAAACAACCCTAGCCTATCCAATTTCTCCCCATAGCCGCAATTTCCAAGCCCTGGCAACATGAAGATTCTGTCTTTATGGGTACTTTCTCCTGAAATGGTCGGGTTTAGCCAAGAATTTTCCTGACTTCCCTACCCGCCTCAAGGATGAAAATCCAGGCCTACATCTCTGATACACAAAATGCTCTTTACTAGTTTATGCAGCAACTTGCATTTATATTACACTTCTAACATAGGGAAAGCATTCCAAGGAGCTGCAATGCCTAAATATAAATGGACACCAAGTCAAAAATGGATGTATTACAAGGGGTAGCCAAAAGTTTGGTCAGGAAAGTGGGTGTTAAGGAAGAGAGTGGAGTGTAGGATTTGCCATAACATGAGGCCTAGGCCATTGAAGGAATAGCTGCTACTGACAGGGTGAGAGGGGGCCAGGTGATTGCACATAGCGGTTGGAGTCAGAGTTCAGGGGTGAAGGGACGTTATAGGCTTGAGCAGGTTGGAGGTTACAAAGATGGGGAGGAGGGAGACTATGGAAGGATTTAATCATATTCCTGGTGGTGCCCATGCAACATTTTCCCTAGCCTATTCTAAAACTTCTAGGCGTCAGCTGAGGGCCTGGTGTCAGATGTGGACAGTTCCTGACCTTTTTTAATGAACCTCTTGGGGCAGAGGTGGCCCTCCACCCCGGAATGCTGAGTCCTGACTTGGACCCACAACAGACTGTATCTGTGGTGCTAGGTCTAGTTCTGTAAACTAACATTGACCCGTGAAGGCATAGGGAATGGGACAGTGTGCTCTCCTGTACAACTGTCCCAAGGAAAAGCTGCCCCAATTGTTCATACACCTGCAGTCCCATTGGAGTGCAGTCTATTAAAGAGCATATAAGATGACTGATACTGTTTCAAATGATTTCCTTTAAAATATTAATTATTTTTGACCTGTTTATTGCTAGCATTACAAAAAATGAAAGCCAATACAATAGAGGGCCAGGTTTAGAATTATCTCATTATAGAAGCTACCAATTTTGAAATATTTAGAAAGCTAATTGTTTTGACAAAAAATCGTTGTGGGTGCTGTCAGTTCAAAGTATTTTCACACTTTCTAGGCTTTCATTCTTGAAAGAGACATCTGTTACCTTTTATTTTCTTCCCTGTCATATGGCTAGAGCAAACAATCCCTCCCCCAGACACGGTGAGGGACATCCTCTGCTAACTGTGAGGCTGCCTATCAGGCCAGCTGGGCCTCTGAACCATTCTCAGCCAGACGTTGGGAGCCTGCGTGAAGGGCTTTTGTTTTGTCAGGTGATCTTTATGCAGGCAAATTAGTTTCCATACGACCACCACCATCACATATCAAGAAAGTAATAACTACAACAGGCAGGCAAGTCATTTAACTACAAATGTACAGCACTATGAAACCTTGAATTAAAAAAATGTTATGTATAACAAAAAAAATGTATAAGAAATGCTTCAAATGAATTTTTTTTAAAGGCATGAAAAGCAAACTGAATGCAAGATAAATGTCTGCGTTAATGTTCAAATCTTTCCAGATCTAATTAACTGGACAGTGTGATTTTTTTTCTCTTTTATGTTTCCCAATTTAGTTGAAATATTTTCCTTGGCTGTTAAGTGCACTCAGTTGACTGGTTGGATAAAACTTTTGAGAGGCTGATCCATAAAGATCAGGGAGATCTCAGATTTGATCCCCAGCCTGTGGAGTACTGCTTGGAATGTTGCTATAATTAGCCTTTGCATGCCTGGATTTGGGGGAGGGGAAAATCAACCAGACTTCTCACTCCTGATCATGATCCAGTGGCCCTTGCCCAAATAGGATGGAATCTTGTGGTTGTGTCAAGTATCCTGATGCCAGAACTGGAAGTGCACAAGCCTACCACTCAGAGGCAAGACAGCTGGCCAGCCAATTAAATCATGCAGCAGAATAACGAACCCATCGTTATCTCACAGGGTCGGAGGTCCATTTAAGAAGCAACCAGACAGGCAGGTACTCCCTGCAATTCAGTAGCATCAATCTGGCTGTGTGAGTAGACATTTTGAAAGTTCAGCTGCTGCTACAAACTGAAGATCTGACCCCCTACAAAGCTGCAACTGATGCTGCAACCTCCTGCTGTTTTTGAGTAATGTCTCAGTGCAGGGAACGAGTGGCCCCACAGTTCAGTGATGCCTCCCTGCAGGCTC
Source organism: Carcharodon carcharias (assembly GCF_017639515.1). NCBI lineage: Eukaryota > Metazoa > Chordata > Chondrichthyes > Lamniformes > Lamnidae > Carcharodon > Carcharodon carcharias. The sequence continues at coordinate 58,749,296 of NC_054486.1, forward strand.
TCCTTCAGGCTGTCTGGGAACAGTGGGAGTTCCTATTTCCCAGCCACGGCAGCAAGAGACCCTCTCACCTGACCAAGGCATCCTGGATGGAGGTTTCAGCAGAGGTTAGTAGCTATGGGGTCCACAAGTGAAAATGGGTCCAATCTGCAAAAGGGTCAATGACCTCCTGCTCTGCAAGGATAAGTGGCGCAGTGTAGTCACTGGCACTCATGATGGCATCAAACAATGTAAATGTGCAAGTGGAGAGGTATGACTGGCAGGCAGTCTCAGCACCAGATGGAACATGTGGTCTGTATGTGTGGGAGACAGTTCATGCCGTGAAAGTTGTACCAGTTGCAGCAGAGTGCATGTGTGGAACACTAATTAGGGAGGTGACATTAGCTGTCATAGGTCTGCATGCTCTTAAAGTGGTTTACTGTCCATTGAGATGATACTCAATCATTCTGTGTGCCTGCAGTATAAAAGAGCGTATAACATCAGGGAGCACTTGACGACAGGTGGCGGTGTCCTGAACTCTGCATATTGACCCCTGCAGATGAGAAGGTGGTCAGACTGGCTAGGGAGCAGGTGGTGAAGCTGGAGTGTCAAGACAGCAGAGTGAGCATGTTTCCAACCTAGTGCTGAGAACTGGGCACACAGGAGACATGTGTGACATTGCACTGGGAAAAGGGTTTGTGCATAACCTCAAGCTAATTCTTTGTGTCCCCATTACAGGTCTTCGCAGTCAGGAGATACATTGTACATAGTCGGCTGAAAGCCAGAACTCAATCTCTGAGGATGATGACACAGGACACTCAGAGCATGCACCGTCACATCATTCTCTTGTATCCTCCACCAGCACAGAGACAGTCACTTCGGTAGGAATGTATTCATGATTAGGCTCAGGGTGACATACTGGTGAATGCATCACAGACATGTCTCAGCTGCAGATGGAGGAGCCAAGGTCCATGTTGGAGGATGGCTGCAGACCAGGCCTATGCTGAGCCCCATGTTGATAATGTGCCTCTGGGAACAACCACAAGAAATCTACTGGAAATGCAGAGACAGGCAGGGAAACATCTGGCAGGGATGCCAGAGGCTATGCACAGCTCGGAGCAAACAGTGGAGGAGTCCATGCAAGTCATGAGTGCTGCCATGCTTCTGGCATGTAAGCACATAGCCTCGCCCATGGAGAGGTTGGGGACTGCCATGAAGAACCAGGTCCAGCAGGGCATTCAGTAGCTGTAGGGTATGTGCTCAGACCTGCATTCTGTCACTCTGGCCATGGGCTTTATACATGATTGGCTAGACAAAAGGGGGAACAAGGCACTCCAATCTCCCTCCAAGTGCCCGTTATCCTCCTGGAATCAGGGAGTTGCCATCACACACTGACAGGGAGGATGAGCGCCAGCAATCCACCTCGGGGAAATATCCACAGACCACTCCAAGAATGAGTTGCCGCTCCTCCTCCCTCCTGCCAGCGACCCCATCACCTCCAGTAGGTCAGGCTGAGGAGGGCACACCTGCAACTGTGCAGGAGACCCTTAGCAGGACAGAGACCTCTAGGTCTCCGAGCACCAGAGGACAGCTGCCAAGGTCACCTCAGGCATCGGGCATAGCACTCAGCAGGCTGCCTCCACCTCAGCTGCGGCTGTCAAGGTCACGTCAAGGCACAGTGATAGAAAACATAAGCGCAAAGCCTCCTAAAAGCACAAAGGTGGCATGGGTGCCAATCATTCTACGGCATTGTAAGTTTACATGTAAATATATTGTCTTTATTTGTGTGTTAAATGATCATGTTTTTGGGACCTTTGAAGCCAGACAGGGGCTTTTAAGGACTTGGTGATTCATTGAAACTCAATGATGGCTGATGTGGGTTTATGGACACACTGGCAAATCTGAGCTTCTTGACATTGGTGGTTCTTAGATTTGTCAACCTTTATTAAGCTGGGGATTGGAACCTCGCTGGCAAGCCAACATATGTTGCTCAACCCTTATTACCTCTCAGAAGCTGTTATCTCAGCAGTTTCTGCATCTGAGACATTCCATATTTTTCAGGTGAACAAATAGAGTTTTTAAGCAAGGCCTTGCCTGGATTAGAATATGTGTGACTGAGTCATGTGCAACCTCCATGCAAGTCAGAAGTGTTGTGAGGCTTTGACAGGACCATGCACATGGTCTTGTTCATGTCAAGGGCCTGAAACCTTTTCCCTTCTTGGTGCCAGAAGTTATGGTTCTGTTGGTCTGGACAGAGTGTGCCAGATGTGTTGGCACTTCTGCAGTGAAATTTTTTGAGGCAGAAATCAAGAGATCCTGCAGGGGCCTCACTCAGGTTGAAATCATGATGCAATGAGGGTCTCCCGGGCCTATTTGGTGAGTCGCTCCATAGTCCTGGCATCTGAAACTGAAACAGCACCATGCATCACCTCAGAGTCTTCTGATTCTTCCCCTTCATCCTCATCTGAGGATGAATCCAACTTCTTTTTCTCCCCTGCTGACAATTCCTCACCTCTTTAGGCTGCATTACATCACGTGGGGCACAGCAGAACACATTGATTCGAGTCAGTCTCTTATGGCGCATACTGCAGCACTCCACTTGAACGGTCCAGGCAGTGGACCCTCAGCTTCAACAGTCCCATGGCCTGTTCTATTGATGCCCTTGTTGAGGCATGGGCGGCACTGTACCTCTCACCTGCTGAACTTTGTGGGTTCTGCACAGGTGTCATGAGCCAGGTCTTCTGTGGATATCTTCTGTCACCCAGGAGCCACTCCTGTAGTTTGCTGAGGGGAAGCAAACAGCTCTGGCACCTGAGAGAGTGAGAGAGAATGGAGGAATCATTAGAGCTCCCTGGGAAGCAAGCACAGACCTGCAAGATTCATTTGGTAACAAGTCAGTTGCACATTAATAGAATTAAATCTCTTTTGGTTTATGAATGCTTTTGGCTGTCCGCAGAGAGTTCTCAGCATCACACGTGTGCCATCAATTGCTCCTTGTACTTGTGGAAATCCAGCTATGGAGCCAAATCCAGTAGCTCAGGCTGCCTTTCTCTCAAGATCTGTGGTGATTCTCACAAAATCATCAGCCCCTTTGAACATGGCATTGGTGAACTCTGTAATGCATCTGTGTAGGAGATGTCACACATGGCCCGCCTGATGCCTTGGAACAACCTAGTGACATAGAAATTCAAGGTGGCAGTAACCTTTAAGGCTACTGGCAGATGATTGGCCCCCATTCCATGGGACCATAGGAGTTCCTGGAGGAGCTGACATAGATCAGTGACTGACTGCCATGGCATCCTCAATCATCTTTGACATTTGCCGGTAGTAAATCCATGTGCAGTATATTTGGTTACATACCATTGCTCGGCATTGCACTGGCTCTTGGTTGCCAGCATACTGAGCTGCCTGACCTTCTGTTGCTGCCCCATGTCATCACTTTGGCCATTGCTGCACCTGCCTCTGGGCTATCCTCTGCCAGTTCCTCACCTCTTCCACTGCAGCATCAAAAAGCACTGGGTGCACGTGACCCATCCTGTCTGCCTGAAGTGAACTGAGGACAACACATTCTAATTGACCCTCCTTCCTGACTTGATGATTGTCGATCAATGGGGAGCCCACTACTATGCATCAATCACACACTGGTCTCCACCCACCCCACCGTGACCTATTTCCTCCTCGACCTGGTCTCTGGCCACCTCTTCCAGCTGTTGCTGCTGTGTCCCTGGACACTCCCACTCTGGCACTTGAGCTGCAAACTGTCACCCTAATGTCACGTTTGACCTTCCCTCCATCATCCTCGACCCTCCCTCCATCACCCTAGCCCTACCTTCTGTGGCCTTCAAATAACCCACAATCACACTTGATCAACTGTGCAACTATCAACCTAGAGCTGCCCTGGCACCCTTGACCTGCCCCCATCACCATTGAACTGCCAATAGTTATCCTTGGCCCTCCCTCTACCACCCTTGACCTCTATTCAGTTACCGTCTACTCTCCCAGCTTCACCGTTGACCTGCCCTCCTTTATCATCCCTTTATCATGCTTGAGCTGCATTTGATAGATGATAGAGACTGACCTTCCCTCTCGTCCAGCTCCCTCTGTCGCCCCCCAACCACCACCCCCCCCCTTTCTTACGGCTGCCACGACCCAACCTCCATCCTTCCCTCAAACAGCCATGCTTGATCTCCCTGGACAGTGCCACCCCAGCTCATTGCAACAGCTTAGCCTCCTCTCCTTTGGTCCTACTCACTCCAAATCCACCAGTAAGACTGCCTCGACTGCTGCATGCCACCTTTAACCAGTCACAAAGCTGAAGGCAATTTTCTTATTTGCTGCCAACTTAATCACAAAGGTGCAATTTAATCTGGTGGCCATGTATTTAAATGAATACGCCTGACAGGCTAATACATTAAAAATAGTTTCCCATCGCTTGTCATAGGAAACCATCCTCTGCCTTTAAATCCGCCGCCTACTTAATTCCCAACTTTCATCCCAACATCGGGAAGCTGACATTTTGCATCCCGCACACTTAATTGCCCCCAGCCACTTCATTCCCTGATCCTGGGAGCTTTACCAAATTCCACCCATAGATATTGGAGAAAAGGAATGCCCCCACTTAGTCAATGAATATGGGTAGATGTGCTGTTTATCTAATAAAAACCAGAAGATCAGCCATTCAATTCCACCTGTCCACAATTAGTTTCTCTTTTTTTAATGTAGAGCCAACTAGAGGCAGGTAGTTCTGATTTTTGTATTCAATGACAGGAGGGGGAAAATTGGTAGAGAAAGAAAAGAAATATTAACCAAAATTGAAGCAGCTTCTTATAGTCATTGAAAACTGTACTGCCCTTTAAGAATTTGACAAATTATAATTAATTTACGTGCACTGCAATTCTCCAAAAGAATAGAAGTCAGGGACCTTGAAATGGCATTTGGCTGTTAAGACCATTCCTTTACATGGACCATGTACAACCTACGGCATCATAGATTCAACCTAATCCATTTAATCTCCTCCATATTTATTTGCATAAATATTCCCCAAGGAGTTTTATGTTCCATTGAAGTATGAAATTACACAGATCACCTTTATTTGTACATTACAAATCCCTAATGTAAACCTTAAATTATCTCTGCAAAGACTGTTTCTTGGGCCCTGATTCAGCCCACGCAGTGAGGGAGAGAAGGGAAGTCCTCTTCCCTGAGGGTCGAGGCCAAGCAGGCCTGGATTGAGGTTCCTTATACAGTGAACAGCTGGTGTTTAGTCCAATGCAGGACGAAGGGACCTTTTTTGCTCTAGCAAGGTGAGTGCAATGCTGAACGCTTAGGACAGGCCTCTGGGAATTCAGCCTACTGCAGACACACCAGCTGAGGAGCCTGAGTGTGCATGCTCCTCTTGATTATTCTCTTGATCTCTCTCTCCTTTGTCCTTGGCAGTAGAAACAAACCCATGAGAAAGCCCAGACAGATGGAGGTTCCATTCCTGTATATTATCACCACAGTGAAAGAGGAAGCCTCGGTGATCGTCGGAGTCATGACAAAGAGCAAGTCGGGAAGGCAAGATGGGCAACCCTGGTGGAGATGGTGACTAGAAGCTGCAATGCATACATTAAGGGGCTGCAATGCACTCCAGCTTATCTAACAGCATGCATTGGGAAGCCTCAGCACTGCACAAGCTTTTGCTTTCCAAGAAGTAACCTCTTCTTGTGTCTCCCACGGGTGCTAATGTCAAGGCGCTAAAACCAACTCCTACATCATCACTGCATCAAGTGCTGCCAGAGCTGGGCTTAGGCCAAGTACCGTCACACCTGACAAGCAAACTCTTCACCCATTCAGGTACAGTCACGTCAGTCCTTTCCCTCAACTGAATAAGGTGACTGGGTGATAAGTAGGTCACAACTATGCAGGAGGAGGTGACAGAGGCAAAGGCAGCTAGGGGTGGTCTCCCTCGGAAGGTGAAGGACAGGCACAGCCCTGCTCAGCTAGACAAATGCAAGGCCTCAGGAGTCAAAGAAAAGAAAGCTCTATTTGCATCAGCAGCTACAGATGCTTTCACGTGTCAGGGTTCCCCGATGCAGTTCACAGTCATGGGCTGAGAATGGAGGCGTCTAACAGCTCATGTGCACCATGATGGCTCAGGGCTTTGAACACATAAGCTTCTCCATTGAGAGAGTGGCCAACCTCATGGAGAGTCATATGCAGCCGCACTTGGAATGTTTGCAGAACCTGCACTGACATACACAGGATGCATTCCACGTTATGTAACCTTGACTGCTCAATGGTACTGATGGTGCAGAGATACTTGAAGGGGATGCCAGTTGTTCCCTAGCTGTAACTGTGCACTTTTTGCCTTTTTGAGAACCCTGTAAATACAGCATTGACATATAATGCCAGACCTGTGAGTCTCCTTTTATTAATGACCATACAGGAAAAGAGGGATGAAGTAGGTCTGTGAACAATGAAGTGAAACCTCTGGACAGATGTGCATTCTTCATTAGCGGTAAGAATTGAGCTGTTCCAGGCTGCACCTTCAATGAAAGTGTTCTCACAAGTAGCTCAAGCCACATAACGTGATATTCATAATGGGTAGAGGAGCTCAGCTGAAACGAGTCTGGGTCAGATAATCCCTGACATTGATGGTGTCCTGACAAAACTCTTGAGCCCTGTGCCGGGCCCATCCACCTCCCTCTGCAGCTGGGACCTCTTCCTCCTCTGCCTCTGCTTCTCCCTTCTCCACATTGTGCTCCTCCTCTTCCTCCCGATGAGCTGCATCCATCCAGCACTTCACCCTCTTCAAGGTTCACGCCTCTTGGGAGAGCCATGTTATGGAGAGTGTAGCAGTCCACCACTATATGTGTGAAACCCTTGCATGAGTGTACTACAGTGTGCCACCTGACCAGTCCAAGCGCTGGCATAGCATCTTCAGAAGCCCGATGGTTTGCTCAATGGTCGTTCGTCGTGAGCAGGTGGCTGCAGTTGTATTTCCTCTGTGCGTCTGTGTTGAGTTCTTGTAGAGGGATCAGTAGCCATCTCAACAATATCCCATGTCTCTTAAAATCCAAGCATAGAGTTCGGGGTGTTGAATGAAGAGCTGCAAAAGCCTGGGCTGCCAGGGAATATAGGAGGCATAGCAGCTGCCAGGAAAGTAAGCACACACATGGAGGGGGAATTTGTTGTGGTCACAGGCTAGTTGGATGTTGAGTGAGTGGAAGCCCTTCCCATTTATGAATCTAACTGGGCGGTCAGTTTGTTTAATCAATGATGTCATTCACCTGGAGGAATTAGTGATGGAGGCAAAAGCCACTGCCATTTGTGCCTGTGATTTCCACTCCATAGAAACTAGAACATTCTGTAATAACAGACTTTCAATGCAAATAGCTTGTCCATCTTCTAGTAGAAAACTTAAGACATTAGAGCTGCAAGTCATGTCTTTGTTGATCAATGTAGATTGATTTAGAAGCTATTAATAGCCATCTTTTGCCTTAAGTGTATTTTGTGATGTCAAATATTCTCAACATTTTTTACTGGAATTTTGAAAACAAAGTGACACTAGGAAATGTAAGTCAAACAGAAATAATTCAATTAAATTGATCTTCATTTCAGTGGTGACATCTTCCAGGAGCTTTGATCAGGAAAAAGGCAAGTGGCAGGCTAATGAGACCCAGCCATTAAAAATTGGCTAAGTCTCCTGCTACCATTCCAGACAAGCACACCCCTCACTTTGCCAAATTCCAACACAGAAGTTAAAATAAAGTCTATAGTCTTCCTTTAATTGAAAAAATACTGCTTCTTCTGTATAAATATTTCCATCTGAATTTCAATATTTTGCAATATCACTAGTTAAGTAATAAAACAGTTAATATCAAATCATTTTGTATCAGAAATGTAATATTTGCCTTTCATTCCATTTGTTGCTACAATAGATGCCCTCTTCATGCTTTGGTTGAGCATGTTTAGCACTCCATATAATTTTCGAGAATTTTCCTTGCATACTAACACTTTGCAATTCATATACTAGAACACTCAGGTCCCTCTGCATTTCAGAGTTCTGCAATCTCTTGCCATTTATATAATATGCTTCTTTTTTATTCTTCCTGCAAAAATGAACAATTTTGCATTTTCCCATCTGTGGGTATGATGTGGGAAAATGCAAAATTATTCATTTTGGCAGGAAGAATAACAAAGAAACATATTATATAAATGGTAAGGGATTGCAGATCTTCTGAAATGCAGAGAGATCTGGGTGTCCTAATGCATGAATCGCAAAGGATTAAAATGCAGGTACAGCAAGTAATTAGGAAAACTAATAGAATGTTATCATTTATTGTGAGGGAAATTGAATACAAAAGTAGGGAGGTTATGTTTCAGTTATACAGGGCATTGGTGAGAACACATCTGATGTACTATGTACACTACTGGTCTCCTTATTTAAGGAAGGATGTAAATGCGTTGGAAGCATTTCAGTGAAGGTTAACTAAACTAATACCTGGAATCGGTATGTTGCACAGATTAGCTTTGTATCCGCTGAAGTTTAGAAGAATAGGAGGGGATTCGATTGAAACATAAGATCCTGAGAGGTCTTGACAGGGTGGATGCGGAAAGGATGTTTCCTCTTGTGGGAGAATCTAGAACTAAGGGTTACTGTTTAAAAATAAGGGGTCATCCATTTAAGACAGATGAGGAGAAAACTTTTTCTCTCAGAAGGTCGTGAGTCTTTGGAACTCTCTTCCTCAAAAGGCAGTGGAAGCAGGGTCCGTGAATATTTTAAGACAGAAGTAGGTAGATTCTTGATAAGCAAGGGGGTGAAAGGTTATCAGACGTCGGCGGGAATGTGGAGTTGAGGTTACAAACAGATTAGCCATGATCAGTTGAATGGCAGAGCAGGCTTGAGAGGCTGAGTGGCCCATTCCTGCTCCTAATCCATATGTTTGTATGTTCATAATTTCCTTTTTTGTGCCTCACTCCTTCAGTTTAGCTCCTATTCGTGTTTAAGGAGCTCTGAAAGCATCAATTACAGCTTGATGCATTTCCTTTCTCATTTCCTTGAGAATTCCGAGGTATATCCCATATTGCCCAGACATCTGGCCACAGGGAACACCTTGGTAGCTATGGGCCTCGATGGGCTTCCAGTTTAAATAGCTGGTTTTCCTACAACACTTGATGACAAAGCTATTGATTACAGTAGAGAATGCATCAATTTCAAAATCTAACCTTTTTAAAAGCAGCTGGCCAAACTACACTGCACTGCAGTGAGTTTCTTTCCCCTCCCCCCAAGCTGAGCAGGCACCCCACATTTGCTGTGACAAAACACTGTAGAATTTTGGGGCCTGCATTCTTATTGCTGTTACTTCTTCTAATAATGATAATATGCTCACTTAACGTTTGTACAAATTCCAGGTCCCACAATATTTTTGTTTTCTTGTAATTTTTTAATGTTTCTGTCTTCTCTCTTTATTGATCTCTTAGCTATTGTAGCCTGGACCTTTATATGCTTCTCCTTATCACCGACGCACTTTCTTAGCACATCCATCAAAGTAATCTTTAAACTAATCCATTTTTTATTCTAGTTAGTTTCTAAGTTCTAGTTTCCCATGTTATCCTCCTGAATACTTTGTTCATAACTCCAGAACTGTTCAGTTTAATATATCTGTCTTCTGATTGAGCGTCAACAGTTCTGACAAACATTTGATCACTTGAACTGCTGAGTTGATCGTGATTTTGAAAGCGTACATACTCATTTTGCAAGAAACTGTATCTTGGCAGACAGTATATCATTAAAATATTGTGCACTGAAAAGCCTCTATTTAAAAATATCTGGCCTATGTATATAAAAAAATGAAAGCTCCAAATGGTGCAATAGTTCAGGAGGCAATGAGAATAACGACTTCTTGTCACAATATAAGATCCTCATTTATGCCGACATCTGTTCAGGACTTTTGACAAGCTCAGCATGGGCTGACTGTGTACAGCCCCTCCTACTCTGCACTTAGTGAATGACTCCAAAGTTGTGGCCTCATTGCAAGCACCATCCCGACATCACTGGCAACTAGTTGTCTCGCAAATCTTACCTATCTCCACCTCCAAGGAAATCCTGAGTGAAACTAGATTATATAATAGGTTTAATTATTTCATTTTCTTTTAAAATAATTTTGTATACGCAGCTCATTGTTGGGTCTGGCTAGAGCCCACATAATAGTGTTGTCATCAAATGAAAATGAAGTGTTAGCAAAGTGATCCAGCACTGACACAGAATCCAAAAACTATTAATAGATGTTGACTTGGTTCACAATATGTTGCAAGCTTTAAGATAATAGAAGAATAATGATAATTTGCTGAAATCCTTCTAATAAAACTGTATTGGTACCGCTACTTCAAATCTATGCTGTTTAGAATTACTGGAAATATCATTTTTTCATAAACCATTGAAGGATCCATCCTTAACCTCCCCTTCTAGTTAAGATCATATTAAATAAGAAATTCTAGCATTTCCCTGTGACAGACGTTAAATTAACTGGCCTATAGTTTCCTGCTTTCTGTCTCCCTTCATTTCTTGAATAGTGCCTTTCCAATACATTGGCACCTTTCAAGAATCTAGGGAATTTTGGAAGATTACAACCAATGCATCTTTGCAGCCAATTCCTTTAGGGCCTAGGACGCAGGACATCAGGTCCAGGGGACTTATCAGCCTTTAGTCTCATTGTTTTCCCAGTAGTTTTTTTCTTGTGATTGCTAAGTTCTTCTCTTCTTTTTGCCCTAGCTTTTTGAATATCTTTGGGTTGCTTTTTGCGTCTTCTAATGTGAAGACAGATACAAAATACTTGTTCAAAGCCTCTGCCATTTCCTTTTTTCCCATCATTAGTTCTATGTCACTACTTTGCTTTTTATATATTTGTAGAAACTTTTACTGTATTTTTTATATTTCTGATTAGTTTTCTGTCATACTGAGGGGACTTGACAAGAGTGAATGCTGAGAGGCTGCTTCCCCTTGTGAGAGAGACTAGAACTAGGGAACGCAATTTAAAAATAAGGGGTCTCCCATTTAAGACTGAGATGGGGAGAATTTTTTTCTGTCAGAGCATCGTTAGTATGTGGAATTCTCTTCCCCAGGGAGCAGTGGAGGCAGGGTCATTGAATACTTTTAAAGCTGAGTTAAATAGATTCTTGATTACCAAGAGAGTCAAGGGTTGTAGGAGATAGACAGTAGAGTTGAAGCAACAATCAGGTCAGTCATGATCTTATCAAATGGTGGAGCAGACTCAAGGAGACAAATGGCCTACTCCTGCTCTTAATTCATATATTTGTATGTATGTTCATATGTTCATATTCCAATTTCTCCCTCTTCATTTTTTTTTTAGCTTTCCTTTCTTGGCTTCTAAAATTTTCCAATCTTCTGGCCTACCACTAATCTTTGCAGCATTTCTTATCTACATACTTCCCTTTGGCAACGTATTCTGAAAACGTAACATCAGTTTCCACATGTACATTGATGGCATCCAATTCTACATGCCTACCACCTCTCTCAACATCTCTACTGTTGTTAAATGGTCACACAGCTTCTCTGAAAACCAGAACTGGATGAACAAAACTTCCTCCAGTTAAATATTGGAAAACCAAAATCATTGTCTTCTGACCTCACTGTAAATTCCATTCCCTAGCTATGGACTCCATTCTGCTCCCTGGCAACTATCTGAGGCTGAACCAGACTGTTCACAATCTTGGTGTCATGTTTGAATCTGAGATAAGCTTCCAACCACATATCCATGCCACCATTAGGACAGCCTATTTGAACTTCCATTACATCACCCAATTCCACTCCAGACTCACTTCCTCTGCTGGTTAAACTCTCATCCATGTCTTTGTTATCTCTAAACTCAATTATTGCAATGCATTCCAGGCCAACCTCCATAAAATCCCTAAAATTGGCATCATTTAAAACTTTGCTGCCCGTGTCCTAACTTGCACCAAGTCTGCTCCCCTATCACAGAAACACAGACCCTTTACTCCTTTTGCCAATTATTTTGAATCTGTGCCCTCTAGTTCTTGATGCTCTTTTGAGTGGGAAGTGTTTCTCACTATTTGCCCAGTCCATACCCCTCAGGACCTTGAATAACTCTGTCAAGTCTCCTCTTAGCCTTTTTCCCAAGGAAAACAGGCCCAACCTCTCCAATCTATCCTCATAGCTACAGTTCTTTATCCCTGGAATCATTCTTGTGAATCTCCTCTGTACTTTCTCCAATGCCTTCACATCCTTCTTCAAGTATGGTGCCCAGAATTGGGTGCAGTACTCCAGATGAGGACAAACTAGCATTATACAATTTCAACATGAGCTCCTTACTATTGTACTCAATGCCCCTATTAATAAAGCCTAAGATACTAAATGCTTTATTAACTGCTTCATTAAACTTTATTAAAATCACCCATGTAGTAACTGTCTTACGGCAGCTCCCAATTAAGCAATCCTCAATTTTAAAATTCCTACCCTCATATTCAAATCCATCTGTTGTCTTGCCCCTCCCTATCTCTATAATCTCATCCAGCCCCACAAGCCTCCCTTTAGGTTGCGTGGCTGTGCAGCCACTCAGTAACCTGGAAATTCCTGCACAGGCTGAGCACAAATCAGCGCCTTTAGATTACAGCACATGCACGGCCATGCAAGATTGTAAAGGGTCTGCGTGCTTGAATGAACAGATCTTGCACAAAATAAAAATTAGAAGGAACAGTGGCTTCAAGACATCTGCACTGCTCCAATTCTGACCTCGTGAGCATCCCTGGTTTTAATCAGTTTACCATTAGTCGCTTTGCCTTTAGCTGCTGAGCACTAAGCTCCAGAATTTCCTCTGTAAACCTTACCGCCAATCTATGGGGTGGATTTTACAGGGGGATTGTATTCCCCGCACCACCGACCAAAAAATCTGTGATCAGCCCGGCCACCAAAACCCGGCTCTCCCATGGTGATAATATGCTGGGGCAGCCTTAATTGAGTCAGAGTGCTCTCCATCCCCATACGAGGAAGTCCTGCCCTAGAGAGCTCTGTAGTGCCAACAGCACCAGGATCGAATAGTGTCCATTTTTAGGACTACAAGTAGCCTCTGAAGAAGAAAAATAATGAATCATGGACTCCAGGGATTTTGGACAGGTCTGTTTGACAGGCCATAACAAAATGGGGGCAGGGGGGAGTGGGGGAGACTTAAAGGTGGGTACGATCTTGAGGGTAGTAATTCTGATGGGCACAGGGGACCTCCCCCCAAAGAAGCCCAACAGCAACCCACACAGTGAAAGCTGCTGGGCTACTCACTTTGCCCCTGCCTTCTCCTGCCATACATTTCAATATAAATTGCAAAAACATTGACCCCTTATTAATCTATTTGTTTTTGGACTACTACACTCCTCATTGAATCTACTCATGGCAGCTACCCACCAATTTACAAAATCGTGGCCAAGTTTATTTTTTATCTTACGCACAACATTTTACATTAAAGAAAACTCTAGATTCATGCTTTCAACAAGGAACTGACAACTAAAGGGGATTGGCAGATTTTAAAAATCCCTAAATTTTGATCCTTCCACATTGAAACTTTAACCATGAGAATGAAGACAAATATAATAACAATAACAAATGCAACATTATTGTTGTAATTTGGGTTCTTTAGATGTCTCAAACATGAGACCTTGAGATTTTTATTTTTAAACAAGAATTTTTTTTTGATAATCTTTAACTATTTACAGATCCAAGGTATGGTCATGCATGGAGCTGTTATCTCCATGCAGGCTGGTTCCAGAATGTTCTCTAGACTGTTCTCCCAGTCTATTACCATGTGACTCTATGCATTATACTGTGGACTGTGCTATTACCCAGTCCCAGTAGGCTCTGAGCCCAGTACATGACTATCTCAATTCGATTCATATTTTGCGCTCCTTATGAACAAACCATCTGCTTTCTTCAGACACTGGGTTTGTCCCATTCCTTCCGCAGGGAATGTGCACTCCGTTCATTCCTAGAGCAGACTCGAATTTTCTTTTTCCATGGTGTCCGCAATGTTCTTGCTGGACGTATACATTTCACAGATGGAATCTTCGTTTCCACTTATCTCACAATTTCAGCCAAACATTTGTTTGCTGTTTTAATTTTAAATCATTTTACAAGCTTATGAATCATTTCATTCAGCTCAGTTATTTTTTCTTCTGGTGCTTTGCGCTTCAGTGATGGATTTACATTTTCCAATCTCATTGTCTTTCATTTTGGTTTCACTGTTAGCCAGGTCTGTCACCAGCAAAGCCTTAACCTATTTCAGTTCTGTAATTGTGCAATTCACGGCTTCATTATCCATTCACAGTTTGGAAATTTCAATGACTTTTCTTTCAATGCCTCCTCTTTTCCATTCAACTGCTTCTTCAGCTCTTTAGTCTGTTTCTTGTAGCTTTCAGCTTCCTCCTGGAATATAAAACATTGTTGAGTCTTCTCCGCCAGCTGTTTCTTTGGTTTGTTCAGAGTGACGTTAAATTAATTTTCCTTCTCTTTATACTTTTCCAGAGCAATAAACTTTGTCCTAAGGAATTCTTATAGGATGTGAAGATCTGTCACCAGGTTTTCTTTTTCTATTCGAAGCTCGCTTGTTTCATTTTGAACTTTCTTGCAATTCAGGATAGTCTCCTCGAGTTTCTTCTGCTGTGCTTCCATTCTGCTGTTTAAGACAGTCTTCCATTTCTTCATGTTGCTGAATGGTTACACATTTCTTTCGCATTTAATCTTGTAGGACAATCAATTGTTCATTCAACTGTTTATTTTCTTGTTGACCTCTTGCCCACTCATTTAGTGCATTGTTTCATTTCATTGCTACTGAGAGTTCCAATGCAGCTTCTTCTGGGGCAGAATTTTCGGGTTGGCGAGCGGGTGTGCGTCCCGATGTCACCGCTCATCATTAAGATTTTCAGTTTGACTCGGCTGTGTGCCCGCCGAACTGTCAAAGGCCTATTAAGGCCATTTAAAAACTAATTAAACCAATGAAGTGAGCTCTGTGCCTCAGGGAGATTTTTGCGCTCTTTCGCGCACATGTGCAAAAGAGTGCAAGCCCCAACTCAGGGAACACCACCCCACCCCCCACCCCCCCCCTCCCCGGCCCGCACAGAGTGCGCTCAGTGCTTCCAGGTGAGTGTCACGCTGGGCGGGCCTTAATTGGCCCGCTGACATAAAATGGCGGCCCGGATCCAATCGGGGCGTCGATTGGGTTCGCGCCTGCCCCCAGCCTGCCCCCGCACAACCCCCCCCGACAGGGGAAAATTCTCCCCCTGAAGTAATATTCAATGTCCTTTTTTAGCTCCTCATGTTTTTCCATGGCTACACATTGATTCTTCAAGGAGACCATCAGGGTTGCAACTTTTTTTTGCGTGCTGTTTCTGCCTGCTCTTTTGCCTGGCTGTACATCTGGTTGAGTTTTCCCAACTCCTGCTTTGATTTGCCAACTGTGGAATTGGGGGCCATTATTTCCTCCTGACACTTTTGTGCCATCTCTGAAATTTGTTTGTTCAGATCTCAAACAGCTTAGTTCATTGATGAGTTCAGTTTATCATGCATTTTCAAAGGTATATCCTCAGCTTGTGCTTTAAATTTGTTATCTTCTCTCTGAGGCCTTTTATTGCCCTCTCTCTGAGGTCATTTGTTGCCCTGGGCACTTTATTGTGAGAGTTGCCCTCTTTTTGGGATATTTTGTTGCCCTCGGCAGAGTTGCCCTCTCTCTGGAATCCCTTGCTGCCCTCAGTAGAGTTGCCTTCTCTCTAGAGTCTCTTGTTGCCCTCGGCAGAGATGCCCTCTCTCACATTGCCTCTTTAAGACTGTTTATTACTTGCAGCCGTCTTTCAGCTTCCCTGTGAATGCTGAGCCCTTGGGATTGCCACCTATTCTAAAATGTAAGTACAGCTACTTTTTTGTATTTTTGCTCACCATTTCGTGAACTGTGTCACTCAAGTTCTTGGTAATTTCTTGTAATGGACTTACATTCATTCTGATGGATTCCTCATTTCCAAGGCTGAAGTGAAGCTTCTTCAACTTTTTCTTCAAGTTTTCCTCTTGGGTGCATGTCTTTCTAGTTCTGCTTCAGTTGCTTTTAGCATTTCATACTTTGGGATGCTGTCTGGGTTCATGCATTTAGCTGCTTCCTTTCATATCACCGCGGATCACCATGTCAGATTATGGTACTATCTCTGATGTGATATCTAGTAGAAGCAACCATTTCTGTCAACCGTGTTATACTATGCTGATAGTGCTGATATCTTTTAGGAGCTCCCATCACTGCCAATCATGTTGTAATATAGGTTCTTTTATTGTCTCAATGATGGGATCTTGAAATTTGTATATTTAAACATGAACTCTTTATTGTTAATCTTTAACTATTTAGAGATTCAAGGTATTGTCATGCATAGTGCTGTTACCTCCATGCAGGCTGGTTCCACAATATTTTCCCTCTAGACTATTCTTTCAGTCTATTACCCATGAGACTCTAAGTATCATACTGTGGGCAGTGCTATTCTCCAGTCCCACATTGAGCCTTTCTCTGCCGAGCACCTTTACCTTACAATGGCACACAGGCACATACAACATCATACAACAAATACTTGGAAAATCCATCAGGTGGCTCCTGCCAATCTTAGCCCTGTGAAATCTCCTGCAGATTAGGAAGGTTGTCAATTGGAGAACAATTCCACATCCATTGCACTCTCAAGTAAGACAATAAAATGGTGATGTTTCCCAGATATATATTGTTGAGAAAGCAAAATAATGTGGGTGCTGGAAATCTGAAATAAAAACTAAAAATGGCAGGAATATTCAGCAGACCACGCAGCATCTGTGGAGACAGAAACAGAGTAAACACTTCAGATTGATGATCTTTCATCAGAATTCAATTCAATAAGAGATGGGGCTAAATAATATGTTGAGCTGGATGGGACTCGCACCTGGAAGTGGATAGATTTCCGACTCACACCCCTGCCATCGCTGCATGCCATAAAAAAACGGTAATTAACAAATTGATGACTTGAGGGAAGGTTTCAAGCTCGTGACGTTGGAAGCCTATCAGTCATCTGCCCAATCAGAGTTGGAGGGCAGGATGTCAAGCATCCATAATCATTAGCCGTGACCTGGATGGAGGTCACGGCCACTCGTTTAAAGGGCTACCTGTCACATTGCAGGGTGAGGTGGCCCTGTGAATATGTGAGTGTGAAAGGCAAAAGCAATCTTCTTTTCGCAGAGAAAGTATCAGTCTTTGTTTGAGGCGAGTATTTTTCTTATGTAAAGTGTGTTACATTCTGCAGAGGTTTTGAGTTGATTCTTGCCAGTGCACACAGATGGCATAAAATCTGATCATAAACAAAATGTCAAGATCTTAACTTAGAAGAGCTGTTTAGATCTAGCATGCCTTCCTCCATAGATTGGCGACTCTCCTGGAGGGGCAACCCCACCGTATTGCTGATGCTAGTGTGGGTATGTGCTCCGACCTGCACACCAGCACCCTGGCTCCAAGCTTAGGGACCCAGAGTGAGGGCGACAGGGGGACTGGGAGCCTGGACACCCAGCCAGCTCCTGGAACCTCACTGGAAGACAAAGAGGACCATTTGATCATCGTTGCAGAGGATGAACAGCTGCTGCCACCATTTGGAAGCACCTTCCAGGGCACTTCCGATGGGGGCAGTCCTCATCAATTGCCACGACAGCAGAAGCTCCTCCTGCCATTCTGCAAGAATCTTCTGACATGGCAGGGCCCTCAATGCCTCAGCCACATGGAGGACGCCTACCAAAGTCATCTAGGGCAAGGGGACAAGCTAATCAGCAGCCTCTCTCCTGTGCAGCAGCAAGTGAGGGAGGAGCACAAGAAAAAGATTTGAGAAAAAAACCACACTAGTCACAAAGCGGGTCACATAGATGTGTATTGCATATGTGATTATTAGATGTGCCAAAGGCAAAATGTTAAATGAACCTCAAATTCACTATCCCTCATTCAGAGGTTCATTCAATGTATAAGTGCTGTTGAATGTTTATTGGGAAAATATAGTCAGTAGTGATCACTTGTCAAGATGCAACAATGCCTAAGGAATTGAAACAGTTAGTGTGCTGACAGGACGTTCTCATGCAGTGAGCTCACAACTCATCTCTGAAGCTGAGAATTCCTGACTTATTGGAACCTCTGTCCTTTCAAAGCATCCCTGTGTCACAACCATCCATGAGCTCCTGTGCAGGGCCTTGCACCTCTCTACTGGGGGTTCCCTCACCTCCTCTTTGCCCTCATCATCAGCGGAAGCCCACAATCTAGCATCTCATCTTCCTCCAGGGCATCCCCTCTCTGCAAGGTTATGGAGAGCGCAGCACACAACGGCCATCAGTGACAGACTGGATGGACATAATGCAATGCTCCTCCTGATCTGTCAAGGCACAGAAACGTCATCTTTGGCAGCCCAATTGTCTGCTCCATGATGGCCCTGGGGTTCCATGGCTGTCGTCATAGCTCCTCTCCGCGACTGTTCTCAGGACCCTCACTGGAGTCAAGAGCCATCTCTGGAGTCATGAGCCAACCCTTGTCACCCAGAAGCCAACCATCCAGGGAATCAGGTCCATTGAACATGTCTGGCACCTGGGAGTTCCAAGAATATATGAGTCATGGCTGCTGCTCGTGTACTTTGCGCATGCCTGCATAATCCATCACTTGTTGTTACAGACCAACTGGGCATCTGTAAATAACCTTAACGCAGTGGTATGCAGCTGTGTAATGTGCCTGTGTAATGCCACTTAGGTCTCCACTGGCAGCCTGAAAGGATCCAGCAGCAAAGAAATTCAGCACAACAGCCACCTTTATGGCTATTGACGTTGGGTGACCACCAATGCAGTTGGAAGAGATCTCCCCTACCAACATCTCACAAAGATAGGTCACTGTGGCTCTGGAGAGCCCAGGTCTCCTCCGGCACAGTGTCTCGAACATCTGAAGGTAGTTCATTCTCTGCCTATATACTCAATTGGCAGCATAAGTCCTCCTGCACCATCATTGATGCATCATTTTATCAGCTACTTGCCCTGGTAGAGGCATACCACCCTCATGCACCATCAGTGCATCCTGAACCTCACCTTCTGCCCTTCTTCCTCTCCCTCTAAATCTCCTCCTCTTCCTCCTCCTCTCTGGAGGATGTGACTCCTACCGAGATCGCTATTCCAATCTTTTCCCCACCAAGAATGCTGAGGTGCAGTTGAGGGTCTAAATTCACCTCTCAGCAGGAAAGATGATGCCTCAAAAGAGCAAATGTATCACAGTTTTCAATATCAAGAACTGCCAGCAGCTACAGCACACAACTGCTGAATCACACCCTCCAAGCTCCAAGTTTTATTGCTCCCAGCACGTATTGTTCCAGAAAATTGGGAAATTAAAAAGCGAAATATGCAATTTATTTGAATTTGAATAAGGTGGATGGGCACCCGATTTCTAGGCTGTTCACCGACCGTGTTACAGTGTTCAGGTGTGATGACATCGGAAATGCACGGGACAGGCCCATTTTCGGTTCATATTATTCTGCCTGTGGTAACATACTAAGGGGTAGCATTAGAGAAGTCCATGCAAGACGGGGGCTAGTAAGTGACAAAAATGTGTACCCATGTGTGTTGGACAATGTAGCCAGAGTTCAGTTCCACTGCTATCTGCTGCAACATTTTGCATTCACTCATTATTGAGAGATTTTTTGCATGATTTGGGATACAGTACTATCTCCAAAGCCTACAGCAATCTGCACTTCTCTCAAACTGTGGAGCCCTGCGCCTTCCTCCTCTTGTTCTACCATCCTCTCTTGCAAGGGCAGCAGAAAAGCACCAGGGATGGAATTTTAAAACCAAAAAGCATTTACATTAACTGGCAGAATTCAGTCAATAACACATTCGAGGCTTTTACCATTCAAACCTTCAAGCAACTTTCAATTTAAGCTATTTAAAACTATCAGATAAAGCTAAAACACTCAGTGCTCTTCTAGGGCCAGTGAGCAATGAGTCTGCAGCAATTCATCTAATGTTGTCTCCTGTTGCTCAATGGCCCTTTAGTTAACAAAAACAATGGTCCAAACCTTCTGTTCTCTGGATGGTCATACCTCTGAGGTATCCCAGAAGATGTGCTGGGAACCCTCAGAAGTCCCAACACACTGACAATGTACTGGTAAGTTTCAACTTCTGTTGGACAATTAGCCTGCATCTGGAACCCTCCGAAACTCCAATTTAAAGCCAGAGACTTCTGATGGTTCTGACTTAATTACCAGAATAGTCATCCAGGAAAATTTAAAAGCATTAAAACCAATTCTAACGCCTGGGTAACTATGCTACTGACCACTCGCCCACTGGACCCCCCAACTAACCCCCTCCTGACCACTTGATTAATGCCCCAACCACCAACTATCCTGCTGACTCCCCAACCAGCCCCTACGCTCGACTGCCCTCCTCAACTGTGACTACCCTCCTGACCCAACTATCCCCCAAACCCCCAACTACCCTCTCCACCCCCAATTACCCCCATCTTTCCCTGACTACTCTCCCAACCACTGACTAACCCCCACCCCACCGACAACCTAACCCCCCCAACAAAGCCCACTCCCCAGAATACCCTCACCACCCCAAACACTCGATCCCCCCACGACCACCCGACTGACCCCCAAACCACCCCAACCCATCCTACCCCCTCACCCACATTCATTACACACTTACATTCTCTCTGTAGCTTGTCATCGTGGCTCTGGGACATTTAAACTTACCGGTATATGGCAGCTAGTGCCATTAAAAGGGGACATGGCTTCATTTCTCCTGACGCTCCTATACTATAAGGGAAGAACGTCAGGAGCAGGTACACTTCACATTTCTCAGCATTCCCGAGTTGGAAGTACGGGCAAGAAATGTGGAGCTCCAATCCAGCGTGAGAAAATAGGAGCTGAGTGGCAATCCTCAGGTGATTGCCACTCCTTGGAAGACTTGGCCCAGTAACTTGTATTCATACAGCACATTTAACATAGTAGAAAACTTCATGGTGCTTCACAGAATTTGATTTGGTCAAAGAGATAGCTTTTAAGGCATATCTTAAAGGAGGATAGTGAAGAAGAGAATCGGAGAGTTTTAGGGATGCAATTCCAGGGCTTAGGCAGTTGATTGCGCGACCACCACTGAGGCATCAATTTAAATCAGTGAGGTTCAAGGGCCAGAATTGGAGGAGAGCAAATTTCTCAGAGGCTTCTGGGGCAAAAGGAGATTACAGAGATAGGGAAGAGTGAGGCGAAGGAGGAATTCAAAAATAAGGATAGGAATTCTAAAATTGAGGCATTGCTTCAATGGGAATGAATGTAGATCAGCGAGCAAAGGAGTGGTGGGTGTAAGGTACTTGGTGTGAGTTAGAATATGGTCAGCAAAGTTTTAGATGACCTCAAGGTTACGGAGGGTAGGACATGGGAGATCAGCCTGGAGCGCATTGGAATAGTCAAGGCTAAAGCTAACAAAGGCATAGATGAGGGTATGAGTAGATAATGAGCTGAGGTGGGACAGTCAGATGTTTCGGAGGTTAAAATGAAGAAAAATCAATTTTTCACTGTAGGAAGAAAAGCTGTATAACACACATTCAGGGGCAGTGCTTAAACTGAAGGATTTAAGGAATTGGAGGGTAGTTGGTGGGGGATTGAAGTCCACATTTGATAAAGTACTGCCACAATGATGTTTTCCAATGGCACTTGTTTGCCTCAAACTCAAAAATGACAATGATAACACAATCAGGAATTTAAAAGTTAGGTGAGTAAATTATTTCCAGTTTTGGCCAAGTCCTGACATGCAAAATCGCCCAACTTCAGAGCGATGGGGGTGGTAGGCTGGGGGACAAAGGGCATTAGGGGTCATGACCTCTTGACCCAACACTGGATCTGCCACTTGCATATGCAAAAAACAGGAAAGGCATTTGAGGTCAGGTATCAAGCCATCTTTTCATGAAAATAACAAAGCACCCATTTTGTCCACTGAACAGTTTTATCTCGGTCCCTTTCATAAAGACGTTAACAGTTGCTAGAGTACAATTTCACAGCGAGGGAACCCCAACTGACATTTCTCCTCTCTATAGTCCACGTGTATTAAAGCCAATTGTCGCTCCTTAACTGGTGTCTGACTGAGGTTACCTAACTCAACACACAGCAACAAATAAAACCAGGAATCTTCAAAGCGGGAGGGGTCAAAGAGGAAGAGGAAGTCAGGATGCCCCTAAGCGTTTTACAACTTTTTGAAGTGTTTTCACTGTTGTTTTGTTGGCAAACACTTATTATTGCACTGTAGGCAGTGCCCTTATGCAGTAGGCTTTTGGGCAAGCATATTCAAATGCTTTATATGATACAAACTGTTTAAGAATTGACATCCAACACAAAAAGGCACCAAAGTTTGTTTGCATAGATAATCAGACATGAAACCAACCTCAAAAGGTTCTTGTGCCAAATGATAATGTTCTTCACTTGTGAGCACTTAGGTAGTTGTTCTTTGTAGCAGACAATGATGATTCAAAGTTTGAGTAACCAAATAAAAATTCAAACCAATCCAAAGTCTTTAATAATAACATTGCAAAGTACAGTCCATTTTTAGTGTTTTAAAAGATCAGGTTGCTATATTTTATGTCATTGTGAACACTGCTCATCTATCACAAAAAAGAGCCCCTATAACAGACATATAATTATAAAAGGCTGTCAAAGCAAATCAGACTGTTATTCTTATAAAATCATGGCCTGAATTTCATGCTCCCCCACTGTTGGGTTTTTAGGTGGGGGGAGCAATGAAACACATGGGCTTCCCGCTGGATTCCCACTTGCCCTGGTCACTCAGCGATTTTACGCTGGGGCGGGCGAGGCCTTGACCTAATTGAGGCCCTTAAGTGGCCAATTATTGACCTCTTCCAGGCTGTTTCCTGCCCAGCCTCAACTTTTAGGCTGGCAGGAGGATTTCCCGGGTGTGGGGAAAGTCCGACAATGATTGGGTTTAGGCCCCAGGTGGGAAGTGGAGGGTGCCTCCATCAGAAGCCCCTTTCTAACTTTGGGCGCCACCTCTTAAAGTTCAGTCATCACTGGACCTCCCTCCCTCCCTCCCCTAGCCTCACCCCAACACCCCAAATCCCCCACCATCCTTCCTGTCCTCAGACCCCAAAAAACACTTTTCTGTGCATTCCCAGGACCTCGGCTCCATGGGATTCATGAATTTCCACTTCCGTCCACTGCAGCCTCTTGACGCTGCAGAAGCTAGAGAACTGCCAGCCAATCGGATTGATCAGCAGCTCTCCAATGCGGGACTTCCTCCCAAGTGACGGGCAGAAGTCCTGTCCGCAGACAATTAACATTCATTCGAGCGTGAACTGGCTGCAGAGCAGGCAGTGTCGGTGGGAATGCGTTCCCCATCAACTCTTCAGAAGGCGGTTCCCTACCCCACCATCCAAAATATCCTGGCCTATATTATATAGTATGAAGCAATTATACTGGTGCTGGGCTTTATTATCATACCTGAAATAACTGTTAAATTAAAAGCTGTGTTTATAGAAGTCTAAAGTTTTCTACAATTTTAAGATGAAGTTTCCATTTCTCTGAAGTCAAAAAAGGCTGCACAATGGATTGCAAATTGCAATATGTCTCTGAACTATGCTATGATCTCAGACCTGAAGCTATAGATATGTACCTGTGTAAACAACATCATTCCAATTCTTCAATCATTCAGACATGAAAAATAGGGCACAGTGTGTAGAATCTTTGTATTATTGGTATGTGCAGTGTACACAACTTAAGAAGCACAGGAAAATGAAACATTTTTGACTCCCTAATAAAGTTCTACTAAAATCTTTTAGTACATTCATGCACATACACACATTCTATAAATATATTTGTGTATAAAATGTATGAAACACAAATTGAAAGGCTCTGAATTGTTAGGCATTAAAAGCTGGTGCTTTTTGCCTTATGGCAATATTTAAAATTTAATCTTAGGAAAGAAAATCTATGCTTTCATCTCTGCCCAAGGCCTTTTTTTTAATAATAACATTCAATATAAATGTACTGTGCATCTCTTCACTGGAATGGAGCATTTTTAAAAGCCAGCTTTGGCTATTTCTGTCTAATCCTGAAGCACAGTTTAAGCATACATATCAAAACATTTATTTTGTTTCTGTATCTGTATCGTGCCACTGTTCAAAACTACTGTGTGCACATTCCAACTTCTCAATTTTGAATTCATTTTAAGAAGTTCACCAAATTTCTTTAAATAACCGTCCTGTTACATCATCACAGATTCCATCTCTACCTCCCCACCCAGGTTTCAATTCAAATCTGTGACAAGATAACCAATCAGCTGAAGTAGCAGTAGAGGGGCACTCCAAATGGCTGTGGCACCCCTAAATTGGAGAAGAGGGAGAAAGAAATGTTAGTTCTCACTCCTGAATGCTTTCAAATAGCACTTGCTGAGAATTGTGTGTGTGAACAACATTAGGCTCAAGGGTGCTGCATTGTGCAGTTAAAGGGCTAAAAAATTGCAAATTTGACTCTTGGTTCAGGGAGGGGGTTTGCGATTCATTATCTGCCTGCACCCATGTCTGTTGAGGCAGGCATCATGCAAACCTGGTGCAAACTCCTCATTTAAGTGATTGTAGCATTGGACTGATCAGGGCCCATGCTGCTGCTGCTGGCTGAGTGGTAAGCAGGAGGCCCAGCATCGAGCACTAATAGAATGGAGTGCAGCCAACATGCTTTTCTTAAAGCAGAGCTGTACTCAGTAGGAGAAGGCTGCTGCTGGCTGCCTGTGCTGACACTGGCTGCATGTAGAAGATACACAAATGAAGGACCAGGGAAGGGAGAGAACTACTAGATTCATAAGATGATAAGAATAGGAGCAGAATTAAGTCAACCATTCGGCACACTGAGCCTGCTCCACCATTCAATAAGATCATGGGTGATCTGATTGTGGCCTTAACTCCACTTTCCTGTCTGACCCCAATAGCCCTTAACTCCCTTGTTCATCAAAAATCTGCCTAACTCAGCCTTGTACATATTCAATGGCACAGCCTACACTTGCTGTACCTGCATGCTAACTTTTTTGTGATTCATGTACAAGGACACCCAGATCCCACTATACTACAGCATTCTGCAGTCTCTCTTCTTTTAAATAGTATTCTGTTTTTCTATTCTCCCTGCTACAATAGACAACCTCACATTTTCCCACATTATACTCCATCTGCCAAATTTTTGACTAGTCACTTAACCTATCTATATTCAGAGACAGTTGGTATCTTCCTCACAACTTGCTTTCCTACCTATGTTTGTATCAACAGCAAATTTGGCTACAATTCAGTCAGTCCCTCCATCCAAGTCTTTAATAGATCGTAAATAATTGAAGACCCAGCATTGATCCCTACAGCATTTCCCTAGTTACAGTTTGCCTACCTGAAAATGACCCAATTATCCCGACTCTCTGTTTCCTGTTAGCTAGCCAATCCTCTATCCTTGCTAATATATCATCCCCAACACCATGAGCTTTTATCTTGTGCAGTAACCTTTAATATGGCACCTTATCAAATGCCTTTAGGAAATCCAAAAATACTACATCTACTAGTTCCCCTTTATCCACATTGCTGTTAATTCCTCATAGAACTCTGATAAATTGGTCAAACACAATTTCCCTTTCACAAAGCCGTGTTGATTCTGCCTGATTGTATTATGATTTACTAAATGTCCTGCTACTACCTCCTTAATAATGGATCCTAACATTTTCCCAATGCAGACATTAGACTAACTAACTGGCCTATAGATTCCGTCACCCTCCTTTCTTGAATGACGGTGTTACATTTGTGGTTTTCCAATCTGCTGACATCTTTTCAAAATCTAGGGAATTTTGGAAGATTGCAAGCAATGCATCCACTATCTATGCAGCCAATTCCTTTATGTTCCCAGGATGCAGCTCATCAGGCCCAGCGGACATGTTAGCCTTTAATCCCATTAGTTTTCCTAGTACTTTTTCTCTAGCAATCATGATTGCTTGAAGTTCCTCCCAACCTTTTGCTCCCTACCTTTCCACTGTTCTTGAGATGATTTTTGTGTCAGATATTTGTGAAGACAGATATAAAATATTTGTTCAAAGTCTCTGCCATTTCCTTGTTTCCCATTATTAATCCCCCAATTTCATCCTCAAAGGAACCAATGCTCACTTTAGCTATTCATTTCCTTTTTATATTCTTGCAGAAACCTTTACTGTCTGTTTTTATATTTCTTGCTAGTTTTTTCTCATTCTTCAATTTCTTCCTCATATGTATGTCCATATGTTCATACTCCAACTCCTCCATCTTTATTACTTTTTTTAGTCATCCTTTTCTGATTTCTAACGTTTTCCCAATCTTCTGGGCTACCACTAATGTTTGCAGCATTGTACATTTTTTTTCATTTTAATACCATCCTTAACTTCCTCAGTTAGCCCTGGATGTTGCATCCTTCTCATAGTGTCTTTCTTTCTCGATGGAATATATCTTTGTTGAGTATTGAAGTAGCTCCTTAAATGTCTGCCACTTTGTAACCTATTTTCCCATTCCCCTTTAGGCAAATCTGTCTTCATACCATTGTAATTACCTTTATTTAAGTTTAAGACACTAGTTTCAAACTCAAATTTCTCACCCTCAAACTGAATGTGAAATTCTTTCATGTAATGACCACTCTTAAATATAAGTTTCTTTACTGTGAGGTCATTAATTAATTCTGTCATATTAAATGTTACCAGGTCTAAAATAACCCATTCCTTGGTTGTTTCCAGAATGTATTGTTCTAAGAAACTGTAAAATACACTCCATGAACTCATACCCCAAGCCACCTATGTCAACTTGATTTGTCCAATCTATACGAAGAATAAAATCTCCCTTAATTATTGCAGTCTTATTTCTTACAAGCCCCCATTATTTCTTGATTTATACTCTGTCCCACAGTGTGGCCTCTATCAGTGGGCCTGTAAGCTACTCCCACTGGTGACTTCTTTGCTTTGCTATTTCCTATCTCCACCCAAACTGATTCTACGTTTTGATCCTTTGAACCAAGATCATTTCTCATTATTGTACGGATCTTATCCTTTATTAACAGAGATACCCCACCTCCTTTTAATTTCTTCTTGTCCTTCTGAAATGTCAAATCCTTTTAATATTCAGGTCCCAGCAAGTCTATGTAATGGCTATCATATCGTACTCATTTATTCCTATTTGTACTATTAATTCATCCATCTTGTTATGAATACTGCATGCATTTAGATGAAGAGCTTTTAATTCTGTCTTTTTGTTTACCACTTTTACTTACTATGACCATATTTGCTGGTTCACTATTATGCTCTGTTTATTTCTGTCACACTCTGGTAATCATTACACTGCATTATTGCCTTGCATTTCTCTTTAACTGTCCAAATCTCCCCTCATGTGAACACCACCCCACCACACCCCACCCCCATTATTTAATTGAGAGCCCATTCTACAGCCCTAGTTATACGATTCACCGGGACACTGGTCCCAGCCCTGTTCAGCTGAAGGCCGTACCAATGGTACAGCTCCTATACTGGTACCAGTGCCCCATTCCTCCCACACAAATCCTTGAACCATGCATTCAACTCTGATCTTATTTGCCCTATGCCAATTTGCTTGTGGCTCAGGTATTAATCCAGAGGTTATTATCTTTGTAGTTTTGTTTTTTAATTTAATCCCGAGCTACTTATACACCCTCAGCAGAACATCTTTCTTAGTCCTACCTTTTGTCGTTGGTACCCAAATGGAGCACGACGACTGAATCCTATCCCTCTCACTCCAAGTTCCTCTCCGGCCCCAAGGAGATGTCACTAACTCTGGCACCAGGCAAGCAGCATAACCTTCAGGACTCATGCTCTCAGCAGAGAACAGTAGCTGTCCCCATGATTAAATTGTCCACTACTACATCTATGTTCCTTTTTTACTTCCCCCACTTGAATGGCCCCCCTGCATCACAGTGCTGTGGTCAGTTTGGTCACCCTCCCTGCAGTCCGTACTCTTGTCCACACAAGCTGCAAGAACATCAAATCTGTTGGACATTTGCAAGGGTTGAAGGTCTTTTATTGCTACCTTTTGGATTCCATACCTGTCTCCCTTACAGTCACACCCTCCTCCCCCTGACCAGGAACCAAATCTGAAATACCTGTCCTAAGGGCTGTGACTGCCCAAGTAACTTTCCCCTTCCCTGATAGATCACAGTGTCCAAAGCCTGAGCCCCAGCTCATCAACTCTGAGGTGTAGCTCCTCAAGCTGCAGACACTTACTGCAGATGTGGTTGACGTGGATCACACAGGTGTCCATTATCCCACGTGCTACAGCTGCAACGCATCACCTGACCTGCCACCTGTATTGTGTTTTATTTAACTAATTAGTTTTTAAATTTAGAATATCACTCAACTATTATCCACAGTTATATTAAGAAGTTTAACTAGTTACGCTATACATTTAATACAACACTTATGTCTCCCAGTTCCAGTTTAACCTAATGCCCCAGTATAGAGGGGGGAAAAATCGCCTATCTGCTCACCTAATTAATGCCCCCAGGCTTCAGCTCTCGGGTCTCACTGTATCCGGTTCCCTCTCTTGCACCACCCCTTTATTATAAAAGGCCAGAGCAGCACCTCCTCACTCACTGCACCACACTCATCACTTACCAGATTCCCAGAATTAGGCAGAGTCTTGCTGCACTCACGCTCAAGCTGCCACCTTCGTGTGACTTGCTTTATGCTTCTTTTTATACATAAGTTTTTATACTTGCTTAGGTTCTAATGAGCTGAATCAGCCACTGCTGGCTAGGGAACGAGTTCTAATTAGTTACCTACGTAACTAACTGCTGCTTATTAGCTGATTACTGAGATCCCACCACATGGGAGTAACACTGGTTCCCTGCAGCATGAACCTGCTGTCCTCTCTCAGGATGACAGCATTTGTGCTCATCCCACCACTGTCACTCTGCCAATGCCCTTGCTTTGGCCTCTCAGCCAGCAAGCCCAGACTGCTGCCACCCATGCCAAGGTGGTGCAGTCCAAAGCTGGGCCTCAAGGACCCCAAAACTTCTCAAGGCCATCTGCAGTCTCCCTTAGTGAAAGTCAGCAGTCTTGCACCAGCCACGCTTCAGCCACTGGAGTAGCATTATCTAGAATGTCATGACAACGGATTCATAGCCCTGACTTACTTACGGACATGTTGAACAAATTTAAATAAGATGTGCGTTTTTTTTAAAAAGACCTACTAGCAAAATCTGGCTGGGAATGTAAAGTAACTACCTTCTGGAAACTTCCTGTGTGGATTATATTTGACTGACTAGTCCAGTGTGCCAACATGGAATGTCACACCTGAAAAGGTATCAAGGCCTATGTCAGACTAACACGTGAAAGGAAGAGATGCATTGCAAAAGACTAAACTTTAATCTCCTGGAGTTGTGGAGGAAATGGAGAGTGATTACCACATCTAAGCAGAAACCATCTCCTGTTGAGCGATATCTCAGAATGTGGAAATGACCCTGAGTTGAAAGAAAGATGATTCTGGGTGACAGACACGTTTGTTTTTCCCTTCCAGGAATACACAAGAAAAGGGGTTAAAAAGCCAGCTGAAAACCTGATCGGTGTGTTCTATTTCTGGTCTGATGGTGTGTGTGCTGTGAAGGTCACGGCATAAGAACAGTAACTAAGCATCCCTGTAGCTTGCAGGTAAAAGTCTCTCCCTCTTCTCACTCTGTAGCTAGAGAAAAGTCAGCAAAGCCAGAGTCAAAAAGAAAACAGGACAACTCCTTCAGCTAACCTGCAGTACCAGGGGTGTCCAAATTAACTGCATGACTGACAAAGTGAGCTCTACCAGAATCACCCAACTTAACGGCTGCAAAATATCACCATCTACTCTTTGTGGACAAGCCAAAGACTGATTTGTATATTTTTTCTAGTTTTATTTTTGGACTCAACTTCTCATTTCTGATCTGTATGTATGTGTGTTGCATTTTTATTATTTTTTGGGGGTTTCCATAACTAATAAACTTACTCTTTCATTGACTCAAGAAAGACTGGTTAAATTCGATCCTTATAAAACATAAATATATTTAGACTGAGAAAAGGTATCTCCGAGGGAAGGGATCCCTATTATATTAACCTTGTTGTGACCATCTGAAGATGTTGAATAAAGAAGGGGAGCCAGCTCATACCTCCTCACCCTGGAGCATGACAAAATTGGGGTCCCTTTCAGGAAGTTAACAATCTGGAGTATCTCATCTGGCATCATAACAGATTGGGGGACTGTCATAATCTATGTGTAATATACCTTTAAGACAAAAGTTGTAATGTAAGATCACATGATTTTGATACCCAGTAGCAGAGTAGTGAAGGCTACCTCTGTAGTCAGTCTTGAGGTGGAGTCTGAAGAGTAAATTCAGAGTTTTGAGTTGTAAGCACACAACTCTAGCTACTGAGTTTCTTTTGTAAATAAATAGAATGTGTTTCTCTAAGAAAGGCCCACTGATCTTCTCCGTCTTGGTACCAACTTGGTCACCCCAAAACAAGTGTGCAACCCCGGATCCTTTAGCCCCAGCAAGCCAGGGTACTGAATCCAGCAGGGACCTTGTCTGGGGACCGGTCATAACAAGAAGCTCTAGGACAGGCAAAGGCACCCATATGACAGGCATGGAGGGAATGCACAAGGGTGAATAATTTGGTTTTGCTCATATAATTGGATGTGCTGTTGGAATAAGGGGTAGTAACATTGTGGCAATGTTACTGGCCCCATAAATCAGAGACCAGGCCTAATGCTCCGGTGTTATAAGTTCAAACACCACCACAGCAGCTGGGAGAACTTAAATTCAATTAATTAATAATTCTGGAATAAATGCTAGCCTCATAAATAATAATCATGAAACTTCTGGATTGTCAATAAAAACCATTTGATTCACCAATGTCCTTTAGAAGAGAAAATCTGCCTTCCTCATGGGGCTGATCTACACGTGATTCCAGACCCACAGCAATATGGTTAATTCTTAACTGCTCTCTGAAATGTCCTAGCAAACCATTCAATCGCACCAAACCAGTACAGAGAAATCAAGTAAGAATAAAACCAGATAGAGCACCCAGCATTGATCTAATCATTGGAAATAACAAAGGACCTGCCCAGTCAAAGCTGCAAACTCCATTGATAAGAAACTGCATTAGAACAACCATATAAATACTGTGGCTATAAGAGCAGGTCAGAGGCTGGGAATCCTGTGTCAAGTAACTCACCTCCTGACTGTCCAAAGCCTGTCAACCATCTAAAAAGGCACATGACAGGAGTGTGATGCAACACTCTCCATTTGCCTGGAGTGCAGCTCCAATAACACTCAAGAAGCTCAACACTATCCAAGACAAAGCAACCCGCCTTTATCAGTACCTGATCCACCAACTTAAAAATTTCTTCCCTCAACCACTGGCGCACTGCAGCAGTGTGTACCATCTACAAAATGCACTGCAGCAGTGTGTACCATTTACAAAATGCACTGCAGCAGTGTGTACCATTTACAAAATGCACTGCAGCAGTGTGTACCATTTACAAAATGCACTGCAGCAGTGTGTACCATTTACAAAATGCACTGCAGCAGTGTGTACCATTTACAAAATGCACTGCAGCAGTGTGTACCATTTACAAAATGCACTGCAGCAGTGTGTACCATTTACAAGATGCACTGCTGCAGCGTGCCATTGGATAGAGGGAGGGAATTTTTAAGGGTCCTTTGACAGCATCTTCCAAAATGTAACTACTATCATCTAGAAGAATAGGGACAGGATAGGCATTGGACACCACCAGCTGCAAGCTCCCCTCCAAGTCACTCACCACACCACTCAACCACCCCACCCCCCGCACCCTGGGCTTGTATCGCCCCTCCTTCACCATCACTAGATCAAAATCCTGGGACCCCCAATAACATTCTGGGTGTATCTATGTCACGTGGACTGCAGCAGCTCAAGAAGGAAACTCACCACCAACTTCTCAAGGGCAGTTATGGATGGGCAATAAATTCTGGCCTTACCAACAGCACTCACATCTCAAGAATGAATAATAAATAAGTAAATAGATTAAAAAAAAGGGATGTTAATGTAAAGGTTTTTGTTGGTGGCTTTTATTGTAGGATGTTGGCTAAAGGGGACATTGTGATGGGCTGCCTCAGCTGGATGAACTGATGGAGAATGGTGGATCCATCGTGGAAAAGGGAAATTGTCCTATGGGAATTGGAGCCTGAGCGGGCATTCTGAAACAGCCTATAAGGAACAAATGAGTCCAGGTTGCATCCTTCCTGCCTTCTGCTCCTCCTGAGGTGGCCTCCGGATTCCCGATGGCAATGGCTGTCCCCTCAAGATGACAATGTTATGGAGGACACAACAGGTACCACAATCTTAGAGACACACACTGGCATATACAGGAGATATGCCGTTGAGTGGTGCAGGCATCGGAAGCATTGATAGTCTGCTCCTGATTGTTCCACAGCTGGTTATATGCCAGATGTCTTCATATTGTTGAGTGGCAGAGGGAAGAGGAATGTACAGGGAGTAGTGTTTGTCCCTGAGTAGCCAACCCTTAGCTCTGTGAAGGCACGAAGGTAATGGGTACAGCAGATTGCCTCAGAATGAAGGAATACTAGCTGCTGCCGGGTTAGTGGGAGTTCACCAACTTGATGTACTGTGCAATGGTTGCACACTAACTGCACATTAACAGATTGGTAGCCTTGTCCTGTACCTTTTTGGACTGACATGGGGAACCCACAGAGTTACATACATGCAGTCGATGGCACCCTGCAGCATCTGTAATCCTGGTAAACCGACAAAGCCATATGCCCTCTGATCCTGCTTCTTCTTGCTGAGGACACAATGAAAAATTTGGATGCCAAGATGTTCAATGTCACTTTAAAACCACTTGCAACACCATCCTTACCTCAGTCTGAGACTCCAACACGTGTTGAAGGAGGTGGCACAGTTCAGTGAACATGCGCTTATTGAACCCGAGTTATCTCAGCCACTGCTCTTGGGTTAATTTGAAGTAAGAGGAGTACTCTCGGAAACTTTGAGCTGGGTAGGGCCTTTTGTGCAGAGCTTTGCTCCCCCTCAGTCTTCACAGAGCTTCCCCTCTCTGTTGTCTCTGCTTCATGTCTAGGTCATGTTACAGATCCAGAGGCAGTGCAACCACAGCCCCCATACCTTATGCAGAGCTGGGTCACCAGATTGTCTGGCCTCCCTGAATGTATGCAGTAGCTCATCACAAAACCGCCATAAAAAGTCACAGCATTTCCTCTAACTTTACAATAGTAGAAGTAAATCGAAAGGACCTTACATGGAAGTTGGCTGCCTGGTCCTTTACATAAAGCTATGGGCGGCAGTGGAGGTGGGGTGGAATGTTCCTCATGCTGCTGTACACCTGCTGTTCAGCTGAGAGTGATTAGCACTGGTATTTAGGGCACATGCACGGACCAAGTTTTTGAAACATGTGTCAAATCAGCTGGAACAGGAGGATGGAGTCATGATAGGATCTTTCCTGATGCACAACCTGTCATTGCAAG
Source organism: Carcharodon carcharias (assembly GCF_017639515.1). Lineage (NCBI taxonomy): Eukaryota > Metazoa > Chordata > Chondrichthyes > Lamniformes > Lamnidae > Carcharodon > Carcharodon carcharias. The sequence goes on from NC_054486.1 coordinate 58,782,866, forward strand.
TGCCCATCCCATCATGAGGCATTATATGGTCCCCACCAAAAGAGCCAGAAGTGGGGCCCACACCATTTCCAGCCTTTTGCATAGCAACGGCTCCAGCTGCCAAAATTCATTGCAGAGGCTCACACTAAAAGTTTTTCTTCTTCCTTCTCCTCCTTTCCTAAAAGTGCTGACTTCATTTGCACCTTTAGGAAAGGGCAGAAAAACCCAGAAAACAATTTAGAAAAATAACACAATAGGCAAGTGAACCAGAATGAAACAAGAAGGTTAGTTTCATAAGTATTAAATGGGGACCAAAACATATTAACTCACCTAGGTGTTCACAGATTTATTATGAAACTGCTATTGATAAACATTTTACATATTGCAGCTGCTATTCAAATGCTAGCTATGACTCGACTAACTATGCACCACAACAAGATATAGATCAGCTAGGATTAATGCAAAAGGAGAATCCAAACGAGTTACATTTTTCCTATTTTACCCAGCACTCAGCATTTCTGAGATCCTATATCATCAGTCTACTGATTCACTCTATTCAGGAGCAACCAGTAGCTGGGTTTCCAGCTGTCAACATTCAAGTCTTTGTTGTTCAAGTTCTGTATCTTGTGATGCATGATCATCCATGAACAATGGTAATATCAAGTTGCTGACTTAATGTGCCTGCCAGTGCTACCATATGGTACAGTGTTGAAAGGTCTCTTTATTTATTTTTTTCCAAAAACAAATTTGGGATTATCTTTGGAGTACTATGACAACATAGTTGTACTATTAAAAATATACATCAAGGTTCAGGTTCTCTCCAATCCCAATCACATGTTAAAATGTACCAATATTTACTCTCACCCTCTTTTATTTAAATGCAGTATTTCACAATGCAACTTAGCTTGAAATGTTGTGGTGTAAAATATGATTTTGGTACGGAAAAGTGTGCAATGGGCAAAAATAAGAAACAGGATTCACTAGTACAATTACATTAATAACAGGTCATATCTCCAATGCAGTCAGTTCCTGATGTTACTGAGACACTGCACATTTGATTAAAGGGTCATTGCACAGCTTTTAAACTTATGTTTTGATACTAAAAAACAGCATCATTTGGGTAGTTTTTTAATTGTTACGACCTGATGTACAATTCTGGGAAAGTGTTCATCACTGGTACAGAAGGATTACCGAGACTCATGTTTTACTGACCAAAAACTATCACTTGAGTTATACTTGGAGGAATGAACTCATAAAAGGTTTAAAAAATAGAGGGAAGCTGGTTAGCATCTTCGGACAGGGGTTGTTGTGGATCACAAAAAGGTGCTTCAGGAAAGCAGAGAATAAATTAACATGTGGATATGGAGGAGTCCACTTCCATTTTTTAAATTAACAGCTCACCAGAAGCTTACATGCTGCTGACGAGCTAATAAGAATCATTTTCAAGGTTTCCATATTTACAATACAGTAGATTTTGGATGTTTAAAGGCTTCCATTAAGTTTATCTAAAACTCTGATTTTTTTTTTATTCCTTCATAAAATATGGCCATCTCTGGCAAGGCCAGCCAACATTTATTGCCCATTCCTAATTAGCATTTAAAAGGTGGAGGTGAGCCATCTGCTTGAATCACTACAAGCATAGCAGTTTGGTACAACTGAGTGGTTTGCTGGATTGTTTCAGAGTTGCTATTGTTGTGGGTCTGGAGCAGCGTGACCAATCCTGGGCAAAAAAAATAAGTTGCATTTCACTATGGGTTGGAGTGTTGGTGAGACCATGGGAGCAGGGAGGGGTTTGCTGTTGGGAGCGAGGGAAATCAGGCCTTCACCTGCGTATGAATCTGACATTGCATTCATGCTGCCTGCCCCGAGTCTGACACTGCTGCCGCCAGCGAGGACTCCACCCCGCAGAGAACGCTGGACAGCCTGGAACCCAAATCTGCTGAATCAGCAAACTCTCAGAGGAGAGCACGGCTGAGTGCTCCCTCATGTGCACATGGGAAGCAGCTCAGTGCACATGCACAGACACTAAAGATGGAGATAGGAGAATATGTTTTGGGAAGGCCTGACCCAGAAAGGCCTGACCTGGGAAGGCCTGACCTTGGACTCGGGAAGGCCTGACTCGGGAAGGCCTGACCTGGGAAGGACTGACCCGAGAACCAGGAAGGCCTGACTAGGGAAGGCCTGACCGGGGACCCGGGAAGGCCTGACTTGGGAAGGCCTGTTCCAGAATCCGGGAAGGCCTGACCTGGGAAGTGGGAGCCAAATCCCTGGACAGTACCAGAAAATTTGGGATGGTTGGTCATCCTGGTCTGGAGACACATATAGGCTAGGCCAGTGAAGGACCACAGATTTTGTTCTCTAAAGTGAACCAGGTTTTCACAACAACATGCTATATTTTTATTTATTTTGAGTCAACCAAGTAAACTAAATTAACAAAATTAGGGATAAAGTGAAAAACTGCCCCTTAAAGGGAAACTGCAAAAATGAAGACAAAATTTAAAGGAAACTAACATTAAACCAAAATGTGATTAAGAGGGTCAATAAAACACCCCAATCCCCACGGTGCCCACCAAGCACGGAAGGCCTTGATGGTGCCGGCAGATACCACGTGCTCCCTCTCCAGGGACACCTGGTTATGAACATAGCCGTGGAAGAGGGGCAGACGGTCAGGTCAGATGACCCCCTTGATCACCCGCTGCCTGGACCTGTTAATGACCAATTTGGCCAGGCCCAGGAGCAGGTTCATGAGGAGGTCCTCCTCCATCCCAGCCCCCCTCCGCACCGGATGCCCTTGGATCAGGAATGCTATCTTTTTATTCCAGATTTTTGTTTAATTAAGTGAAATTCCCCAGTTGCCAAAGTGGGATTTAAACTCATGTGACTGGATTATTAATCCGATAACGTAACCATTACTCTACAGCACCCAACAAATTGTAGCCTCTTCGTTGAGCAGATTGTAGAAGGGAATCTTAGCGACTATGATAACCTGTCACTGGATAAGATTTCTAGCAAAAGGAGACAGACACTCCATGATGGGAGCAGCTCTTATAGCATGTTACCCAATCAGGAATAGGCCTAGCCTATATGTGACTCCAGACCAGGGTGACCAACCATCCTGTATTTTCCAGTACTGTCCGGGGATTTGACTCCCGCTTCCCGGGTCCGGCCTTCCCAGGTCCATCGCCTGAACAGCAGACAGCTATGATGTGACGTAAAGAGTTTTAAGGTGTTACCTGAAGCACATCTACAGAATATCTATTCTATGATTAGGATAAATCAAATATGTGTATCCACAGTCCAAATTGTCAGAAGTGCTGACAATCATTTTTGATTTGAAAATTAAACAGAATTAATTTTTTTTCAGATTTTGTGCTGATTCATTTTTGTTTCCAGATAATATTTTCCATGTGTATAAATATGAAACCCTGACCACAATGTGACCCCAAAATCTAGCCATGCAAACAAAGACAACAGGGTGCTATAAATCACACCACGACACTGCTAGTTGAAGACAAGTGCTATTTACACCATGGTCACTCTCAGGTCACATTTACAAGCGTCCACAACAAGAAGATATTCTGCAGATGAAATAATGAGAATTTCAGCAAGTAACAGGATTCATTCAACATTGTGAAAGTAGACTTGGGTGAAGCATTCAAAGCAAAGGGAAAAAAATCTTTTTTCCTTTTATTGGGTGTCACTGCAGCACTAAATTTTTTTCTTGCCTCTTTTTCAACAATCTATCCATGCCACATACAATCCATTAATAAAGTGATCTGCTAGTATAGCTTCTCCAATGATGCTCTGAAATCAGCAATGACGTGTGCAGGAGCTGCCAGGGAGGCCATGATCCTCCGATATCTCCAGCAATCAAAAGGTTCCTGACCTCTGCTCAGTACTTCCACATTGAAATAATGAGAATGGGAACTCATGGTTAAAGGAAGGGAGAAACCCAAATGCATGAATGCTCCAATACATCCTCAACAAAAAGTAGATAAATATATTGTCCAGGTGTCAAGACAGGATAGAAGAATGACTTTGCAATTCCTGGAAATCAACAAAGATATTTGGGTGAGCAAGATACTCACAAGTTAAATATAAATATAATAGAAACATGCATAGAGCAGGCTGCCACAGAAGCCCTCTGTTTCCAAGCTTTGACAGATTCGAGGACCTAGAAGTCACCGGTCACAAGCATCTGAAAGATTCCGACATGAGCAACAACAGCCTTCCACCAACTTTGCTAAGGCCACCATGGAGTAGCTTGTAGGAGTGGCAGACTCAAGAAACATTTCTTTTTAAGAAAAGCAGGATGAGTTGAGCACTTGGATGCAAGGTGAATTCAATGCAATGATAAAAACAAAAAACTGCGGATACTGGAAATCCAAAACAAAAACAGAATTACCTGGAAAAACTCAGCAGGTCTGGCAGCATCGGCGGAGAAGAAAAGAGTTGACGTTTCAAATCCTCATGACCCTTCAACAGAACAGTTCTGTTGAAGGGTCATGAGGACTTGAAACGTCAACTCTACTCCGCCGATGCTGCCAGACCTGCTGAGTTTTTCCAGGTAATTCTGTTTTTGTTTTGAATTCAATGCAATGATTGTTTTATTTTAAATTGATCACCTTTATTAATTTTGATATGTTGGTTACTTAGCAGATTTTGAGAACACATTCTCATTATTTCAGTGTGATAGGACTTGGCTGAGCAGGTCAGCAGAATCACTCAGCAACAAGCTGACCGTTCATATCTCTTGCTGTAAGATATTGAGGTAGCCCCACATCTGATGCTGCCTCCTCTGTCCCCTCCCCTCCTTGTCCAACAAGGTCTGCAGCTCTTACTCCAGTTCCTCCAATGGGCTGACTGTTTCAAAGAGTTAAAATTGCATTGTAGTGGCAATGGCAACACCAGGCTGCAACTTTTGAAAGTTTTAAATTGGTGCAGGGCAGATATGTGTCAGGAACACGGCGCAAAACCTGCTCCCCTCCTCCATTTTAACTCACTGTCTTCTCCATTTGCACCAGGCAGGCTGGATGAAATTTCAGGCTGGAGTTTCCAGCAAGAACTGAACAGGATCAATTTGCTCTTGCCACTGTCTAGTTGGATATACTTCTGACTCATCCACGACTTGATATCTGATAGGCAGCCTGACAGCATAGAGTCAAGCATGGTAGCTGAAAAGATGAGATTCGTACCAGGGTCAAGCAAGGCTGTGTGATAATTACAAAACTTAACAGTGGCTATTCACCTCATCAGAGATCAACTGCCCTCTCATGATGGTGTTAAACTCCATCCAGATGGAAAACTTTTTAACCTCAGTTGCCTCCATGCCAAAACTAAGCTTACCACCATGCATATATGATCTACAGTTTGCAAATGACTGCAGTGCTGTTGCTCACTCTGCACCAGATTTGCAAGCCACTCTCGATCGCTTCAATTCTGCTTACAAGAAACTTGGCCTGTCCTTGAATGTTGCCATACAAAACTCTCATATCAATCCACCTCTGGTCAGTCAAATAATCCACCACCCCCACATGTGTTGAAGGAGAGACGCTGGAATATGTTGAGCACTTCCCATACATTGACAGCCACCTCTCTCAAAAGGTCATCACTGATGAGAAGATCCAACACCAGGTCAGCCTTCTTCAAACTATAGCAGTTAGTGATTGATAAAGACCTTTGCAAGTTAACAAAAATCCTAGTGTACAGAGCAGTTGCTGTCACCACACTCCTGTACTGCAGTGAGACCTGGCCTATGTATCAGCGACATATTAGAATGTGAGAGAAACGCCATCAGCAATGCCTCCGCCGCAACCACTGAATTCAATGGGAGGACCATTGAACAAACGCTAGTGACTTTCTTGAAGCTAGCTCCACAAGCATTCAGGCAAAACTTCTGCAAAATCAACAAAGGACCAGACACTGTGTCCACATGGCCAAAGACCTTTTCCCCTGTCAGGACCTGTTTTTTCAACTCTCAAATGGTCAACGTTCCAGGTGAGGACAAAGAAAACACTTCAAAAACACTCTGAAACTCTCCTTGAAGCACAGCAGCTTTGACATTAATGACTGGGAGGAGCTTGATACCAATTGTTCAGAATGGTGACAGCTTATCCATTTCGTTTTAAGCACAACATCTTTATGATGAGGCACATTGGCGGCAGAGAAAAAAAGGAAGCAAATGCTGCACATTAGGTCCCACTGCCGCATGTGCTCAAAGATATGTGGGTTGAGAACCAGCCTGTTCAGTCACATGAAAAGCCATGGCAGAAACTCAAGTAGGCCTTATCCTCATACCGAGGGGCAGTTGACGATAACTTGATTTGTTTTGTTTTCTTCTAAAGTAAAATTTAAATAGCTTGTTATAAATTTAGCAGAGCTGCCTGAGCATTCACTGACTCAGTCATCATGACCATTAGTATTTAATTCAGAAACTTTATCATGGCTAGGATATTTTGGATGGTGGGATTTCCTGTCCTGCCATCCAAAGAGTCAGTGGGGAACACATCCCTGCCAACACTGCCTGCCCCGCAGCCATTTCATGCTCAAATGAGCGAATATTGGCTGCAGGCAGGACTTCTGTCCCTCACTCAGGAGGAAGACCTGCCTTGGAGGTCTGTCAGCCAATCTGATTGGCTGGCAGCTCTCTAGTCCCTGTAGCAACTGAAGCTGCAGTGGACAGAAATGGAAGATCATGAAGTCCACGGAGCCTAAGTCCCAGAGTGCTCAGAAAGTTGAGTTTCCGGGGTCTCAGGGCAGGGAGGGTAACGAAGGTCTGGAGGGGTGGATAGTGGGGGATTGTGGTGCCGGGGTGGGGGGGAATGTCCAGCAATCACCTGACCTTAAGGGGGGGTTGGCCAAAGTTGGAATGGGGCTTCTGATGGATGCGCACCCCCGCCCCCACAACACACACACACACACACACACACACACACACACACACACACGGCCTAAACCCCAACATTTTCAGGTTACCCCCATACCCGGGAAGTCCTCCCACCAGCCCTTGTGGTCAACAGTTGGCCACTTAAGGGCCTCAATTGGGGGCAAGAGCAAGCAGCATGTCTGAGGCTTCACCCACCCCAACATAAAATCACTGAGAGGTTGGGGTGGTTAGGAACTCAGTGGGAAGCCCATTTGTGCTATTTCATGCCCACCCCCACTTAAAAACCCACCAGCAGGATAGTGTGAAATCCAAGCCCATATGTATCTTTCTTGGTACTTTGAGAACATCATCATTCACCTCAGAGAATCTGTTTGATCTGAGCACTTTGAACCTATCCAAGATTTAAATCTCATTGATGTTGGCAATCATTATCTGATTATGTGGAGTATGCTGCTCATGTTTTCTCACTAAAGATATGAACAATCCAGGTAGCAGTGTCATTTGAGATCTCAGGGGGTAATCTTCTCTGCCTTTTTGAGAGTTGGTCCAGGTAAGAGTCCATTGTCAGGGTTACGGCCCATGGCCAATGGCAGAATCAGCTAATTTTTGGTGGAATGGCAAAAAAACAAGAGCCTCAAGAGACAATGGCTGCTTACAGGCAGAGGATCCTTTGGGAAGAGGACCTCTGTGTCATTTGAGCACACATGAGGCAGACAAGGGAAAACTACCTCACACATTCTTTTCCCTAGTCTTATTGCTCATTGAAGTTGAAAATGAGAGGCTCTTACAAGCAACTGAAGAGGAAAGTGCAGGAACACCAGCCATGAAGAAATGAGCTGTCCTTGGATGAATCTTCACTATATATGAACAATCTCATGTCTGTCCTCAGTTTCAATCTCAATTGCATTCTTTAGTTTCTCAGTTCTTTTCTGACAGTCTCTAACAAGTCTGAATACTGAAAGAATTTCTTGCTGCTATATTTAACTGCAGCTGCTATGCTCATTTCCAGATTCCTCTTGGCTCCTCATTTCCAAAGGTTGATATATTCTTCCCAATGGACTCTCTCACCTCTTTCCCTAAGGCTGTGTCATTAGTTTTCCTTCATTATTTCACGTTGAGCTGTTTTCTCGATGCATTCAGGGACTTCTTATAAAATAAATTTATACTTATTACCAAGGATTAATATATAGTTAATCAAAATATTTCACAAGAAGCCTTTTAAAAGCATCCCTTGTGTCCTCCCAGCCAGTTTGTTTAAATTTTTCCCAGGCTCCATATAAGTTGATTTGTTAGAATTGTGTATCTGGCTCTCACTCAATTGAATATCAGATCATATCAAAATTGATTACATTCAGGAATGCCTCAACTTCCATTCACCATATGCCATCTGAGTCTCTTAACACTACCAGTTAAAATATGAGCTGTCTTTCAAGGCTCCTTTGCACACTAGATGATGCAGCAATTTTGAACTACATTTACTAACTTTAGACTGTGAGCCATTTGGGCATTTCCAATTTATACAGTCTACTTGTAATTCAAATTTGTTATATTTAAATTATCTGATCATTCATTTGTTTTCATAAAAGATCATTAACTCCTTGCGACGGTATTTACTAACAGGACAGTTCCACAGACATACTATGCCTATAAATACTGTTTGTGAATTAGATAGGAGTAACCATGTAACAAAGAACAGAAGGAACTTGCATCTGCAGCACCTTGTCAGCTCTTGGGATGATCCAAATGCTTCACATCACTTAAGCTATTTCGGAAGAGCAATTATTGTCCCTAAATTACAATGGTGACTACATATCAGAAGTATTTCATTGGCTGTAAAGTGCTTTGTAACATCCTGAGGTTCTGAAAGGTGCTATATAAATAAGCAAACACCTTAGCCAAATTTGCAAACAGCAATTTGCCATAAATAGCAAGTGAGATGAATGACCAGTTTTTCTGTATGTTTAATTATACTAATCAAGGGAAAATGTTAACAAACTTCACAAGCTTCCATATGAATCATACTCAATTTTTTTTTTAAAAGTGTTTGAATCCCACCGCAGTATTTCACACCGCATTGTCCAGACCAGGAAACAACAGATTCAGTATCTTTTGTCTGCCTTGAACTAATTTCGAGCAGGCTCCTAGTTGGACAATATAGTTGGTATCCTCAGCCAGGAGGAATAGCAAAATACAATCAGCAGCAAGGGATTTTTATCACTATTCTGCAAACCTGTATTACCAATTCAGATGTACTTCACTACTGCGCCCATCCCTGTCTACCCACCATCAAAAAAAATGCCAGCTGGAATCCATGGCAATTATTGCTTCAAGGGGCACAATGTCCATAAAAATGTTTGCTGGCAAATGACAAAAGATTTGGCAAACACATGATGTGATTACTGAACTCACACCAAAAAGTTTTATTGATTCACTTGTGTATAATGTCATTGTGACAAAGTGGCAGTATCCCTCCCAGTCATAAAGATTTGTAAAGTGTTTTTTTCAAAGAAGGAAAACGTTGCATTAATATTAACCTCCCATTATTTTCCCTCTCAAGAAAGAAAATGGCCATAAACTGATTTATGATGTAGACATGTGCAGCATACTGGCACAAAGAAGAAAAAAATGCATATTGTAGTTGTGGAGCTGTCCTGCTGAGAGCCAGAAGTTTATCACAGCAGCTCGAATCAATCCATCTACACAGGTTCAAATACTGGGCCCAGAGCATACCAGAGTCTCAATATAACATTACAGCACAATTAGTTCTCAGCATAAAAATCCATACATGTGCATATTAGCTTATAACTACACGGCTGCAACATCTCTAAAGCACTTTACTTTCTAAAAGTTTTGGAAATACATTGAAATCATATTTGAACAAGTTACAAAAGTATCAAAACCAAAAAGAGTAACCAAAATCATCCTGAGGTAGTTTTCTTTCCTAAAATTTATATATATTTTTAATCCTCTTAATTTGGTAAACATTAAACCAGTCACACAACTGCTTACACCTCTTTGCAACACTGAGCCAAATTCTCACTCCTGAGTTGGGAGTGCAAAGTCGTGAAAATTCCCTCCACTCACCACCCTTTGCCCCTATGCATCCCATGCCAACTCACCCTGCATCCACCATGGGAAGAGCTCAGGAGCCATGTTTAGATGAAATAAAATATGTATTACAGGCTTCACTATATTAAAAGAAACACCCATTTTTTAAGCATATCATCAACACACTTTTTCCCCTTTGGCAAATAGTGTGGAGGTGGTAAAAGGGTTCTCAGTCTAATTAACAGTCTATTGAATTGCATCGCAAACACCTCTTTTGGGGACAACAGGTCCTGGTGAGGGACTTGAATCTCAAGCTTCTGGTCCAGAGGTAGAGAATGCTACCACTTCATCAAAGACCTCATTGATAAAAGCCAATTCAATACTTTTAAATCACCATTTATGGTTGGATGTGGCAGGACTGCAGGGCCTTGATCTTATCTGTTGGTTGTAGTATTTCTTAACATTCTCCTTCCTCTGTTTAGTATTTTGTGCTGTAGTTTCATTAGGTTGGTACCTCATTTAAGGGAATGAATGAATGTCTTGAATGTCAGTTGTACGAAATGGAAGAACGCAAATAATTTCAAAGTTGTAATCTCAATATGTAGAGCCATCTTTACGGTTAATAGCTCCTGATTTTCTTGCAAGTGACAAGTTATCTCAACCTCCAAGTTACCAATTTCATCTTCATGATGGACAATAATGTGTTGGCCTGATGTTCCTCCTGGCATGCTCTTCATTGAACCAGGTGCTGATCACCTACCTTGATGGTTATATCAGGATCTGCCAGATCATGTGACCCATTTTGTGTGGAATACAGTTCTGTGCCTTATGGACACCTGGTTTTCAGCTTCTAGGTCTGTTCTGAATTTATCCCCTATGGCATGCTGCACAACACGATGAAGGCAGGATTTTGCCTCCACAAGGCGATCGCTCCAAATTGCATCATGGACAGGTAAGGATGAGGTCAAGTAGGCTTTTCCCTTGTGTGGTTCCCTCATCATTATGTAAGTGAGGATGCAGCCAGCTTGGTCACTAGTGGTGCTACTCTTAGTGATGAACATTGAAGCCCCCCCCAGCCAGAGTATATCCTACCACTCACAGAGCTTCTTCCAAGTGATCCTCAACACAGAAGTGTACTGATTCATCAGTTACAGCTGGGTGGTAGGTGGTAATTAGCAGGTTTCCTTGTCCATGGCGTCATTTGACTTCATGGTGTCCCAAGTCAATGTTGAAGGATCCCACGGCCACATCCTCCTGACTGTATACCACTGTACCATCACCACTCCTGATCCTGCCAGTCCAACAGGAAATAGTCATACTTACAGAATAAGTATGTCTTTTGTTACTTGATTCATCTGTGGCACAGCTCTTTCAATTTTGGCACAAGTCCACAGATATTAGTGAGGAGGACTTTGCAGAGTGTGCCTTGCTGTGTTTGAATTTGATGCCTAGTAACCCAAACAGCTATAGTCTTATTGTACTTTTTTTGTAGCAGTTTAATACAACTGACTGGTTTGCTAGTCCAGTTCAGAGGGCAGTTAGTGCACCTGGAGTCACACGTAGGCAATACCAGATAATTACAGTAGGTTTCCTTCCCTAAAGGGCAACCATTTTGATTTTCATGGCAATCATTTAATTAGTTGAATTAAGATGTAAAATTTTCCATGGAAAGATTTGGAATTACATTTCCAGATTATTAGTTCAGGCCTCTGGATTACTAGTTCAGTAACATAACCATCCAGTAATGGTATGATAGCTGATTGCCTTTGCTCAATCAGGGAAACTTAACAAACAAACAAAAAATAGCTTTATGCCACCAATGGAAGGAGCCTGTGAAGCCTTGAAACTTTGTTTCATTTGTCACCAATTTAATGACTTCAGCAAAAACGCATTAAGGCAAATATTGTGCTCATAAACAAGGCAGAATAAAACAATTCAAACCAGCTATTCAACTAAAATACCTCTGAACTTTAAGGTCAGATAGGTAGGGGTATGGACAAGAGAATGTTCTGGAAATGCATTTCTGATGATGAAAAATCCGATTCCAGTTTTCAGAAGCTAACAAGGTACACACAGCTTCACAGTAAGTAATTATTTAACAGCGGAACCAGCCGCTCTACCTGTAAACCAATCAGGTCTAATCCCAGTCCCACAGGCATGTTGATAGTAATCTGCACAATGTTTTTACTGTAGGTCTTTGCTGATCAAATCCCTTGACATCATCTTCCTTTAGGGAACAAGCAACAGCTTAGTGCAGCTCCAGAACAGTTGTTCAGGTATTAAGTTTGTCCACCTGGCCACAAGCTGACCACATCATTGACCTTTCAGGTCAGCCTTCTGCTGTTGCACTCACAGATTCTCTTAAACTTAAAACAGCTGAACTGCTTTTAGATCAGCCAACTAACTCCAATCTATCATTTCCCCATTATTGTGAAAGATAATGAGGGCTGCCTTCTGTGCTTAGTCTAGCAATTATATATATAATTGACTAACGTCTGTAGTAAGTTAAAAAAAATTGAAAACCTAGATTTGCAGTAGGTAACTGGACACTAAACTAGACAACTGGACACCCATTAAATCCCAGTAAGAAAACATTTTTTTAAAATGACCAGAGGTGGCATTCCCACTGTGATACTGTTCACAATGGAGGAAAAAATGTCAACCCTGTATTTTGATACCACACCTGAAGCAAATTTCTTGTTAGGTTTTTCCTGCTCCCTAATAATTCGTAGGTAAAAGTATGGCCCAGTGTAGCATTTTGCCATACAATCCTGAGAATTCAAGGAACAATTTTAAGTCTCTGCTAAATCAACAAGGACTCTGGTTTGGGCATTAAACTTGGCCTGAGTACCCATCATCAAGGAAGGTAATGAATCAACCAGGGTTCCTATTACCTATTCAAAAATAAAAATACCTGGAAAAACTCAGCAGGTCTGACAGCATCTGCGGAGAGGAACACAGTTAACGTTTCGAGTCCGTATGACTCTTCAACAGAACTAAGGAAAAATAGAAGAGAGGTGAAATATAAGCTGGTTTAAGGGGGGGTGGACAAGTAAAGCTGGATAGAGGGCCAGTAATAGCTCTTTCAATTTTGGCACAAGTCCTCAGATGTTAGTGAGGAGGACTTTGCAGAGTGTGCCTTGCTGTGTCTGAATTTGATGCCTAGTAATCCATACAGCTATAGTCTTATTATACTTTTTTGTAGCAGTTTAATACAACTGACTGGTTTGCTAGTCCAGTTCAGAGGGCAGTTAGTGGACCTGGAGTCACACGTAGGCAATACCAGATAAGTACAGTAGCTTTCCTTCCCTAAAGGGCAACCATTTTGATTTTCATGGCAATCATTTAATTAGTTGAATTAAAATGTAAAAATTTCCATGGAAAGATTTGGAATTACATTTCCAGATTATTAGTTCAGGCCTCTGGATTACTAGTTCAGTAACATAACCATCCAGTAACGGTATGATAGCTGATTGCCTTTGCTCAATCAGGGAAACTTAACAAACAAACAAAAAATAGCTTTATGCCACCAATGGAAGGAGCCTGTGAAGCCTTGAAACTTTGTTTCATTTGTCACCAATTTAATGACTTCAGCAAAAATGCATTAAGGCAAATATTATGCTCATAAACAAGGCAGAATATTCCCTATTGTTACTTGAATTTGGAAAGTACTTGTGTTTGCGTAAACATGTGAGGGCAGTGCTGCACTTGGTTGTGTTACCATCCTGTTTAAACACACATAAAGAATGGCACACGTCTGCCGCTATTTCATGAAGACTCAGCATCTTCAGAAGGGAAGTGTCTGAAGTGAGATCAACTAAGACACAACAGACAAATCTGGGACCTTCCAAGCAGCACAATACTGCACTAATAATTTGGGGCCCTGCAACAATACTGGTATGTACAATTAAATATATTACATTTGCATCTTCAGGGTGTTTGACATGAATCAAGTAACTATTTACATATTATCATACCTACCTGGTTTAAAAAGATATCTGATTCAAAAACAATGTTTTTACCTGGCCTCCTTTTCCAGTCCGTGCACTCCAACCCCACCTCCCCAAAACAAAACATGCTGTCACAAAAAGCTAAGCAAACGTAAAATGAAGTAATTTGTTAAGATAGGAGATATTAAAATCCTTGAATCTCAATTTCATGCAACAAATTAAGATTCTCTTTAAGAAACTCCTTCATTGATGATACCTGGAGAGCAAAGAATTTGAACTTGATACTGTTCAGTATTTTTAAAAATTAATCTTAATATGATAAAATATCTATGTGCCTGCTAATATTTCTATGGGAGAATCATCTGTGCCCGCTGGCGCTGGACGTGTTCAGTGGTGTGAGCGGACAATATGGTGAGGAGGCCGGCATCAGTAACCAGTTTGCAATTGTCCGCTCAGTCTGCCAATGGTGGGCCACATTTGCCGCCTCGGACATTGGGAACCTGAGTGTAATACATCAGCATCTCCTTAACAGACCAGCCTGCCGGACTCATCCCCACCGCCCAGCTGGATCGTCTGCCCACGTCGGAGTGATTATACGCCAGCGTGTTTCACAACAGCAAATGAAAGGCGTGCATTTGGCAGGCTGCACTTTGAGGGGAACGCGGAGGTGAGTGCAGAGTAACATTGCGGAGCGCTCGCGAGAGACGCCTGTCGGACTTGAAGGCTGAGGCGCATGGTGGGGGGGGCAAAGGCTGCACTGTGGCTGAAGGTAATGCACAAGCACATACGGAGTGATGGGGAGAGGGAAGCGGCCACGCGTTAACGACACCTTGTATAAAGTCACCATTCCTCTACAGCTGAGACAGTACAGATGCAGCCACATTGATATGATTGGAGTTGGGCGTCTTGCTTATCTGCCCACTCAGGCAACGGAGAGGCATCAAAGCGCCACCAAGGACTCCAGAGTTTTTCACCCCCCTGGCACAGAATGCAAACTAATGAATGTTTTAGTGGACTGCAGAACAGTTGGATGACTGGGCACATTGTACAATCTCCTTGCTAAAGCTGACCATGGATCAGTCACTGGTGGAGGCGCTCACAGCCCTTTGCAATGTCATCATTCTGGTTTGGACCAGTCTCCCCCATGGTTCAAGCTAATAATGCAGCCTGGCAGTGTGGGTCAGGAGAATGCCTGTGCCTGAGCTGAGAGCACAGCATGCAGCCCAATGGGCAAAGCTGCCACCAATTGGTCAGGTAGAGTGGGGCAGAGATGGGCAGAGTTTTGGGCAGCCATACAGCGCACTAAACCCTGGCCATCAAAGTGGTAGCCAGCACTCTCCAGGATGCCTTAAGGGGCCTTCAGACTTAACCAAGAGAGGTCCTTAATATACCCATGCTAACCCATGCATCTCTCTCTTTCATCCCGCAGGAGGAGAACATCAGGAGCATGGAGCCTGGTGACCTAGCTGTGTGCCTTGTGGCTTACAGAGAGCCAAGACGATGGAGAAGAGAGTGACTGAGGTGCCTGACTGCGCAGAGGGAAGAGCAGCACCCTTTGGAAGAAAAGGGCGACTGGGGCCCCCACACATGCTGCCGAAGAGCCACAGCGACCTGCTGCTGGTCAGCACCTAGCTAGACCCAGGGTCTATAGATGCCGCCTTTCATTCCTACAGATGACCGAGAACCAGTGTTGCCAAAGACTGCACATGTCTAGGGAACCGGTCGGTCACATCTGCCAGCTACTGCTGGATTTGATGCCATGGAGACATGGAGGGCATCCACTGCCAGTAGCCATGAAAGTGACCACAGCGCTCAATTTCTATGCCAGTGGCTTTCAGGCCTTGACAGGTGACCTCTGGGGGATATCAAAAGCCTTCACCCACAAATGCATCTATGATATCATGGGTGCCAGCTTCGTGAGGGCAACAACTTTGTGAAATTCGCCCGGCACTGGGAGATCCAGGATTCAGAGCGAATGGATTTGCCCAGGTCTCAGGGTTCCCATAGTTGCAGGATGCCATCCTGTGGCGCTCAGGTCTCCATCGCAACACACGGTCAACTATGTCGACCGCAAGGGACTCCATCGGTGAGTGTGCAGCTGGCGTGCCACCACTAGAAACGCAACCTGCAGGTCTGCGCACGGTTTCCAGGGTGTGTCCATAACTCCTACATTCTCAGTCAGTCACTGATCCCTCACATCTTTCAGGGTCCACAGAGGCTGCAGGGTTGGTGCCTCGGAGACAAGGGCTACCCGCAGAGGATGTAGCTGATTCCACCCATGCAGTGCCCTCAGACTGCAGCAGAGTGAAGGTATAACTAGGCTCATGCTGCAACCCGCAACTTGGTGGAGCAAACTATCGGTTTGGTGAAAATGAGGTTCCAGTGCCTGGACTGGTCTGGTGGAGCCCTGCAATACAGTCGGCAAAGGGTGTCGTTTGCATCGTCATCACCTGCTGCACCCTTTACAACCTGGTGCTGCAACAGGGAGAGGAGCTGGCTGACGAGGAGAAGCAGGAGCTGAAGGTCCTGAAGAGGAGGATGTCGACAGTGATGAGGGTGAGGAGGTCCTCGAAGGCAATGATGACGGGATGAGACCCTCACACTGGCCAGAGGAGACACCATAAAATCCTCACATTGCATCTGTGAACATTTGATTCCAGTCTGGCTTGTGGCAGCACACATCCCTCTGTGAGAATTCTCCTGTCATGGAGATGCAGTGGAGTCTCTAATAGTTGCTCGATTGCAGGAGCATGATGACAACATGTAGTGAGGACACTCCATGGATCTTCACATAACCTCTGAGAATGTCTGAATCCTGTATGGCTGAGGGCAGCTCGTTTGTGCTCTGCGATTAGGGTCATGTCATAGAGATGCAGCCATGAAACTTTAAAACACCTGATTCTTTGTCCATCTTCAGCACCTGACCCCTTCAGGAGCACAGCATCACTGGTCACAGATGTTGAAGAGATGGGGGCCGGCTCCACCTTAAAGGTGCTGAGAGCACACAGAGAGAATGACGGAACTCTGTGACGCCTGCCCACGACATTCTGGCAGCAATGACAAACACCATCAAGGTGCAGGCGTCACTTAAGTGTCCAGGGAGTGTGAGGCCAGACCATCACTTTGGTCTGAAGGCTGCACAAAACACAGGGAAGAGACCCTGGAATGAGACACCTGCCTTTACCTTGTGCAGAAAGATTTCACATCTGAGTGATATGGACACTGCTCATCAGAACAAGGAGCCATAGGCAGGGAGACATTCTTGGGAGTTTATTCACAATAATGAACATTATGTACAAGTGATTAACACCCGTGCCTAGGTTGTGCAACGACATCTTCTTAACCCTTCTAACCCTGCCGCTACATCTCCTTGACATCCATAGCGGGGATGGAGGCAGCTTGCTGTCTGCTTTGCCCTGTCTGTTATGATCTTGACAGGCGTCCTCTGGAGGACCAAGACCTGGAGAGCCCCGGCCTGCATTTGGTGTCCTGCTGTGTGGCAATGGCACCTTTCTCGACCTGTGGAGCTGGAGCCGCTGAGGTCACAGGAAGAAGGGATTCGGATGGGCTGGACACTCCCAGTGTCACCAGGGTGGATGGAAATGAGGTGCCCACCTGCTGATCATCCTCCCTATGGGTGCCTGAGGGCCCCTGGCTGATTCGTTGAGGAGAAGGGGTAGCTGGAGTGAGATCGAGCTGCCCTGCACCCCTCTCGCGTACACACTGTTGGAGCCCAGCTATGGTGTCAGCAATGGAGTTCAGCCCATGCAACAGTGCAGGAGCGATGTCCTGAAGCAAGGTCTCCTTGGCAGCTGCCATCCCACCAGTGTTGACCTTGATGCATTGGCATGTCAGCGCTATCAACCTGAAGGTGGACAGACTCCTCCATCGTGCCTTACAATCTGAGGAGTGCAGTGGACATCCCTTTCTCTTCCTGTTGTTCCCTAGCTTGCCTTTGCAGCTCCAGTAATTGTGACATGACTGAGTCCAGAGGTTTGTCATCTGACCCAGACTCAGCAAGGTTCTGGCCTCCAGCAGTCCTCCGAGTGTCGAACACCTAGAAAGTCCTTGCCGCCGCCTGCTGTGTATCAGACAGTGTGATGTGCCCACCAAATTGTGGATGAGGACATTGAAGGTGTGTGTGAGAGAGTGAATGGTGATGTCCCTTAACTAGCAGTGAGTGAGGGTCCTGTGGATGTGTGTTGGGCTTGTGAGTGTGTCAGCTGAGAGTGATGAGAAGAGTGACTTACCCTGGCAGAACAGAGGAGATCATTCATCCTCTTGCGGCACTGGGTGCCTGTCCTCGTTTGGTGCTGATGATCACTGCCACCGCCCCCAGGCCAGATTAGTGAGGTTGCTGCCCATTCTGCGGCCAGAGCTGGGTTAGAGGACTTCAGGGCGGGCCTCCACTGTGTCCAAAAGGCACTGAAGGGAAGTGTCATTGAACCTGGGGGCTGCAGTCTTTTTGCCTTTCGCAGCCATCCTGTCTTCTGTACAGCAGTCGTGGGCTGGAAACACTGAGAGGCATGTGCGGCTGGACTTTAAATATGGTGCCCGGTGTGATAAAGTGGCGACGTGATGGCATGGCAGGCAAATGGGAGCCCAACCGTCGCGGAAATGCATGTTTCCTGGGAATGCATAAATAATGCGGTGGGTTTGGGACGATACAGTGTGAATAGCCGCATTGCGGCCGGCAGGTAAAACATCGTTTTACACACCCACTACCGCACTTAGTGCAAATCTGGAACGATTCTGCCCTATTTCTATATTTCAGTACCTATTTTTGTTTATTTTGTTGCAATCTTTTCTCTCATCGCAAATGTTTTAGACAAACTAGTCAATTAACAAATATATTAGAATCACATTTCATCTCAAACTTTTCCTCAAAGCTATCGCAACAGCTTAGGTTGCCATCTCAAAGTTTACTAAATCCTTGTATATGCTGAGCTACAATTCACACGAGTGCATAGCTTCACTTAGAAATTATTAGTGAACTATGATATATAAATAAAGACACATAAGAAATATTGTAAAAATTCTTATATCCATTCACAGTTCTTTTTTCTATATAAATTTCTTAGGGAGACAATGTAAGTGCCAACTATGACAATGGTGAGGTAGAACTAAGTGCTGTCAGTACAATTATGGAACCTGATGTCATCTCTTTTGCCAACAATATCATGTGTGAAAATGAGATATATTGCTCTCTCTCTCTCTCTCTCTCCGCACCCCCCCCACACACCTTAAACCAGCTTATATTTCAACTCTTTCTTGGACTCGAACTCAAGTTCTGTCGAAGGGTCATGAGGACTCGAAACGTCAACTCTTTTCTTCTCCGCCGATGCTGCCAGACCTGCTGAGTTTTTCCAGGTAATTCTGTTTTTGTTTTATGAGATATAGGAGTTGGCCAACATTAGATCCTTGGGGGACTCCAGAGCTAACAGTGCAGAGGAGTAAAGAGAAGCCATTGCAAAAGATTCTCTGACTACAACTTGATATGGTAAGAGTAGAGCCAGGTAAAACTGGACTTAGCTGGACAACAGCAAAGAGGCATTTCAGGAGGATGGTGTGATCAACCTTGTCAAAAGCTGCAGACAGGGTGTGATAGTTGAGGCACCACGGTGATAGTCACAGTCACACTTTGGTAAGTGCCATTTCGGGGCCGTAGCAGGGGGTGGAAGCTGGAATGTTCAAACATTTGGGAATCATAAGCCTTAACTTTGGAGTTGGCAAAACATTCAAGGACTATGGAGTGGAAAAATAGGTTGTAGCTGGGTTGTATTTTACAAGGGCTGAGGGATCAAGTACATTTTTTTGAGGAAGGGCTGATGGCTGTACATTTGAAAAAACGGGGGACAGTATCCGAGGAGATGGGATTATTTAGTTAGCGTGGAGGCCAGGGAGGGAAGTTGGGTGGTGGTTAGTTTAGAGGGAATAGTGTCATGAGAGCAGGAATTGAGTCTCACAGACAAGATAAGCATGAGGATTGAGAGGGCATGAAAGAAGGTAGGAGAAAAACCAGATAAAAATGTGGATGTGGGTTTAGGGCTGTTCTAGCCACTATCTCAAGGCAATTGACACTTTCCATAAGCCAGACCCAGAAATCAATGATAACAGACAGACTGGAGGGAAATGGGCACGGAATTCAGGTTCTGGCCCCCTGCCAGCGTTTCCACATGACTCGTGGGGAAAGCATTTCCAGCAGCAGTCCCAGTGTAGACAGAGGGAGGGAAACTGAAGTTAAGGTAAACTGGTGGCATTAGGCTCAACATCTGATTTTACCTTTTTCTCTGCTGCTATTCCATCCCACTTCAGGTGAGATCACAGAGGATAATCCAGGCCCCTTGTGTGTGAAACTTGACATTGTCAGTGATAAAATGTTTGGCAAACATGTTGACTCAAAAATGTATCAAAACATATTGCCTTGACTGTGCTAATGTCAATGGCCGGACTTTTCCGGCCCCATTGGCATCAGGCATCATAGTGGGCAGGGCAGACGTTGTGGCAAGAAGGCCAAAAATTGGTTTCACACCGCCGTGAAAGCACAGCAGGATCATGCGATGGTGTCTGCCATGGCGGAATGCCAATCCCGCTGGAGGCTGGCGTGAACGCACTTTGCATCCCGCTAATGGGATGCAAAGTAAGACCAGACCAGAATCTTCCCCCATGTCAGATTTTCTGTTGTGTCGGCGGGAAAACACATCGACCCAGAACACATCCGGATAAGTGCAACATGCAGAAGTCAGGACTTGCTGTTAGGGCCTTGCTCAGGTCGCGGACATCCGAGGAGCAGAAGATGCTGGAGTCCTACAGCTACCGAACCCTGGAGGAACACGTGCATCGCATGTTGAGTGGATTCTCACAGACATGGCTTCACCGTGAAGCAGCTCACGGAAGGTGAGAGGTCTCTGTTGATACTTGGTCTGCTTTGAAACATCACAGTCTTGGTCATGGGCTGCTATGGATGATCAGCGAGGTGGAGAGGGGGAAGGTCCAGCTGTGAGTGGGGGAGGAAGGGAGTGGGAAGAAGGCGGGAGAATGGAGTTGAGAAACCTATCAGCCATGATTGAATGGCGGAGCAGACTTGATGGGCCGAATGGCCTAATTTCTGCTCCTATGTCTTATGGTCTTATGGTCTAGGTAGGTGTGCCAGGGGGCAGGGTGAGGCTGGGATGGGGGAGATGAAAGTGTTGGGGGAATGAGGTCGGGAGTGGCAAGGAGGAAGTACAGGGGGAGGAGGGTGTAACAGGGGAGAATGCGGCAAGTGGGGAAAGAGGTGTGGGGGGAGGAAGGTGTAGGAGAAGGAGTTTGGAGGGGGGAAGGTGTTTGGAGGGGGGAAGGATTCTAGGGGAGGAAGGATTCCGGGAGGTGGAAGGAGTCCAGGGGGAGAAAGGATTCAGAGGGAGGAAGGAGTTCGGAGGGGGAAGGAGTTTAGAGGGGGGAAGGAGTCTCGGGGCAGGAAGTATTCCAGGGGGCAGAAGGAGCCCAAGGGGAGTAAGGAGTTCGGAGTGGTGAAGAAGTTTGGAGGGGAGAAGGAGTCCGGGGGAGGAAGGATTCTGGGAGGTGGAAGGAGTCTGGTGGTTGGAAGGAGTTCGGAGGGGAGAAGAAGTTCGGCGGGGGAAGGAATCCATGGGAGGAAGGAGTACGCCAGGGGTGAGGGATGTCCAGGTGAACCTGCAGGAGAGGGGTCTGTGGAGTCAAAGACTGCCTCCTGGGGAATGAACTGATGTTGGGCGTGGTAGGACGGGATGGTGAGTATGAGTGGGGGCAGAGTGAGCCAGAAGGGCAAGGGTGCAATGGTACCTGTAGGTTAGGTGAGGCTGGTTAGTGGGGACTCGGAGGCGGACATGGACCCTGAGGGTGGGAGGGAGGAGGTCAGGAAGGTCAATGTGGGTGGGGGTGGGATTCTCAAGAAGGCAGGAAACATTCACCTGGACATCCTGGAAAGAAAAGGGTTTGGGTCAGTAGGCAATGGTGAGGACATGGAAGGTGATTCCGGGGAGCCAACAGTGATAAGGGAAAGGAACGGGTTACTTGGGGAGGGTAAATGATGGGGAAGCTTACGGGAAACTTGATGCCAACCATGTTTTTCAAATCAGAGGTGAGCGGAACCTCGTGTTGGATGGGCACAGTTGCTACATGGGAGTGTAATCAGTGGGTGGGTGGAGATGCAGGTCAGCTCAGTTGGACACTGAAAGAGAACCCCAGCAGGCAGCATTGAAAATGCTCAGGACATTGAGATGGAGGAAGGCTCCATGCACGTGGGAGAGTGCTTGTACAAGGCTCTGTCACAAACACTTCACACTCCAGAATCACTTGTGATCCGCTGCATGCAGCTGAGCTGCTAGTAGAGGGGGATGGAGGAGGAGGACTCGTGAAGCCTGTCAATGAAGCTGAAAGACACCATTATACATTATTTGGTGAAAATTAATATATTTTCAGATTATAAAGTGACAATATGTGTTCACCCGTGCAACCACTTGTGATCAGAATTTCTGAACTTTTCCAGGCCTACCACTTCTTCTAGGTGCTGCCCTGACACCTGCAGCAGAGGTGGAGACAGCCTGTGCAGTGGTTGGCCCTGTGGCCTCTGATGACTTCATGCATCCTCTGGAGAGGGGAGGCCTAGAGGACCCCGGCTTGCTTTGGCTGTCCTCCTGTAGGCCAGCTGCTCCCTCTGCAGTGACATAAGATGGGGTTAAGGGGGTCATAGACAAAGGGGACTTGAAGGGAGAGGACAGCCTCTGAGGTTCCTGAACGATTGACCCAGGGGTGTCCAGCTGCCAATCCTCCTTCCTTCGGGTGCCCAACGACCCTGGCCTGACTCCTTGAGGGGAAGGAGCACCTGGAAGGATGTTGAGGAGCCCCATTTCCCCCTTGCGTTGCGACTGCAGGAACTCACCCATGGCCACCATGATGGAGTGCAGGCCTGCACACATCTCTGCATACTCCTCAAAGTGAGTGATGGGCCTAATGTGGGCTTCTCCACCCCCAGTCTGGGACCTCTCCATGTTGTCGTGAGCCAGCTTCTCGTGCATGAAAATAGATAGAGAGTGTGTGAGCGGGACACATGGCCCTGCGTGGAATGTTTGTGTGGTGGCGGAGCCATGGACAGAATAAGGACTTGAGATCCAGAGGAAATGTGTCTGATGGAGATGTGAAGGTGTGTGTGAGAGTTAGTGGTGTTGTCCTTTGAGGTGTAAGATCCCTGTGGATGTGTGATATGTTTGGGAGTGTGTGCGTTCAGAGTGATGAGGCGGTTGACATTCCCTGGTGGAAAGGATGAGAGCATTCATCCTCTTCCTGCACTGGATGGCTGATCTCCCCTCTGCTCCGGTGGTGCAGACCACCACTGCCACCTCCTCCCAGGCCAGATTGGTGACTCTGGTGGACCTCCTGTAGCCAAACCGGGAAGTAGGGGACATCCTAGCAGCCTTCCACTGCGTCCAGCATGTGCCCCAGAGGGGCATCACTCAATCTGGGGGCTGCTGTCTTCTTTGCTTTCAGGGCCATCAGCTGCCTGGAGCAGTCCTGGTCTGTGGAATGAAGTAGGCTGCACTCTGGTGCACTTTAGATATGGCACCCAGAGCGAGGAAGCACTGAGGTCACGACGTGGCAGGCAAATCCGAGCCCACCCACCGGCGATCTCGTGTGTTCCCATGAATGCATTATTAAGGAGGCACAAGGGAATCAAGGGATATGGGGACTGGGTAGGAAAGTGGGATTGAGGTCAAAGCTCCATCAAGATCTTATTGAATGGGGCTATACAGTGTGCTCCGCATCCTGTTTCTTCTCTAACATTAATTTATAACTCAGCTTTAAATATTTTACAGGTAGACTCAATCAAAAATAAAACAAAGAACTTGTATTTATGAAATATCTTTCATGACCTCTTTTCAGCCAGTGGAGAGATTTCCTCATGATTCTCATTGACTCCTTATTTGGTGCCACTCTTGGCCAAATGCTGTCTTGATGTCAAGGGCAGACATTCTCACCTTGCCTCAGGAATTCAGCTCTTTTGTCCATGTTTGGACCAAGGTTGTAATGAGACCTACAGCCGAGTGGTCCTGGTGGAACCCAAACTGAGCATTGGTGAGCACATTAACGTCAGTTTGAACCACTTGATTGCACTGTCAATGACATCTTCCATCAGTTTGCTGATTGACAGTAATGGGACAGTAAATGGCTGGATTGGATTTTTCTTGCATTTTTTGGACAGAGCATACCTGGGCAATTTTCCACATTGTCAAGTCAATTGTATCAGCTGTACTGGAACAGCATGGCTAGGGTGTGGCTCGTTCTGAAGCAAAAGTCTTCAGCGTTACAGCTGGAATGTTATCAGGAACCACAGCCTTTGTTGTATTCAAAGTGCTCATCCATTTTTCTATCATGTGAAGTGAATTAAATTGGCTAAAGACTGACATCTTGGGAGGAGGTGCATCATCAACTCTGCAAAGCTAGCTGAAGATGGTTGCAAAACCTTCAGCCTTGTCTATTGCACTGATTTGCTGGGCTCTGCCATCATCGAGGATGGGGATGCTTGTGGAGCCTGTTCCTCTGGTTAGTTGTTTAATTGTCCACCAGCATTCATGACTGGGTGTAGCCGAACTGCAGAGCTTTGATCTAATCTGTTGGTTATGGGATTACTTAGCTCTGTCTATAGCATGCTGTTTCTGCTGTTTTGCATGCAATGTCATCTTTCATTGTAGTTTACCAAGTTGGCACCTCATCTTTAGGTATGCATAATGCTGCTCCTGGCATGCTCTCACTCTTAATCAGTTTTGGTCCCCTAGCTTGTTGGTAATTGTAGAATGAGGGTTATGCTGGGCCATGAGGTTACAGATTGTGGCAGAGTACAATTCTTCCTTTGATGGCCCACATGCCTCATGGATGTCCAATTTTAAGCTACTAGATCTGTTGTGAATCATCCCATTTATCACGGTGGTAGTGTCACACAATACGATGGAAGATGGTATCCTCAGAGTGAAGGCTGGACTTGATCTCCAGAAGGATTGTGCAATGATCACTGCTCCAATGCTGTCATGGACAAATGCATTTTTAACAGATAAATTATTAAGGGTGAGGTCTAGTAGGTTTTTCCCTACTTGTGTGTTGGGTCTCACAGACCCTCCAGGACTCAGTCAGCTCGGTATGTTACAGTGCCATCAAGGCCAGTGATTGCTAAGTGTGTCTTATCACCATACTGATGGTTTTACAGTATACAAGTAATGTGCAAATGTTCCCTTTTCTTGAATTGTGGATCTAGCATACTGTAGTCAGTTACAAGTCAAAGATTAATCTGTTGGGGTTCACTTAAGATAATTTGATTAGAAGACCTATTTTTTGGTTGCTCTGGACTTCTGACATTGGCAACAACTAGCATCTTTTAGCTGTTTTAACATGTGTCAAACTCATGCTGATGCCCCAGGTTCCCAAGGTGGGGGTATTGTAAGCTGAATCCAAACCTGCTAAGGTTTCTAAAGATTAACAGCCAGGAAGGCTCATTATCTAGGTGCACTCTAGTGGGTGTCACTCAGTGTAAAAGTACCTTTTGTTTTAGCTTGCAGCCAACTTCCCAAGATATATGTGTTTGTGACTGTTGGCATGAGATTGAGTCTTGAATGATATAAATGCTTTTGGGGTCCGTTGGAAGAAACAGCTCTATATTTTTCCACACCTTCAAAGGAGTCAGGGCGGTAACACTGACTTTGCATGTTCTATGGCACAGATCTCAGGACATGGTGGATTCTGAAAGGATGTTTCTAGTAATTAGATTAAAAATAAGGTGTCTCCCATTCAAAATGGAGATGAGAAGAATTTTTTTCTCTCCGAGGGTCACCAGTCTGTGGAACTCTCTTCCCCAGAGAGCGGTGGAGGCAGACTCATTGAATACTTTTAAGGCTGAGTTAGATAGATTCTTGACTGACAAGGGTGTCAAAGGGTACAGGTTGTACACAGGAAAGTAGAGGCCACAATCAGATCAGCCATGATCTTTTCAAATAGCAGAGCAGGCACGAGAGGCTGAATTACCTATTCCTGCTCCTAAGTCTTACATTTGTATGCCATTCTAAAGCACTTTATAGCCAATTAGATACTTTTGTATGTACAGTATAGGCACTGCTGTAATGTTGGGAATGCAGCAGCCAATTTGTATTCAGCACTCTTCCAAAAAGAGTATTGAGATAATCACCAGATAATCTGTCTGAGGGATGTTGTTTGAGGGATAAACATTGATAAAGAAACTGGGGAGAACTCCCCTGCTCTTCTTCAAATAGTGCCACTGAATATTTTAAATCCACTTCAGGGGGTAAATCAGACCTTGGTTTGATATCTCATCTGAAAGGTCAGATGTGTAAATTTAATACCACATAACACCTGGTACCCTCCTCAGATGAGGTCAGATTGTAGTTCCTTCTTACGTCAATATGGGATTAAACAAGGTGACTTATTCAGGGAGAAAAAAAATCAGTGCAAATTTGCTTGGCGAAATGTCCTGTTTTGTGCTCTAACATTAATTGACCTTTTTTTAGTGGTTACATTAATCGCAGGTGTAATGCATTGATGCCAATGAGACCAATTATGGATAACCATCTGCTCTGCCTTGTATTACGCGAGGTGAGAACTATTTTAACTCTCGGATAGACATTATTCATAATTTCAATAAGCTGTTTTAGATACACCTTAATTATCAACATGAACCATCTCATTATGCTACATTTTCATATATCCCTGATTGTAAGCTGCAATATGCCAGCGTCATGATGTTAAGAAAGGTGAAGTCAAATTTCAAAACAGTTTAAAGATTCAAGGTAGACAATTTATTAGAGCATAAAACAAATTGTATTCATATACAAGTACTATATACAGTTAGCAGTGTACAATTTGGTGCCAGTATTGAAACAATTAGACAGTCATGCACATAGAATACTGATAGTTTAAAAAATTATTACATGCTTAGTTTTGACAAAAAAAATGAATCTTTCTTTTAAAATATCTTAGAATATACCTACATCACCTTCATTTTCAATGCAACAAATGTCAGATATCCTTTTATACAGTTGTCATTAGTTTTAGTGAACCAGATCTGAAACGTAAAATCTTCTTTTTTAAGTTGTGTGATGCTTTGATTTTGACAAAGGCCTTTGGTGGAGGCTTCTTTAGCTCAGCAGTAGATGCTTTCATGGGTCGATTCTGGGCAAACTGAGTCCAGACTAGTGCACCACTTTCATCAGAGTCACTAGAGCTAGTAGTTTCCCCTACAAAATCTACCTCACTCAAACTAGACTCACTGTCTCCAAAGCAATTGGTGGTGTAATTGCTCTGCTCATCCTCACTAGTGTCTGCCACGGTGGAGTGGAATAAAGATTCACATTCAGCTGAATATTCTGAATCACTTCCTCTGAAGGCATATACACCATTGTTCTGCAGATTGGTCTTTGTGTAGACAGTGGACACATGACAGAGTGCTACTCTCCTATTGCGCCTTCTAAAACGTCTCATTGCTTCTTCGTGAGAAACCTCAACAGGGGATTTCCACTTTCGGTAATCAACCCTTGGTTTGTATCTGGACTTGACCAGAACAGTTTCCCTTCCTTGCCCACCACATTTAGCAGATCTAGCCCCAGTCTGTCTTCCCAGGGTGCTGTTCTCAGATATAGTGTGGAATGTTTTCTTTGCTTTGGAGGCCGGCCTCCTTACATTTCGTTTTACATGGACAACATCATTGGAGAAATGACATTTTTTTGGAACAGCTTTAGATTTTTGTTTTAAGGTTTGAATGTTTGTTTCAGGAGCCATGTCACAGTGTGGTCTGGACTTCAATGTAGAGTTCTTAACTTTGCCGATCTTTATATTTTTAGTACCTTTACGAGACTTTATCATTTGTTGCTGTGCTGGAATGAATTGGGCATTCACTAACTGCCCACTATCCTCTAAGCTCTGCACTGAGGATTCTTCACTCCTAAGATCTAGTGGTGATTTCTCCTCTGCAGAAAGAGATGTTGCAGGTGACCTTGTGGGTCTTTTAGGAGACACCACTTTAGGAGGTTGCACAACATTGATCTCTTCATGTACTGTCACACACTGATATGAATTATCTTTAGGTGCACAAGCACCACTCTCACCATTCTCTTCTTGATAATCTGCAACCACGGTGCATTTAGATAGTCCATTTGCGACATTAGCCTTTTTCTTCGAAAGGCTACCTGTCTGCAATTCATTAATATTATTCTGAAGAACAGTTATTCGGTTATTTGTTGATTCAATTTTAGATGTTTGCGTATCTTTGTTGTCATTGCTCAGATGTTGCCTCTGTGGGGACACTGCACTGATTTCAGAAGCAGTGGGAGGATGTGTATAGACATTTCTGAACACTTTCAATTCAGTACTACATGGTGTGATACATGCAATTTGTCTGACACAGATACTACCTTGCCTCAAGATTCCCTTTAGTGGATCTGTATTCAGGCTGGTCCTTGGCTTATTTGGCCTTACTGGCTGGATTTTCTTCTGAATAAGGCCAAATATGTAATTATCCAGTCTTTTCATTGTTGAGGGATGTGCAGGTGCACAGGAACTGCTCTGGGGGGCTGGAACAGCACACTCAATGTTTACAGGCTCCAACTGAGGTGCCACTGACAAGTCACCTACACCATACTGGGACTTCTCCTCTTTAACACTCCCAGTCGTAGGATGAAAAAACATTGGACTTTGGACTGCAACTGCATGTAGAGGACTTGGATATCGATACACATCATTACCATTCTTGGAAACCAAGTCACACTGATACTTGGGATGGACATCAGCAGCAACATCAATTGAGCTAGAATACGGTGCAGAGAAGGAACGCCGAACAACACCTGTATACTGGCAATCAAGCAGTCCCTCTCCATGATCCCTCCAGCCAATGAAATCCTCTGTAAACAAGAAAGTAGCAGTCAGAATTCTCGCTTTGTTTAATTCAATTAATGTACTTGCGAGTCTTCAGCTTTGTAGAATCTATGGATGTTTACAGATTTTACATTATTT
Organism: Carcharodon carcharias; assembly: GCF_017639515.1. Lineage (NCBI taxonomy): Eukaryota > Metazoa > Chordata > Chondrichthyes > Lamniformes > Lamnidae > Carcharodon > Carcharodon carcharias. The sequence continues at coordinate 58,811,756 of NC_054486.1, forward strand.
TTACAAATAGACCGGCAGTGAAGAATCTGCCCAGAAGCAGGTGTTAAATTTTTGCTAAGAAGCCACTTCCTTTTATTCTTATTGGAGATATTAGATTTATTCCATGGTATACTTGGTTTAGGTCCAGTGACTGGAAATCTGGTAAATACATTATAAAATGTTGTATTAAAAGCAAAAACAAAAAAGCTTAGATTCTTCAGTTTAAAGTGAAAAGAAGTTCAATGTTGAATTCATTAATATAATAAGAGAGCAGCTGCTTTTGCTGTTGGGAAACCAGTTGCCAGAGGTGACAAAATATTTAAAGCATTTCTCTTCTTAACTTGCTCCATTTTTCTCATCTTTTCTCCTAAAGGTGTTGATAATGGCATCATGATGCCAATGACTTTCAGGTACCTCAGTGAATTCCCCCTTTTTCATATGGTAAGCAAGACAAAGAATAGTTGTAAGCTATTCAACTTTGGGATGAATAACAGCTGAGGTTGATAATATCTTCATCTGATCAGCTAACCAAATAGCAGTGATTGAATGGTATTGTGGTACTGTGAAGCTTATTACCACACCACAGTGTGAGATTTAATTAGTACTTAAGCTTAGAGCCATTTTAAAAATGAAAAATATGTTCTTTAGCCTGCATGTTCACATTGGTTAAGAACGGATATATAAATTATCACCAGTCTAGATATTGCATCCAAAGGCCTCAACTCAAGTTCCTTCTAAGTGGCACTGATATGATAAACTATCCATGTTAGGAAATATAAAAGGTCTATTGTTATTAACATGTGATATTTTGACATTTTTTAATAGAAACTGTTCCCAAAAAGTGAAAAGTCTCATACAATGAAATATTTTCTGCCGTCTTGCACTGTTCGGGAGCTTTGTAAAGCACTTGAGTTTTCATTATTCATTTGAAAGTTTTGAATACAGGTTTGAATTTTGCACATAGTTTCTGCACTTCGACATGTGCAGGATATCTCCCAATACATTAAAACATTATCTTAACATAACTACACATCAAAAGATAATTAGTGTAATCTTTCAGTGACTAAGGGCAGAATTTAATCCACCCCATTGTGGTGGGAAAGACAGCAGCTGAGGACACTTAACTGTGCAATCACTTAATCACTTCATTGGGGAGATGGTGGCATAGTGGTAATGTCACTGGACTAGTATTCCAGAATTTCAGGTTAATGCTCTGGGCACACAGCAGCTGGTGGAACCTAAATTCAATTAATAAAATCTGGAATTGAAAGCTAGTGTCAGTAATGGTGATCATGAAATTATCATCGATTGTTGCAAAAATCCATTTGGTTCACTAATGCCTTTTAGGGAAGGAAATCTTCTTTCCTTACCCAGTCTGGCCTACATGAGATTCCAGATCCACAATGATGTGGTTGACTCTTAACTGCCCTCTGAAATAGCCTGGGAAACCATTCAGTTTAGGAGCAATTAGGGATAAACAACAAATGCTGGCCTTGTCAGCAACACCCACATCCCATGATTGGGTTCAGCCGGCCATTACATGATTAAGGTCAGCCAGCCGCCATGAACAAGTGCCAAATCCCTGAATACTTCCAGTCCCACCGGCGAGTGACACAACTAGAACATTAAATCCAGCTCTGCATTCTCCTGGATGTCTAGAAAGATTTTCTTTCCAAACACAATTATGCTATTTCATTCCACATCTTTGTTTATTCTGAATTATTATTAATTGCCAGGATTGTTTTACCTTTGCACATCCACATAGCAACAGGCAGATTCTTCAAATCAAAAGGTTAGAACAGTTTGAGTTGCAAGCTTCTTCATGACTTGTTCACCCAAACGGAGGACTCGAGTTAGACAAAACCACCGGTCCTGCTTAGCAGTCAACTGTTCAACTGTTGATCTTTGAGGGTATATAAATCTGAAGTGTTAAGTGTTGGCAACTGGGTAGTTATTGTCACTGATGTGCAGTTAATTGATGGGGATAAAAAAACTGACATCATCATTTGTTTCCAAACACAAATCTTTGTGAAATTATACTTGAAAAATATGAATTCATCCAATAGTTTTGGTTTTATTTCTAAAAAGCAATCAAATTACTCACTGAGATTAACTTTTGGCAAAATTAGTGATTGGCAATGAGCTGTTGATGAGCACATAATATAACAAGAAGGAGATTGTCACATAACCAAAGACACAGACAATTCCATTTCAGTTGTATCAAGTCAGATTATAAATTTAGCAACAGATTTTCAATCATACTACTCTCATCATTTCAGCTTGCATTCCTCTAATGTGCCTCTTACCTGCTGACTTTGGTCGTCCATCTGTGATGCTCAGTGATACATCCGGTGGACCACAGGAGCAGGTGCTGGAGTGACAACTGGATAAACATTCACTGAAAACAGAATTAGAGGAGTTCGAAAGTGATCCAGATGCTCCATCACTTAATTCATAAAAACCTGTTAAGACAGAAAGCAGGGTGGCATTTTCAATATACAAGTTCACTAACAAACATTAATTAAAATCATTTAGGTTTTGAATGACTCACTGACATACAAAAACTATCATTTGGATTACAGTCTATATCCAAATAGGATTTATTTTTGGAAAAATAAGACTAAGCTTCTTTAGCTTAACCTTTAAAAATGCTGAATGTGGCAAAGAAAGAGGATTCACAAAGTTATTCTCTAAATTTGTAGAATGCCTTCTTACAAACTACATTTATCTTAAGCATGAATACTAGCAGGTATCTCATGTGTACAAATCTTGTTGCAACCTTCAAAACACTCACATTTACTTTGGACAAGTACAAGTTTTTGTCAAAGGAGGTTTAATCTCTAAAGCAAACTAAATATATTCAAAATATGCTTTCACATTATAATTTGCACAATAATTCATATGTAAATCTGCACAGTTGTTTTTCCATCTATTGGATTTCCACAACCTTCCCTAACTACTTTCCTTCTCTCCTTAAAGCACAGAGAGACATGCTGGGATACAGATCCATGGGGTAATGGCAAAGCACTGGTATCTCAACTAAGTGACTATTCTTCATTTGTGGACCTTGATATTTAGTGCCAACAGGCTTTCTGAACCTTGAAGCATGACAACCAAGCCTTTCTCTGTCCTCACTCGATGTCAACACTTGTGTTCTTGTCAGCATGACAGTGATCAGGACCGGGAAAGCTGACCAGATTTCCCCCACTGCAGGGTCTGCTGTCATCAACAGTAGCAGATTTACAACAATGCTTGGTGAAACTCAGCTAATAAAAACAAACCAGGGCATCAAATATGGAATCTTTGAGA